>NC_062966.1:27076075-27257075 GCF_023119035.1 Salvia hispanica | reverse complement strand
CTCCAAGCACTTCGGGATTGGTCACAGACTAAAGACCAAACCCTAGAAAGAGAAGGAAACCGAAGAAGTTGCCTAACACTCAATCTACACCGGTAGAAATCTTAGGAACTGAGAATCATCGGTGGAACTGAAAGCTCGAAGGAGAACTCCGGCTAGATTTGCCGTAAAACTAGAGAGAAGGGAGAGCGGTGACGGTTTCTGGAAGCAAGAGAGAGAGAGAGAAGCAGAATGAGAGAAGTCTAACAGGCTTCTCTCACTTAACAAACACAACACTCATCCAACGGCTGAGAGCCACAATCCGCATGGAGTTGCCAGGTGTCACACATCCAGCCGCTCTGGGTAAGTAAACGGGCCAGGCTCGATTTGGGCCAATAACTAATCACATGGGCTCAACAATTTCCAGGCCAATCAATTAATAAAGGAAGCCCAAAGCAAGGAGTCCAATATCCAACAGTTTCTACACACCATTTCATATAAACAAGCACAAAATATATCCTCATCAATATGAAGTTCAGAAAACTTGATATGAAAATTGTTTCAGCCGAAAATCT
Source organism: Salvia hispanica (assembly GCF_023119035.1). NCBI lineage: Eukaryota > Viridiplantae > Streptophyta > Magnoliopsida > Lamiales > Lamiaceae > Salvia > Salvia hispanica. The sequence continues at coordinate 27,256,524 of NC_062966.1, read as the reverse complement.
TCCAAAACTTCGGTGGTGATTCTTGAAGATGAAAGTCTATGCCGAGGTTTATTTCAACGAAGAGCCCAAAACAAGAAGGAAAACGGCCGTGGACATGATCGGAGAGTCAAACCCTAGATGGGACCTTCAACTCGATTTCACGATCAACAAGGCCTCTCCCCGCAAGCCTGGACTGGAGGTGGTGGTGAAGCTCTACTGCCAGAGAACTTGGGGAAGAGACAAGTACATCGGTGAAGTCAAGATACCGGTCAAGGCCCTCTTCGCCAGGCGTAGGGTGTTGGAATTATTTGAGACACAAAATATCGGAACACTCAACAAAGATGAAATATGGAGGATAAGTATTTATAGGCTTCTCACAAAAGGATTACAAAATACAATCAAACGTGCTTCTGCACAACAATAAAAACTCTCACAATTTTCCCAACTTAGAGCTACGGCTCTTTTCCACTCCAACTCACACAATTCATTTTCTTTCTTTCTATCTAAGAGCTTCGGCTCTTACAAACACTCACTCTTCCTTTCTCTCTACTATGAGCTACGACTCATTCTCTCTAAATCTCATTCACTACATTTCTTTTTCTCTTTTTCTTATAATACAATGAAGCAAGTACTACTATTTATAAGTAACTAAAGTTGATATATAGATATATAGCTAACACATGCATGCTACGTGTCCTAATTAGTTTAATTAGGAAGATATCATATAATGACCACATACTCCACCGCCTTACACGTAATGCAATTGTAGCTTCCTCTTAGCCATGAAAACTTCACAAGATTTCATCAACTAAGATGAGGTGGTGATACACCTACTTCATCATTTTTCTTAATCTTGAAGCAATTGAGTTTAATAAACTCAACATCCTCCCTTAAACTCAATTCTTCATGTCTTGCGCAGTATCTGCATAGGCAAGATCCGCATCCATATGAAAATAAATAAGATTCACATTTTCTTCTCCAGCTCCATCAACTTCTTCAGTAGCTTCATACATATAATTCAGGTCGCGCATTCTTCTTGGCTTTCCACCTAGACCTTGAGATGATTCAGGTGATTCTGGTTCTTCAATTTCACGTGCATCTTCATGTTTATTCCCGCACATGTGATTACTTGCTCCAGTATCCAAGTACATTGTGCTATACTGATCACCCACAATTTCTTTATATGTAAAAAGGGAGGTTGAAATTACCTGCTCATCATCATCTTCACCTTCGGCATAATTGACTTGTTGATTGGCCCTGGTATTTCCGGCTGTTGGACACTCATCATAGCTGTAATGCCCGAATTCATGACAAGTATAACACTTGACATTTGCTTTATCAAACCCTTGTTGATTGTAGGTTTGAGAATAACCGCCTCTGTATTGTCCATAAGAATTTCGACCTCTGCCTCGATAAGTAAAGTTTGGACATCCTCCCTCGTTTTGATAATTCCGGCCTCGTCCTCCTCGACCACGATAAGCTCGACCTCGGCCTCGGTTGTATCCACCACGCGATGTCCCGGGCTCAGACTTCTTGTCTTCATTGATTGACATCTTTGCTTGTAGCATATGATCAAGTGAAGTAGTGGCCTTTTTCTTCATGCGTTGCTCGTGGACTTCCAAGCTGCTCTGCAGTTGGTCGATTGACATGGTGTTGAGATCTTTTGATTCTTCGATAGCCGCAACGACGTGCTCAAATTTCGACGTCAAGGAACGAAGAATTTTCTCAATGACACGAACATCTTCAATGTTCTCTCCTTGCCTTTTCATTTGATTCACAATAACTAATGTTCTTGTGAAGTAGTCTGAAATGCTCTCCGTTTCAGACATGGCCAAACTTTCAAACTCACCTCGCAGGATCTGCAGTCGAACTCGTATCACCTTATCAACGCCGGTGAAAGCATTCTTCGGAATCTCCCAGGCTTGTTTCGACGTGGTGGCTGCACTTACTTTCTCAAATGTGGTTTCATCAATACCTTGATAGATATTGAATAATGCCTTCTTGTCTCGTTTCCTTGCATCTCTGAGGGCGTTCTTCTGGTTGTTCGTCAGTGCATCTTCGGCTTCTTGGGAAGCAAGTTCGGTGAAGCCGTCTTGAACAATATCCCACAACTCTTGTGATTGCAACAAGACTCGCATCTGAATACTCCAATTTCCATAATTGTGTTTCTCTAATTTGGGAATTTGGGGTTGGACCATGTTCAACGTTGCCGCCATAGGTAGGATCGAGTGGCTCTAGATACCAGATTTGTTGGAGATTTGACACACAAAATATAAGAACACTCAACAAAGATGAAATATGGAGGATAAGTATTTATAGGCTTCTCACAAAGGGATTACAAAATACAATCAAACGTGCTTCTGCACAACAACAAAAACTCTCACAATTTTCCCAACTTAGAGCTACGGCTCTTTTCCACTCCAACTCACACAATTCCTTTTCTTTCTTTCTATCTAAGAGCTTCAGCTCTTACAAACACTCACTCTTCCTTTCTCTCTACTATAAGCTACGGCTCATTCTCTCTAAATCTCATTCACTACATTTCTTTTTCTCTTTTTCTTATAATACAATGAAGCAAGTACTACTATTTATAAGTAACTAAAGTTGATATATTGCTAACACATGCATGCTACGTGTCCTAATTAGTTTAATTAGGAAGATATCATATAATGACCACATACTCCACCGCCTTACACGTAATGCAATTGTGGCTTCCTTTTAGCCATGAAAACTTCACAAGATTTCATCAACTAAGATGAGGTGGTGATGCACCTACTTCATCATTTTTCTTAATCTTGAAGCAATTGAGTTTAATAAACTCAACATAGGGCTGGTCAAGAGGCGAGATTCGATGTCAAAGGGACCGAGAATGGGAAGCTCAACATTTGGTATAGTTTTGGGGAGATGTTTAGCGATCAGGAGCCCTCCTGTTGGGTAGAGGAGCTCAAGAAAGGGCTCAAGGTCGTGTTCGTGGTGATGGTACATTGGATGTGGTTCGCCTTGACCGGAAGCATGTAAGATTTGTTTTCTAATATGGATATATCATGTCAAATATTGGAATGTTTCTTCATGTTTATATTAGATCTTTCTTCTTTAAGAAAGTACTAGTAAAATGTGTGTATGATTTGAGTTTTGATCTCACTTTAAATTGAGTTTTGGATCAAATTCGTATTTTGGTCATATGTTTAGCACCAAAAATGACCTTTACTCTTCTACAAATTCATGTTAGGTCTTTCTTCTATAAGAAAGTAGCAAAATGTGTATTTGTATACATGTCTCATTGATTTTGATCTCAATTTAAATTGTTTTCTTCGTCCTCCTCTTCCCCGTTTTATTAGTAGCGTTAAGTCTCTTCAGAAATATTTAAACGACCGAGAAAACCCCTTTTTTTTATCAAACATATCTAGGGTTCAATCTCCATCGGTCTCGTACCGGCCGGTTCTTCGGTCCCAAAACGTGGTCGATGTGGCTGTTTTCTGCACTTCATTAATGTTAAATTTGCTGTCTTAGTTGATTTTTGCAGGGAATTATTGGAGTAGGAAAGGTTGAGATTAATTTTGGTGAATGGTTTTATTGCAGTATATAAAGTATTTATGTAAAAATAAGGGTTTATTTTTTCTCATAAACATTAATTTCTGGCTCTAAATAACATGAATTTAGTCCTAATTTCTTCAATAACTTGTTATTTATCTCTCCTCGTTACCGTCTATATATCTCTAGTAATTAATTTCATATCACCCATGTTGTAGAATGACAAGATATACACAAAATGTGTCTTCTCTTTTCTTCTTCTCTTTTTTTTTTCAATCAGAAGGCACCGTGTAGTCGGCCACGAAATTCCACCTTGGTCCCCACACGCATGGGAATTTTTTCCAAGGGAATATTATTGGCGTGAAAATGGTTGATATTTATATCGGTGATTCATGAATGGTTTTATTTTGAAATATTAATCAAATGGTTATATGTATGTCCAATATTTTTATTGAGCAAAAAAAGTCCTACATTTATAAATTTTACCACAACAAACGTTTGAGGTGCATTTGTTCTAAACAATTAATATACTATTATAAATTAGGCCCCCTGAAGAAAAAATAAAAATAAAATGTTAAAATATACTTCCTTCGCCCCAACCCAATAAATATGAAATTCTTGGTCAAGTTGGTACAACTAGAAATAAAACCCGTCCAATTCATTGGTACAACTAGAAATAAAACCCATACTTTCAGAGAGATAATTCCGGTGGAATAAGGCTTCAATAGTGTAGACCCTTTCGTCCCAATAAATAAGTGATCTTCTCCAAAACTGGGCACAAAACCAATTATATCTGGGAAAGTGAACAACCTTTAAAGGCTAGAGAAAAATAGAGATGATATTTTATCATTTATATAAATATTTTATTTTTAATAAAATAACTTAAAAAAAAATGTTTTATTTTTAGTGACACATATATAGTATTAATTTTGGCTACCGCTTTTTAAAGCTTGTGACTAATAGAATTGGTCCAATATTTATGACTTCTTTTAGTAGTCTTCCATTCTAAAATTCTACTACTAAAGTGACACATGTAATTTTACTATAGCGGGTCACCGAGACCTGTACAACATACGACATGGACCATATATATCTTTTAATTTGGTTGAAATTAAAGTAGACTTTTAAGGAATGAAGTCAGTGCAAGGGTAATATAGTTTAGAAGACTAGAATTTAATGAATTATTCTAAGGTGAAATACAAGGTAATATAGTGAAGAAAAAACATCTAATCACTTATAGTCCAACGAAAGGAATAAAAATTTTTTCTAGAAAAGAAACGGATGGAATATTAAATATTCCAACCAACGTGGAGTGGTCCCACACGCATAATAAAGGTGACGATAAACCTTTGGCAATAAAAGGAAAATTGAAACAGATGGAGGGAGGGAGTAGAAGGTTGGGTGCATTTTGTGGATTCATATGCTGAATTGTTTGGTATTTGAATAAAATAATCCTAATAACTTTTCAATTTCCCCAATTTTATTTCAGCGACACCGATTTCAAATATGAAAAAATTCAAACAAATGGAGTACAGACTCTATAAATCTACTATCATTACTTTCACCACATTTTTCCTCATTCTCTCTTACTTTATCAATTGCACATTAAAGCTCGTGTCATTCACAATTTCATCTATTTATAAACACTATATTATATCATTAAAATATTGATTTTATGCAATTTTCTCATTCGTGTAGAAGACAACGTCTTTTTAGTGGTGAATAGCGACAAATGTCGTATAATTACGGCTAATTATGTTGTTACTTTTTTTTTTGGATAGGTATATTAACAACTGCGAGTAGTGGAAAAAGCGCCAGATGATTGTAGGGTGGCGGTGGATGAGGGGAGGAGGGCGATGCTGGTTTGTAGGGTGATCGCCGACAGGGTAAAGAAGAACCCGGGGGGGAATGTGGAGGACTATGACTCCGTCACTGGTTTTGTAACGTCTCATATCAAGTCTGACAGTGAATAAGACACTTCTCTTAAGCACGAGTTTAAAAAAATTAATAATTAAGTAATTAATATGTGGAGAGAGAGTAAAATAAGAGAGAAATTAAAAATAGAGATAAACACATGTCCAATAATTAAGGTTGCGAGTGAATGAAGTCTGTATGAAGAAAAAAATATGGCTGTTTTACATACAATGAATCGGCATGTATAATAGACGTGTTTACACTTCGCTCAATGAAGAAAAACATATGGCTATTATGAATGATTAATAGATATTTATATTATAAATAGAGTGGGGGATTTATGTTAATCATACTAAATTACTAACCAAATGTATCACTGATCAACTGCTTAATTCGGCTATATATAGAAATTCAAGAAGGCATAAGTATATAATAGAATCAAACCCCATTATTGCCAACACTTACTTGAAAAGCATATCCTGGCCTGCGCCTGCGCCTTCCTGTTGCGGCTACAATTGTAGCATAGATCTTGTGCAGAGCCGCAGCTGCTTCAATCATGTTGATTCTTTCATCTGCTGAGGTGAATAAACATTTCATTGCCAATTCAAATATGGACAACAAACATTGCTCCTTTGCATAGTAATGTTGATCTTCTCCTGATAACAAAGCAGGCGCCGCTATCCCCGTTGCTGCATTTTGCTCCAATGCTTCACTTACCCATTCTTTTAAGCTCCTTTCTTCACCGAACATATCATCTGTTGGCTTCTTTCCTGTGAACATCTCCAATAGCAGTATCCCGAAACTATATACATCTCCATTTATGGACACTTTGCCTTCCATTCCAAATTCTAATAGTATCACATGCATTTACCATATACTAGGATGATTAGATAAAAAAATTTAATTTATGATGAAATTAAAGTTTGACAAATTAGCATCATGCATCACCTGGTGCTGCGTAACCTATGGTTGCCACCGTTTGTGTTTGAATGACGGTTTCTCCTCCGTCAAAAAGCTTGGAAATACCAAAATCGGCAAAATGAGCAGTCATGTCTTGATCAAGCAACACATTACTTGGCTTTATATAACAATGAACAACTGGGAAGGTATGACCATGGTGAAGATATTCCAAGGATGATGCAACATCTATTGCTATTTTTAGTCTCTGTATAAGATCCAAACAATACATATCAGAGTGTAGCCACTTATCCAAGCTCCCATTTGGCATGTATGTGAGAATAATTGCTTTAAACTCCGTGTTACAACAACATCCAATAACTCGGACCAAGTTTCTATGTCGAATGTTGCTCAATATAGTAGTTTCAGCATCAAAGCTCTTTGCTGCTCCTTGTAGGTCCAAGTTGAACACTTTTACCGCAACTTTCAACCCATCGGAAAGTATTGCTTCGAATACAGAACCAAAACTACCTCTTCCAAGTAGGTTGGTTTCACTAAATGAACTTGTTCCTCGTTCAAGTTCTATATAAGAAATTCTTCTGTATTCAGCAGTTGGCGGTGAAGTATCAGTAGAGAGTGCTACTTTCTTCTGTTTACGCATTCTTACGAGAGTGAGTTTCACAATGACCACAACGACAACTATAACCAATGAAGGCACAATGAGTTTCTTCAACCATGATTTATGGTGATTTTCTAGGCATGGTGGAACTTGAAAGGCTACTTGACCGCAAAGAGCTAAGTTGTGGGAAAAAGATTGAGCAGTGAAATGTCGACAATTACTTAATGAAGAGAGAAATGTCAATTCATGGGTTGGAAATTCTGCTCCACTCAAATTATTTTCCCAAAGGTAAAGTGTTTGTAGGAGTTTCAAATTACCAAAGTGGGGTATGGAGCCACTAAATGAGTTGGTAGCCAAGTCCAAATTTGTGAGTTTAGAAGCATTGGTGATGGAGCTAGGAATTGGGCCACTTAGTCTGTTACTGGCTATATAGAGAATTTCAAGATTGACAAGTGAATTACCCAAATCTGATGGTAGTGTACCAGAAAACTCATTGAATGACATCTCTAACCACTTCAATGTGGAAATGTTGAATATGGAAGATGGGATGACTCCATATAAGTAATTGCCGAACACGTCGATAACCTCGAGTTTTGGCAGAGTGCCAATCTCTTGTGGTAATTCACCTGCCGGATATACAAACATAATCGAGATGGTACAATGAATATTACAATATTATACATAAAAAATTATACTCCCTCCGTGCCTCGGTAGCTGAGTCGTATTCCCACTGTAGCAGAGTCATTTCCTTTTTTAGCATAAAGCAACAACTTTTCTTCTCTCATACTTTATTCTCTCTTCATCTCTCTACCTTTTTTCTTTTCTACTTTATTATTCATTTACTTACCTCACTTAACACAATGTTTCTTAAATCCCGTGCCGAAAAGAAACGCCTCTACTAAAGAGGGACGGAGGGAGTATAATTCACCTATGCAAATTGAAGTTTATCATTGTCAATTTGAAATAAAACTCTACTACCTTCTTCCTGCAATAAAAGTCACATTTTGCCATTTGGTTCCGTCCCACAATAAGAGTTACTCCCTCCGTTCCAGAAAGTTTATCACATTTTTCCATTTCCATCCGTCCTATAAAATTTGTCACATTTTACTATTTTACCATTTTTGGTAATGGACCTCATATTCCACTAACTCATTCTCACTCACATTTTATTATAAAACTAATACTCCCTTCGTCCCACTCTAAATGAAGCATTTCTAATTCGGCACGAGATTTCATGCAGTGTTGTTTTGTGAGTTAGGTGGAGAGAATAAAGTAAGAGAGAGAGGAAAAATAGAGAGTGAATTTTCATATTTATAAATATGTCATTTAGGGTGGGACATTCCAAAAAGAAAAATGTGTACACATAGAGTGGGATGGAGGGAGTATATAAAAGTAGGACTCATATTCCACTAATCTTTTCAACTCATTTTTCATTGCATTTCTTAAAACCCGTGCCCGGTCAAAGTGTGACAAAACTTATGGGACAGAGGGAGTACATTTCACTTTTATCATAAATGGTAAGTAGACTCCACATTCCACCAACTTATTCCACTCAAATTTTATTATAAAACAAATATATAGTATAAGTGAGACCCGTAGTCCACTAATTTATTCAACCCATTTTTTTTTACATTTCTTAAAATCCGTACTCATACCAAATATGACTCCTATTATGAGATAGTGGTAGAAATTATTTCTAAAATTTATTAACAGGCTGTATATGCTTAAGATTTTTTTGTTATCATATAAATTGTTAAAAGTCCATACTTGCAAAATGGAAAAGTTGTTGCCTGCTAGGTAGAATCCAGATAATGTGATGAAATCATAAAAAGGACGGAATGATCATGTACAATGTACCTGTCAAATTATTGTATCCCAAGTACAACTCTCTAAGCGTGCTCATATTTCCAATTGTACTAGGGATGTTTCCACTGAAATTGTTGGATCCTAGATCTAACGTCTGAAGATGTTTGCATTTCCATATATTTGGTGGAATATCACCTTCAAGTAAAGTTATAGATAGATGAAGTTCATTTTGGGCCCAATCAAAGAGGTTGAAGATATTTGTTTGTCAATTTGAAATTATAGATATAATTATTTTTTTTAACTTTTTAAAAGTAAAGGTAAATTTTGGTCTTAAATATATAATCAAAATACGAATCCGGTCCAAAACATTCACATTTTGAAAAACAGATCCATAACAAATGAAATCCTTGTTGAAATGGTCATTTTTTACGGTTCCGTCTAAAATCTAACGGTTATGCCACTATACAATTAGCGTTGACCGTTAGTTTTTTTAAGGAACCGTAAAAAAAAAGATTACTTCAGCGACATTTTCATTTGTTATCGACCCAATTCAGAAAAAAGTAAATGTTTTATATACATCTTGGCCAAATTTGTATTTTAGTCATATATTTTAGACCAAAATTGATCTTTACTCTTTTTTCAAGACCAAAATTGATCTTTACACTTATTTTAATAGTATAACATAAAAAATGTCACAAATGCGTTGATGAAAAAAGGAAAAGTTGTGACATACCTGTCACAACTTTGATATTATGGGATCGACATACCTGTCAACTTGTTATAATCAATTCCTGACAAGCTATTGTCAGATAAGCTCAATTCTGTCAAGGAAGAAATGTTGAAGATTGAACATGGAATATCTGCGGTTAAAGAAGCACTGTCGATATTTAATATCTCTAGTCTCGAAAGATTTCCTATTTCTGGTGGAATTCCTCCTAAAATTATAAAATAACATAATGAGAAACTTCTTATAAAAAAATTTAGTGTGTAGATCAATTTTGCATATAAGGATATGAACTATACAATAGAAAAAAAAAATTAATACCTCGAAAACCATTAATGTATCCCAAGTACAACTCTGTAAGCATTTCCAATCTCCCAATTTCTGGAGGAATATTGCCACGAAATTGTTGAAGGATAATGACAAGATCTCAAGACGTGTGCATTTCCATATATTTGGCGGAATCTGCCCTTCAAGTAGGATTTTTCCCCCAGCGGGTCAACGACGAAACCCGGGTTGTCTACATGTCAATTTTAATCCTATTTGTCACTAAATTGATTACTTGGATCCTATTTGGCACAATAATGCATATAGTCACAATTATTACATAACAAATGACAACTTTTGAATAAACAAAACACAACTTTAACATTTTGAATTATGCTATTCGGGTCGGCAATGTGCTAATCGGGTCGGGTTGGGAAAATCCTAAGAAAATGAAAGTTCGTGGTTTTAAAAATAAATCTCATAGTTCATGGGAAAAATCAGAATTGAGGGAAAGATTTTAATTTAAAAAGCCAAAAACCCTTAATAAAGTAGTATGCATATTACGAAACATAAAGCTACACTTGTAAATAGAACTAAGCATAATAGAAAAACTTAACATAAACATATGCATATCCAAAAACACACACAACAAACAAAAACATATATACATACATTATGTAATAACAGAAATTGTAATATGTCAAAATTTTGGAACGTGTCAAACTTTTTTTTCTTTTTAAATTATGCAAACAAATCTATCAATATATAACGGCTCCATTGATACTTTTATTATATGCTGTGCGAATTAATTTAATAATATAAAGAAAAATATAATGACTTCTATAACTAATTTGTATTGACTCTAAATTGCCACCTCAATTTTGTTTGGAGGTTCAATGTATTGACCAAAATGTCCAGTTTGCTTTGATTATTATGTAATTTCAAGATTAATCTACTAACTTTATTGGGACCCTTTGATGGCATTGTAAGAATACATATTTATGCAAAGATCAAAGGCTCATGCGATCCCACAAATTGAATGATTTCGTGTTATAGTGAAATGGTTCGTGCTAAATGAAAGTTTCATGTGATCATATGCATTGAATGATATGTGATAGAACAAATTCATAAACAAATCAAATGTCACATAATCGATCATATTTTTTGTTCAAATGTAACTATATACATTGAGAATTTTTTTAAAAAAAATTGATAATGTAAACATATTATCTTATTAATTCATTTTTTAATATTATTATTAGTATTATTTTAGTTTTCTTGTTCAATCACCGATAGTTGGTACTTAGTGATGGAATACACTAAGATAATTAATGTAAAAGTAGTATTCACTTGATTATTTACTAGAATGTTGGGTGCAATTTGTCAATTCGTATGCAGAATTGTTTAATGTTCGCCTAAATAATCCTAATCAATTTTCAATTTGCCCCAAACGATATTTCATCGAGACCGATTCACTACGCGTAAATTGACTGGAACTCAAGTACTTTTTAATTAGGTAATTAATGTGACAGAGAATCAAACGCCGTAATTGTGACTACTAATAGAAAAATATCTCTCGTATAAATACTGAAACAACATATATAGGGAGTTAATTAAACAGCTAAGCTTCATTTTGGGGTGGAGTGGAGACCATATGGTCTTACCTTGTATACAGTCTGACTCAGGTTCGAATTCGGCCTAGAATGACTCAGGATTGGGCCCATGATGACCCAAGTTTAGGGTCGTGCCCTGAATGACCAAAGTCGATTGCATTGCATTAGATGTTCCCGATGTGGTCTTGGTTAAAAGGGGAGTTTGTCGGGTGCAAACCCATACCACATCAAAGAAAAGAAAGTTGGAAACAATATATAAGTGCTTCTCAAGTTCAACGGGCTTAGCAAAAGGCGGATGATATTATACGAATGAGTAGTCGACGGTTCTAAGAATAGCCTCAAATTGTACTGATCTATCGACAAAGTAGGAGAGAAAAAAAATACACAGTGAGAGAGTTTTCTCAAATATAAATGAGACTTATTTTATTGGACCGACCAAAATGGAAAAATGTGAATATGTTTTCGTGGACTAATGAAGTGTTATTTTGACTTCTTCTTAGTTTATTATAAATCGATTATTCTTCAAGTTAAAATCCTAGACTAAAACTACGCACATTCTTTATTTCTCTTATGTTTTACTACCTACGTCCCTTTAAATTAAAGTAGAAACTATTTTTATTTGACCGTCCCTTAAAAATAGAAACTTCCAACAATCTACTAATACCATTTTCATTATTTTTTATAATCATCTCTCTTACTTTACCTATTTTTATCACATCTTTCTTACTTTACCAATTATTCTCTCCCACTTTGCCAATTGTACATTAAAATTCGAGCTGTTTCAAAAGTTTCTATTTCTCAAATTACTTTTAAATTCAATTATACAAAAAGAACGTTTTGAACAATTATATTCTGTATATTTATTATATATTAGAAATTGAGAATAAAAATGTGAAAAAAGCTATGCATAAAGTTTCTGGTTTAAATTTATAGTATAAGACTATGTAATTTGTAAAAAAGATTGTTTTGCCTGTTTGAGGTGTTGGGTTGAAGTTTTTTGGTTTGAGTTTAAACCATTGGGGTTTAACATTTTGAAAATGATTCTTTTACAGCTATCTGGGGGTGACATATCAATTTAACCTAATATTTTTAATTCTTTTACAGCTATCTGTGGGTGACATTTCAATTTAATTTAAAAATTTTAATTCTAACATCATAGTTGTCAATGATTCACATTACAAGGTTGTCAATTTCCATGAGGCTTCCAATCAAGATATAGTAATTATTATGGTATAGTAACATATATTGACTATACGAATGAAGTTCCTACCAATTTGTTTTCTTTGTTGTCTCTATTAAGTTTTCTTTAATTTTTTACACCCCCAACCATTTGACTAATTAAGGGAAACTTTCTCTAATGAATCATAAACACATGTAAATAGCCATCCATCCATGAACAAACGATCACAAGAGAACCCCCCCTGCCAATTCTAACAAAATCACACCAATATATTTTGATGGACTTCAGAAAATTTGAAATAATCCTTGTTTCAGCCAAAAACCTCCCGAATATCCGGTGGTTCGGGAAGATGAAAGTCTATGCCAAGGTTTCCTTCAACGGAGAACCTAAAACAAGCAAGCGAACCACCGTGGACATGGCCGGAGAGTCAAACCCTAGATGGAACTTCACTCTCAATTACACTATCAACAAGGCCTCTCTCCGCGACCCAGGATTGGAGGTGGTGGTGAGGCTCTACTGTCAGAGAGTGCTGGGAGACAAGTACATCGGTGAAGTCAAGATACCGGTCAAGGTTCTCTTTGACTCAGGTCATAGGGCTAAAAATGAGCTGAGCTTCAATGTGGCGGGGGCCGGGGATGGGAGGCTCAACATTTTGTATAGTTTTGGGAAGATGTTTATGGAGCAGGAGCCCCCAGCTTGGAAGAAGGCGCTCAAGGTCGGGTTCGTGGTGATGGTACAAGGTACGGGGTTCATTTTCACCGGAGGTAGCTTAGATTTGTAAGGACGAGGACGAGGAGGAGGATGACATTGGTTAATTAATATTGATGTATCATATCAAAGATAGCTTGTTTTCTAATTTCTTTATTTTTGGTATGTTTCTTGATGTTTTTATGAGGTCTTTCTTTCTTCCCTAAGAAAAGAAGCAAAATGTATCCATGATTATATGTATACGCATTACAAATTTGAAAGTCAAGTTTATTTATGATTTTTTTCTCACTCTAAATATAGAAAGCGTACATCTTGAGCGGAACAAATTTTTAAAAAAAAATGTGAACATCAATAAGACAGATGGAATAATATAGTACTAATAATGTTAGATTTGGATTCCTAAAATATCAAAAAATTTCGACAAAGTATGTCTTAAAGAAGTTCAGAAGTAAAATAGGAAAAAATAAATGGAGAAGAACCTGAAATGTGATTGATGATTTTCCAGAGATATGATGTGGTAATATTTAGGGACCTAAAGCGTACGAATCTAATTTTTCAGGGACCAATTATGAAGTTGAGTCATTGACAACAACCTTAAATTTATCTCTGAATATAATACAGTTTGCAATAAAATGTAATCCATCTAATTACATTAATTATAATTTACCCAATCGTTCATATATTGAGGTGAATACAATTGTGAAAATCAAAATTCACATAAGCGTTTTCAAAACTTTGTCTTTATATATTGATGATGGTCTCTCTTGTACGACAAAACACATCATATGACAAAAATCTTAGAAAATAGATAAAAATGATGGTTTTAAAAATGGAATTCCTTGTGTTGATGGCAATGGTGGTGATAATGTGATATTGATATCTACTGTAGCCAAGGGCGGACCTAGTAAGCAAACTATTTTTCTACTATTTTTATTTTGTATTTTAAAATTAATGTAAATAATTGAGAAATGTCTTTTTCCCTTATCAAATTAATAGTAAGAATATTGCAAAAATAGCTAAGCCCTTACTAACATTTTTTTCTGCGTCCGTCCGACTATAGTTGGTAGCACGGAAAATACATTTCAGAAGTGCCTGGGGGAATGCTTGGTATCATGCGCCGATATCGATGAAGATGTTTGTTTTGACAAATACAATAACTCCGACTATAGTTGGTAGCACGGCAGATACATTTCAGAAGTGCCTGAGGGAATGCTTGGTATCATGCGCCGATATCGATGAAGATGTTTGTTTTGACAAATGCAATAACTATTGCAGGTCATTGCCTCCCCTAAAAACTCAAAGCAACACCAGTCTAGAATAATATGTGTGTTCGCTATGAATATGCAAACCAGTGTTGTGATGATTAATAATCAAATAGTAGTGTTCGATCTTCTTTTTCATGTTGTTTTTATAGGGTTTTATATTGTTGAAAAGTAAAATGCACAAAATAAAATGATAATGCAGAAAATAAAAGAATACTGAATAACTTTAGAGATTACACTGTGATTGACTTGATGATTGTCTAAATGGTTACACAACCATTTATAAGCTCTAATTCTAGCTATATATGAAAAAAAAAATATTTTCTAATTATACCAATATCTTATTGATTTGAGTTTCTATAATCTTTAGTTGATTTTCTTCATTATTCTTGCTACTATATCATCTCTTGATTTCTTGTTCTCTTGTTAATTGATTTCTCCATTCCAACACATATTATAAGAGGGGTGTGTTATATTGCTTAACTCATTCGTAAATTGCTAACTACAACTAAATGATATACATTAGATCATTAAATCAAGGCGTAAGATCATTCAGTCTCTAATATTAATATGGTGTAAAAAAAATATCAATTAGGAGTGTTAATATCAATTAATTAACGAAAGGTTAGTTATAACTAACTTTTAAAAAATATTTTAAAACTTTAAATGATTATAACTATCTTAACTTAAATTATTTATTTACACAATATATATCAAATTAAAGATAATTTTATAAGGATTCTAACAAGATCTCAATGACATATGTTTCGATGTCAAAATTTGAAAAAAATTTAATGAATTTTCATATTTTTTACAAACAGATAATGTCAACATAGCAATCATATAATATGTCAATATAATACATATACAATGTTAATGTTAAATTGTGTTGACATATTTAAGGAATCATATTGATATTTTTTATACACTATATTCACAGTTTTTCCAAAACCCTAAACTTGGCGATTCTTCTTATAATTTTAAATATAAATAATAATAAAATAAAATTACATATGACAATTTATATACCACTAGATCTCTACAAATCTTATAGTTTTAAAATAGTTGTATTTAGCAATTAAATGGTGAATTAACAATTGATCACACCCCTATATAAGATAACTTTAAATATACACATAAGCCTTTTGGATTACAATAATATCTACAATGATTTTTAGTGAAGAAAAAAGAAAATGTGACACATAGTAACAAATAGAAGTCCATATATGTCGTTGACGGTACAGTAACGTTGCTAATGTAGATAATTAATTTCACGTGTTCATTTTTTATTTTGAATTTTCTTGAATGCTGTTCTGTTTAATGTGATATGGAAAATCTTTTGACATTGCTTAAGAAGAAACAACTTTAAACAAGATATTTGAGAGTGTACATATTTCGAATGGCAAATGATGATATGCAACATAAAGATATTTTCTGATATAAAAACATTGAAGAAGTTGATAATGTTAAACAACTTAATCCATAAATTGCTAATTATAAATCTCATTAAAAGTATTTTTTTTCTAAAGTGTTTTTACCTTACATTCCTCCACATATCTAATTAATCTCATTAAATTAATTATACAATTACCCAATCTTTCGTATATTTATCGCTCTAACATGTGTGTAATCATGTGAATACAATTTTGAAAATCAAATCACCTTCACAACTTTGTCTCTTTGTATATTGATTGTCTCTTTTGTACAATAAAACACATCATATGAAACATTCTTAGAAAATAGATAAAAATGAAGGTTTCAAAAATGGGATTCCTTGTGTTGATGGCAATGGTGGTGATAATGATATCTTCTATAGCCAAGGGGTGGACCTAGTAAGCAAGCTCTAGGGGCCTAAGCCCTTACGACTATTTTTTTAAAAAAATTTGTATTCTATATAGAATTAGTGTAAGTCACCAAAAATGTTTTTCGACCTTGTCAAATTAATGGTTAGAAAATTGCACAATAGTTGAATCCCTACTAATATTTTTTTTCTGCGTACGACTGCAGTTGGTAGCACGGCAGATTCAGTTGAGAAGTGCCTGAGGGAGTGCTTGGCATCATGCCGCGATGTCAAGAAGCTTGTTGAGCCGGATGCTATCTTTTATGTAGATCGATCTAGAATACATGTTTGTTATCAATATGCCAACCCAATGTTGTGATGATTAATAATCAAATAATAGAGATCGATCTACTTTAATTTCATGTCGTTTCTATATGGTTTCATAAGATATGATAACTTTGAGAATAGACAAAAGTCTTTGGATTACAAGAATATCTATAAATATAAAATTTTGATTACTAAAATAGACATCTACATTAAAGTTTTGATTTTAGGCAATTTTCTCATTCGTGTACAAGACAACGTCTTTTTAGTGGTGAATAGCGACAAATGTCGTATAATTGCGGCTATTTATGCTGTTACTTTTTTATGGATAGGTATATTAACAACTGCGACTAGCGGAAATGCCCACGATAGTTGTAGGGTGGCGGCGGACGAGGGGAGGAGGGCGATGCTGGTTTGTAGGGTGATCGCCGGCCGGGTAAAGAAGAACCCAGAGGGGAATGAGGAGGACTATGACTCCGTTGCCGGAGCCGTTGGGTCTTATTCGAATTTGGATATATTGTATGTTTTTAATCCAAAGGCTATATTGCCATGTTTTGTTGTAATCTATAGAGATTTTTGATATATGTGGGTATCTTATATCATTTGCTTGATTTTCAACTATTGTTGTATTTTTTTTGCATATGTTTTTGTAATTTTGGAATTATGTCTAGATGTAGGAATGTCAATACAACCTGAAACAATAGCCTGAGCACGTAAAATTAACAAGTTAGGGTTGTATTTTTGTAACCTGAAATATAATCAGGCCATTTGGGCTGGTAAGTTATGCAGGAGTTGGCCCAGTCAGGTTGCGGGTCAGCGCACGGGTCTTACAACCTACTAATCCTACATTACGCTCGTCTTTATCACATCACGGTGTACATGTGTTTTTAAGTGTAAAGATAATTAACCAAAGAAAGCTAAATTATATAGTAGGCAAAACCTAATTTTATACAAGTAAAGATTAGTCAACACAAAAAAGTGAAGTCAAGTGTCGAACCACGATCGAATGGTCATATATTCTTGGAACTAATCTTGTCTTTACATCGAAAAAGCCAAACTAACTAGTGCATGTAATAAAATGAATTTATCATGCCAAAACTGAATAAAATGAATGAGTTTGACCACAATAACTAGGGCATGTAATAAAGCAAGAAAATAAATAAATATAAAAAGAAGCAAGTAAAAAAAACAAAGAGAAAAGGAGACACACACAAAGTGATAAAATTCACATGGAAGGTGATGACCTCTTGTTTCCACTGGCACCGCCGGAAAAGGAGGGCGGTCGCCTCCGGCGTGGTTGTGAGTGGAGGAAGGTTGATTCAAGTTTTTTTTTTCTTCGTATGATGTTGAGAAATAAAAGAGATAATAACTACATCTCTAAAAATTTTGAATTGAAGAAATAAATGACAAAAATGGCTGAAGGCCTAAAACTTCTAGAAACCAAACTGTTAATGACAAGTTGTTCTGAAATAAATACTAGATTGGTCTAATTAATTACTGTATAAATTATTTTTAATTCCATAGAGACATTTGAAGTATTTGTATAATGCTTTACTAATTAAACACTATACTTTAGTGTTGGGCTGGTCCCATTATGTGGGAGCCCAACTCAAGTTGGCCCAAAATAAATGGGCATATTTCTTTTTTCCTTAATGCTAATTAGTGTGTGTGTTTAATTAGAAATTGACAGCACATCTTTTGATTTGGGGAAAATCACAAATTAAGACAGTGGAGAAGAAAAAAGAGAGTGAGAGTCAGCTGCTATTATCATCAATTCAGAGTCAGAATTGAGAGATTGAGAGTGGCAACATAACTCCATTTTGTGAAAGGTGAGTGCAGATTTTCATCTTGGTGCAGTTCTGTTCGAGGCTTCGATCGGGTATTCATCCGTGGTCTGATTGAGCTGAAATTCGGACAGTGGGTAGTCGACTTGAAGATCTTGATATTGTACGGTGCGATTGTTGATCCGTGAACAGTAAGGTCAGATTTTCTGGTGTCGAAATCAGCCCCTGTTTTGGTGATTTTCTCATCTTGTTTTGGGTATTTTGCTTAAGATTGTTTTATCAACCTAGTTGGAGTTTATACTTCGTTGTAGAGGTTGGATATTTGATCTTGTAGCAAAAATATATTATAGTGGAGCTTTTGAGTGGACTCTCAAGTCCCGTGGTTTTTCCCTTTTGCTTCGAAAGGGTTTTCCACGTAAAAATCGTTGTCTCAGTTTATATTTTTGCTGATTGTTTGTCTTTGAAATTATCGTGCCACATTGTGTTAGAAATAATTATCGACTTGTGTTATTGAGAGAGAAAGAACACCCTTTGTGCTTCCGCAAGGTTTGGCTGTTTGGTTTCTTCCCAACAAACTGGTATCCAGAGCTACGGTTATTGTGTTCGGTAATTATGGAAATTAGCACAAGCAGAATGATTATGTTGAACGGCACAAATTATCAACTTTGGTGAAATAAGATGAAGGATTTGCTTTTTGTGAAAGCTTTGCATCTTCCAGTTTTTGCTACTCAAAAACCCGAGTCTAAAAGTGATGAAGAATGGGAGTTTGAACATCATCAAGTGTGTGGCTTTATTCGGCAATTTGTTGAAGAGAATGTTTATCACCACGTTGATCAAGAGACACATGCTCGCACACTATGGGATAAGCTTGAAAATTTGTATGCTTCCAAGTCAGGCAATAACAAATTATTCTTACTTAAGAAGATGATGATGTTGAGATACAAAGATGGAACATCTATAGCTGATCATGTGAGTGAGTTTCAGAGTTCATTGACTCAATTACTCGGCATGGGGGTCACATTAGATGATGAGATTGTAGGACTTTGGTTGCTTGCTACTCTACCAGATTCTTGGGAAACTCTAAGGATTTCACTTATTAATTCAGCTCCCAGTGGTATTGTGACTTTGGAAATCGCCAAGAATGGAGTGTTAAATGAAGAGGTGAGAAGACGGTCGCAGGGTTCTTCATCGCAGTCAGAGATTTTGGTTACCGAAGACAGGGGGAGAAGCAAAAATAAAGGAAAAAAAGGCAGAGACAAAAGTCGTAGCAAATCAAAATCAAGATACAAGAATATTGAATGTTATCATTGTGGTAAGCCAGGCCACATTAAGAAAAACTGCTTCAAGTGGAAGAAAGAGAACAAAGCTGGCCGAGATAAATCAGAAAGAAAAGAAGATGAAAAATCTGATTCTGTTGCTACTACCACTTCTGATGATAATTTGCTAGTTGTTTGTGATAAAAATGTGATCAACCTAGCATACGACGAGACGAGTTGGGTGATTGATACCGGTGCTTCACTTCATGTCACGTCAAAGAAGGAGTTCTTCACATCTTATACTTCAGGTGATTTTGGAGTATTAAGGATGGGCAATGATGGTTTAGTGAAGGTTGTTGGCATAGGAGATGTTTGCTTAGTTACTAATAATGGAACAAAGTTTGCACTCAGAGATGTCAGACATGCACCGGATATTCGTTTGAATTTGATATCTGCAGGAAAGCTAGATGACGAGGGATTCTGTAATACATTCAGGGAAGGGCAGTGGAAATTGACTAAAGGTTCTTTAGTTGTGGCTCGAGGAACTAAGAATGCGAATTTTTACTTGATGCAAGCTTCGACTTCAAGTACCATTGTAAATGTGACAGAGAATGATAGCTCAACTGAGTTATGGCACAGAAGACTTAGTCACATAAGTGAGAAGGGCCTTAATTGTCTAGCTAAAAAGAACTTACTTTCGGGTTTGAAGAATACTATACTGAAAAATTGTGCTCATTGTGCTGCAGGAAAACAGAGAAGAGTTTCATTTAAGCGTCATCCTCCGTCGAGAAAGTCTGAGCTGCTAGAGTTGGTTCACTCCGATGTTTGTGGTCCATTGAAGGTAAGATCACATGGTGGTGCACTTTATTTTGTTACTTTCATTGATGATTGTTCCATAAAGCTTTGGGTCTATGTTTTGAAAACAAAAGACCAAGTTCTTGATGTGTTCAAACAGTTTCAAGCTTCAGTTGAAAGGCAAACAGGAAAGAAGCTGAAGTGCATCCGTACTGATAATGGTGGTGAATATTGTGGACCTTTTGATGATTATTGTCGTGTGCAGGGAATCAGACATCAAAAGACACCACCGAAAACTCCACAACTGAATGGATTGGCTGAACAAATGAATCGGACACTGATTGAGAGAGTTAGATGTTTGCTTCATGATGCAAAGTTGCCTAGGAGCTTTTGGGCAGAAGCTCTGTGTACTGTAGCACATGTGATTAATCTTTCTCCTAGTGTTCCTTTGCAAGGTGATGTACCAGATAGGGTTTGGTTTGGTAAAGACGTGTCATATGATCATCTTCGTGTGTTCGGCTGTAAAGCATTTGTTCATATTCCTAAGGATGAGAGATCTAAGTTGGATGCCAAAACACGACAATGCATCTTTATTGGTTATGGTCAAGATGAATTTGGGTATAGACTTTATGATCCAGTTAAAAGAAAGCTGATGAGAAGTCGAGATGTGATGTTCATTGAGGATCAAACCGTTGATAATATTTACGAGGCAGAGAAAAAGGATCCAGAAGAAACTAATGACTTGACTAACATGGATCCCGTTCTAGGTCATTTGCCAGATCCTGTTCAGGATCACGTGCAAGATGACGTTGTTGATAACCAGCAAGGTATAGATGATGTTGATGCTCCTATGGATGATGATGAGAATAATCAATACCAAGCACCTATAGCTCCACCAACAGCTCCACTTCGGAGGTCTATTAGAGATCGACGTTCTAATGTGAAGTATACTTCTGAAGAGTATGTTCTTTTAACTGACGGGGGAGAACCTGAATGTTATGATGAGGCTATGGAAAGTGGATGCAAAGATAAATGGGTTGAGGCTATGAAAGATGAACTTCAATCCTTGTATGACAACCATACTTTTGAGTTGGTGAAACTGCCTAAGGGTAAACGAGCTTCGAAAAATCGGTGGGTTTACAGGGTAAAACAAGAAGAAAATTCTGAAGCTCCACGATACAAAGCCAGATTGGTCGTCAAAGGTTATAGTCAGAAAAAGGGGATTGATTTTGAAGAAATATTTTCTCCGGTTGTAAAGATGTCTTCTATCAGAACCGTTTTGAGTTTGGCAGCTTATTATGATTTAGAGGTTGAACAGATGGATGTAAAAATCGCTTTTCTTCATGGGGATTTGGAGAAAGAGCTTTACATGGAGCAACCAGAGGGTTTTATTGTACAAGGAAAAGAAGATTATGTGTGCAGATTGAAGAAGAGTTTGTACGGTCTTAAACAAGCTTCCCGCCAATGGTATAAGAAGTTTGAGTTTGTTATGGGGGAGCATGGCTATAAGAAAACTACTTCCGATCATTGTGTTTTTGTTAAGAAATTCTCTGATGATGATTTTATTATTCTGTTGCTCTATGTTGATGATATGCTTATTTTTGGCTGCAATACTTCTAGAATCAATGTATTGAAGAAGGAATTAAGTAAGTCATTTGCGATGAAGGACTTGGGGCCGGCAAAGCAGATTCTTGGCATGCAATTGACACGTGACAGAAATGACAAGAAATTATGGTTATCACAGGAGAGGTACATTGAAAAAGTACTTCAAAGGTTTAATATGGATAAAGCTAAAGTCCCTCTACAGATAAAGAGAAGGAAGAGATGCAGAAAGTTCCATATTCTTCAGCCGTGGGTAGTTTGATGTATGCGATGGTATGCACGAGACCGGACTTGGCCTTTTCTGTTGGTACAGTTAGTCGGTTTCTTTCTAATCCGGGCAAGGAGCATTGGAATGCAGTGAAGTGGATTATGAGATATCTTCGTGGAACTTCCAACTTGAAACTATGTTTCGGCATTGAGAAACCTGTTCTAGTTGGTTACACAGATGCAGATATGGCCGGAGATATTGACTCAAGAAGATCTACTTCAGGTTACTTGATTACTTGTGCAGGGGGAGCTGTGTCATGACAATCTAAGTTGCAAAAGTGTGTTGCTTTGTCTACTACTGAATCAGAGTTCATTGCGGTGACCGAAGCAAGCAAGGAGTTGCTTTGGATGAAGAAGTTTATGCAAGAGCTCGACTTTACTCAAGAAAGCTATGTCTTGTTTTGTGATAGCCAAAGTGCAATTCACCTCGGTAAAAATTCAACCTTTCATTCAAGATCAAAGCATATTGATGTGAGATATCATTGGATACGAGAAGTTCTTGAGGCTAAATTGTTAGAGCTTGAGAAGATTCACACCGATGATAATGGTGCAGATATGTTCACCAAATCTTTACTGAGAGGGAAGTTTGAAGTTTGTCGCTCGATCGCCGGGATGGCGGTCTCCTCCACATAATGGGAGGGGGAGATTTGTTGGGCTGGTCCCATTATGTGGGAGCCCAACTCAAGTTGGCCCAAAATAAATGGGCATATTTCTTTTTTCCTTAATGCTAATTAGTGTGTGTGTTTAATTAGAAATTGACAGCACATCTTTTGATTTGGGGAAAATCACAAATTAAGACGGTGGAGAAGAAAAAAGAGATTGAGAGTCAGCTGCTATTATCATCAATTCAGAGTCAGAATTGAGAGATTGAGAGTGGCAACATAACTCCATTTTGTGAAAGGTGAGTGCAGATTTTCAGCTTGGTGCAGTTCTGTTCGAGGCTTCGATCGGGTATTCATCCGTGGTCTGATTGAGCTGAAACTCGGACAGTGGGTAGTCGACTTGAAGATCTTGATATTGTACGGTGCGATTGTTGATCCGTGAACAGTAAGGTCAGATTTTCTGGTGTCGAAATCAGCCCCTGTTTTGGTGATTTTCTCATCTTGTTTTGGGTATTTTGCTTAAGATTGTTTTATCAACCTAGTTGGAGTTTATACTTCGTTGTAGAGGTTGGATGTTTGATCTTGTAGCAAAAATATATTATAGTGGAGCTTTTGAGTGGACTCTCAAGTCCCGTGGTTTTTCCCTTTTGCTTCGAAAGGGTTTTCCACGTAAAAATCGTTGTCTCAGTTTATATTTCTGCTGATTGTTTGTCTTTGAAATTATCGTGCCACATTGTGTTAGAAATAATTATTGACTTGTGTTATTGGGAGAGAAAGAACACCCTTTGTGCTTCCGCAAGGTTTGGCTGTTTGGTTTCTTCCCAACATTTAGTTCATACACGTTTAAATTTCTCGGTATTATAACAAATGTTTTGTAAAGCATACAATCACATTCGATTGTTCTTTTGTTTAGTTTGTTTTGGCTTATGTGTAGAGTTAATATTTCAACGGAAAAATAATTTGGCCCGACTAGTCCGATGAGTTAGTCTGAAATCCAAAAGATTAGGATTGAAAATTTATAATTAAAAAATTTTACAATCTGAATAGCCCGACAATCTGAGCGGATTGACATCCCAGTTAAATGTACCAATATATTTTCCATATTTTGTTTATTGACCTGACCCATTTCTTAGGTGTAAGTAAAGGGAAACATGTTTGTAACTACGCATCCTATCCTAATCAAAAGACATAATTTTCAGTTTTTCAGTGTGTTTTAACTGGATTGATGATTTGCATCACTTCATTTTTGCATTTCAATTCATGCACACAATTTTTTTTAAGAATTTAAATTTTTGATTCTGAATTTATTTTGACACTAAATCGAATAGTGACACACGTTGCTTGATTTGAAATTTTGAACAGACCTATTCTTATTGTAATTAATGCGCAAGTGGTATTCGTTGAAATATTTGCGTGGAAATTTTTTGGTTGCAATTCTCTATTTTATTCTAAAATATCAAATATTTATAATGAAATAAATATATATAAACCGAGGGGAGAATATTAGAGAGAATGAAAATGTTGAGAGTGACAGGCTAGCCCTTCCTCCGGATCATTGTTGCGGGCTAAGAGAGAATAAAGTAGGTGATAATATAAAGTAACAGTGCCGTTTTATTTTTTTTGTTAATAAAGGAGCGAGTGAATGGAGCATTTGTAGATGATTTGGAGATGAATTGAAGGATAAAAAAAATTTTAAAATAAAAAAAAATGTGAGAAAAGCGGTATTAAACGGTTATATTCACGTCGCGGGGCGTGTGGTCCAGCCAGATCAGTATATACTCCCTGAGGGCGCCTTGCAACGGTGGCCCGCCGTGACAAGCCAACCCTTTTCACTGATCACTGTTGCGGGTGCTCTAAGAGAGAGTAAAATAGGTGATGAAATCAAGTAAGAGAGATGTTTTGCTTTTTTGTAAAAAAAAAGGAAATAACTTAACTTTGTTAGGACATCCCTAAAAGCAATACGACTCAACTTAGTTGGGACGGAGGGAGTATTTTTTTTTCACACACACACATATATATACATGCAAAAAATATATATATTGAAGTCGAGGTGTAATCATTGTTGACTATATTAAATTTCTAGATTTGATGTCAACAGATGACAAATAACGTCAATACAACATCAATCGAGTGACATTGTGTTGACATTTTGTTATTTTTCTTTACACCAACCGACCATTGTTTGGAGGGAAACTTGCTCAATACATATTTCGTTTTGATTGTTAACATTTTGACTGTTCACGGAATATTGCCTTTTCACACACACACACAAAGACACTAGTATATATATTACTACTTTAGAACATAGTACATATATTCATTAAATCTGGCGAGCAAAATCAATTTGTTTTTCTTTTTTCGTCCTAGTAAATTTCCATTATATTTTCTACACACCATTTCAGTATTCCTCATGAATCATACACATCCATATATAAACCTACATCCATATACAAAATAGCACAAATATATCCTCATCAATTCCTAAACAAATCACACCCACCGATAAAGATGAAGATCAGAAACCTTGATATGAAAATTGTTTCAGCCGAAAATCTTCCAAAAGTTCGGCGGTGGTTCTAGAAGATGAAAGTCTATGCCGAGGTTTACTTCAACGGAGAGCCCAAAACAAGCATCCGAACCACCGTGGACATGGCTGGAGGGATGAACCCTAAATGGGACCTCCAACTCAATTACACGATCAACATGGCCTCTCTCGACAATCCTGGACTGGAGGTGGTGGTGAAGGTGAAGCTCTACTGCCAGAGAACTTGGGGAGGAGACAAGTACATCGGTGAAGTCAACATGCCGGTCAATGCCCTCTTCGACAGGCGTACGGATGGTAAAGAGGCGAGCTTCGATGTGGATGGGACCGAGAATGGGAAGCTCAAGTTTTGGGAATGAGCCCTCCTTTTGGAAAGAGGAGCTCAAGAAAAGGCTCAAGAAAGGGCTCAAGGAAGGGCTCAAGGTCGTGTTCGCGGGGCTGGTACATGTGACGTGGTTCGTCTTGACTGGAGGCACCTTATAAGATTCGTGACCGTGAGGACGAGGAAGACGGTGCGTTGGTCAATTAATATTGATATATCATATCAAATATAGCTTGTTTTCTTATTTCTTGGCTAAAACATTCACTTTTTAAAAAACATTGCACAGTGGCATGACCGTTAGCTTTTTGACGGAACCATAAAAAAAAGGACCACTCTGACAAGGATTTCATTTATTATGGACCTAATTTTCAAAAAGTGAATGTTTTGAACCAAATTTATATTTTGGTCATATGTTTAGGACCGAAATTGACCTTTACTCTTGAGATTAATTTTGTTAAATTATTGGACTGGAAAAGGTTGAGATTAATTTTGGTGAATGGTGAATGATTTTGTTGGAGTAAGTATTTATGTAAAAATAAGGGTTTATTTTTTCTCATAAACTTTAATTTCTGGCTCTAAATAACATGAATTTAGTCATAATTTACTCCATATATAGCTTGTTATTTATTTCTCTGTTACCATCTATAGTTCTATAGCTGCAGCAACGAATAATGGTTGATATTAATTTCGGTGACTTGTGAAGGGTTTTATTTTCAAACATAAAGTAAATGGTGATATTTTGTTTTCTCAAGAAAAGCCTATAATTATCAAGTTGTTATTATCTACTCCCTCGTCCCCTAATAAATGTATTTTTTCTTTAGTTTTTAGAAATTGTTTGACTTTGTTAAATAATACTACTATATATTACTCTTTTTGTTCCAAAAAGTTTGTCACATTTTTCATTTTAGTCCCACAAAATTTTTCACATTTGACTTTTTACCATTTTTTGTAGCAGACCTTATATTTCACTAACTTATTCTCGCTCACATTTTTATTATAAAACTAATATATAAAATTATGACTCACATTTGATTAATTTTTTTATTTCACTTTTATTGCATTTCTTAAAGCATTTGTCTGGACAAATTGTGATAAAATATATGGAACACATGGAGTAATAGAGTGTAAGCCATACATTTATATATTAATTTTATAATAAATTATGAATGAAGGTGATTTAGTGGAAGATTCATTATAAAAAAAAGTTCTACACCAGAAGACAACTCGCACAGATCACCTTCCCTTCATTTTTAGTGAATTAGTTAAAACAGTTACTCTCTCCGCACCTTATTATGTATCCTGATTTTTCTAATTTTTTTTATTAAATGTAAATATAGCATTTTTGTTGAATCGGAAATGAATGGAATATTAAATCTTGGCAATATTATTTTTCCATAATACCAAAATATTGACTCACGTCGAGTGGCACACACGCTGACACGCATAACAAAGTTGACGATATTAAATTTTGGCAATGTTAGATTTGTATACTCCTTTAATTTCTACCAAATTATGTCTACACATTGGAAAAATTGGACTCTTTCGCCTTTTATACACGATAACTTAACTACATTAGACCAATTATGATATCGTTTAATGTAAAACACATTTATTATATAGTATAACTTTCAATACAATTCCTTTACCACAATCTGAAACATAGCTGAAATTCCATTTATAATTACATCCATTACAAAGTTAAATTCATTCTACTTACTATTCTTTGCACATTATATTCCTAGCTTTGCTTAATGTGTGCATTACAGGTAGTAAAAATAGTTGGAGCATTTGAGCGGAGAAAGGATCTGAACTTAATAATAATTAAAAAATATAGTATTGTGAATGAATAAAGTGGTAGAGTATGTGGTAGAAATTAGTAAATAAGTTGATATATATATATATATTGAGGATGAAAGTGGACGATATGAGTTTTATTAAGCAATTAGTTTAGAAAAGGAAAGAAACTCCGAATGTTGGAGATTTTGATAAAATGGTGAAAGTTTCAATAATAAAATACTCCCCTGTGAAAATGAGGCTTATAATATTGCAATCAATTTATTAAAACTCATGCCGAAAAGTAGATGAGACTGATATAGAAAATAATGTACTCTCCCACTTCTCATAAAAGTATGAGCAATGAGTATGACGCATGAATTAAGATAAAATTGGTAAAGTAAGAGAGGAAGAAAATGGGGTAAAGTAAGATAGGGAAGGAGAATTGTAGTTAAAGTGGTTAATCGATAGTGAGACCTACATTATTAAATCGATATAACTTTCCAAAAATAGAATTCACATGAACGGATGAAAATTAGTGAAGTCCCTATCAATATTGTTGTTTTTCTTTAGTCCAGCCTACTAATCCTCCTTAAATTTCAATTAAGGGAAACTTCCTCATACAAATTTACGACTTTGGAAACTTTTTGTACATATAGATAAGTCCTCAATTCTAACAAAATCATCATATTTTAATTTGATGGATTGCAAAATATTAAAATAAATATTGTTTCAGTAGACAATCTTCTAGATATCTGGTGGCTCGGGAGGATGAAAGTCCCAAAAACAAGCATTCGAACCACCGTGGACATGACTGGAGAGAAAAACCCTAGATGGGACGATCAATTACACGATCAACAAGGCGCTCAAGGCTGAGCTCAAGGTCGGGTTCGTGGTCATGACAAAGGGGACGTGGCTCGTCTTGAATCGGAAACGAATGGAATATTAAATCTTAGCAGTATAATTTTTCCAAAATACCGAAATATTTACCCTCGTCGAATGGCCTACACAGTGACACGCATAACAAACTTGACGATCGATATTAAATCTTGCCAATGTTTTTTCTCTCTATAGCGTTGTGTCGTTAGATTAGTATACTTTAATTTCTACCAAATTATGCCTACACATTAAAAATAATTCGATAACACTACATTGAAATTGCTTATCTTGACATAATTCCCATTTTTTAGGCATCAAATTCAAACTAGAAAACTCCCATACGAAGATTCTAATCCCCAAAAATTAATTATGATTTTGATTGTTATGGAATATTGCCTTTTTTCACACACACAAACACACTCACACACACTAGTATATATGGCAAGCAAAATCAATTTGTTTTTCTCTTTTCGCCCTAGTAAATTTCCTTTATATTTTCTACACCTCCAACCATTTCAGTATTCATCATGAATCATACACATCTATAAATCCATATACAAAAAAGCACAAATATATCCTCATCAATTCTAACCAAATCATGTACAAAAAAGCACAAATATATTTCTATTTTTGAAAGTACCTTACGTGACATGACATAATGCATAACTTACTAAACTAGTACTATTATTTTATTTTATTATTTTATAATTTGTAGAGAGAGCCAGACACCTAATTGTTAATGATAAATTGTTTTGAAATAGTAAATACTATTGGTCTAATTAGTTATAAATTAGTTTTTAATTCCATAGAGACATTTGAAGTACTTGTATATTACTTTACTAATTAAACACTAAATTTTAGTGGTTTCATACGCATTCAAATTTCTGCATTTAAATTTCTTAGGTGTGGAATAGTATTGGTCGCTTAATAATGTAGCAATCTTAATATAATAATGTAACTTATCATAGTCATCAAATTCACTATAATATACAAATACTTTATTTGATGCTTATACTATGGAGATATTAAGACCTTTAACGTTCCCTAGTGACATATCCCAATCCCCACACATTTCGTTGCCTAATAGTAGTATGATTTCACAGTTAATTTGATTTGAAGATTTGAATAGTCCTATTCTTATTGGGTAAGTAATGCTCAAGTGGTGCATGTTGAAATATTCACGTGGAAATTTTTGGTTGCAACTCTCTATTTTTATTCTAAAATATCAAATTTTAATAAAATAAATATATATAAAATGAGGGGAGAATATGAGAGAGAGAATGAAAATGTTGAGAATTTAGTGTGAATTTTTTTAGATGAATGGAGAATTTGTAGATGATTTGGGGATGCATTGAAGGATAAAAAAATTAAAAAAATGTGAGAAAAGCGGTATTAAACGGTTATATTCACGTTGCGGGGCGTGTGTTCCAGCCAGATCAGATATATACTCCCCGAGGGTGCCTTGCAACGGTGGCCCGCCGTGACAAGCCAACGCTTTTCCCTGATCACCGTTGCGGGTGCTCTAATAGAGAGTAAAATAGGTGATGAAATCAAGTAAGAGTGATGTTTTGTTTAAAAAAAAAAGGAAATAACTTAACTTTGTTGGGACGTCCCTAAAAGCAATACGACTCAACTTAGTCAGGACCAAGGGAATATTGTTTTTTCTATCTCACACACACATATATGTATACATGCACAAAATATATATAGTGAAGTCGAGGTGTAATCCATTGTAGACTATATTAAATTTCCAGATTTGATGTCAACAAATGACAAATGACAAATAACGTCAATACAACGTCAATCGAGTGATATTGTGTTAACATTGAACGTTATTTATTATCTATTGACATCAAATTTTAAAATTTAATGGTCCAAATTTTAATTCGTACTAGTAATTCATAAGAGAGATAAAGTTTGCAGTATAGCAGGACTTTAGCAGTGAAGTCCCTATCAATATTGTTATTTTTCTTTACCCCAACCGGCCATTGTTTAAAGGAAACTTCCTAAATACATATTTCCTTTAGATTATTGCCTAATCACACACACACATACACACACAATAGTAATATATTCATTAAATCTGGCGAGCAAAATCAATTTCTTTTTCTTTTTCGTCCTAGTAAATTTCCATTATATTTTCTACACCTCACCATTTCAGTATTCATCATGAATCATACATATTTATAGATCTAGCTATAGCTACATTATCCATATACAAAAAAGCAAAAATATATCCTCATCAATTTTAAACAAATCATACCCACCGATAAAGATGAAGTTCAGAAAACTTGATATGAAAACTGTTTCAGCCGACAATCTTCCAAAAGTTCGGTGTTTCCTGAAGATGAAAGTCTATGCCGAGGTTTACTTCAACGGAGAGCCCAAAACAAGCATCCGAACCACCGTGGACATGGCTGGAGAGAGGAACCCTAAATGGGACCTCCAGCTCAATTACACCATCAACAAGGCCTCTCTCCGGAAGCCCGGGCTGGAGGTGGTGGTGAAGCTCTACTGCAAGAGAACTCGGGGAGACAAGTACATCAGTGAAGTCAAGATACCGGTCAAGGCCCTCTTCGCCAGGCGTAGGGCTGGTCAAGAGGCGAGCTTCGATGTTGCTGGGACCGGAAATGGGAAGCTCAACATTTTGTATAGTTTTGGGAGGATGTTTAGGGATGAGGAGCCCTCCTGTTGGGTAGAGGCGATTAGGGCCGGGCTCAGGGTCTTGTTCGTGGTGATGGTACAGGGTACGTGGTTCGCCTTGTCTGGAGGCATCTAAGATTTGTTTCCTAATATTGATATTGTTAGTATGCCTTGAATCTGTATAGTTTGCCGCTAGCCGATACAACGTTGGTGAGCCACGTAAATTCTGTGTCTCTTTACGTTTATGTTTCTCACGATTACACAGTTGCTCTATTCTGTCACAACAGATATATCATGTCAAACATAGCTTGTTTTCTAATTTCTTGGCTATTGGAATGTTTCTTCATGTTTTTATTAGGTCTTTCCTCTTTAAGAAAGTACTACCAAAATGTGTGTATGTATACATGTCTCTATGATTTTGAGTTTTGATCTCACTTTAAATTGTCGTCGTCTTCTTCCTCTTCCCCGTTTTATTAGTAGCGTTAAGTCTCTTCGGAAAACGACAGAGAAACCCCATTTTTTTTAATCAAACATATCTAGGGTTCAATCTCCATTAGTCTCGTTCCCGGTTCTTCAGTCCCAAACGCGGTCGATGTGGCTGTTTTCTGCACTTCATTAATTTTAATTTGCTGTCTTAATTGATTTTTGCAGGGAATTATTGGAGTGGGGAAGGTTGAGATTAATTTTGGTGAATGGTGAATGATTTTATTGCATTATAGTATAAAAGTATTTATGTAAAAATAACATGAATATAGTCATAATTTACTCCATAACTTGTTATTTATCTCTCGTTACCATCTATATCTCTACTAAATGTTGCAGAACGATAGGATATTGTTATGACAAATAGGACACAATCCTATACATATTCAAGGCATACTAACAGATATACATGTACAAGAAAGCAAAATGTGTCTTCTCTTCTTCTTTCTACACGCTGCATAGCATATTCTAATAGGGTATAATCTCCATCAGTCTCGTTTATACTCCGGTCATTACAAGGCACCGTGTAGTCGGCATCGAAATTCCACCTTGGTCCCCAAACGCAAGGCAATTTTTTCCGAGAAAATGGTTGAGATTAATTTCGGTAATTCATGAATGGTTTTATTTTGAAATATAGTAAATAAAATGGTGATAATTTGTCTTCTAAAAATAAAGTCTTCATTCATCAAGTTGTAATCATCTACTCTCTCCACGGAAAATTCCGATCAAAGAATTCCACCAATTTTATTTAAAGGAAAATTCACCCCATGTCCCTTTCCTGTCGCCCGCCTGTCTCATTTATCGCACAATGAGTCGCGCCCTCGCCTCACCTTGCCTCGCCACTGTTCCGTCGCGGCATCCCTCTCCTGTTTGGGTTATGAATGCTATAAACTAGGGATATGTATGTCCAATATTTTTATTGAGCCAAAATAGGCCTACATTTATAAATTTTACCACAGCAACGTTTGAGGTGCATTTGTTCTACACAATTATATTAATATACTACTACGAATTAGCCACCCCTTAAAAAAAAATAAAGAAAAATGTTATAATATATTCTTTTCATCCTAATAAATATAAAACATTTAATTTCTATAAAATATTGAGAATTGAATAAGGAGGATGAAGATTTTAAGAAACGGTCGATGTGAGAGGGAAGAGAAAAGAGAGAGAAATATATTTAATGACTAGTACAATTTTTTTTTATTAATTGATAACTACAAAATAAATTAGATGTCTTATATACGCTGAAAACCAAATCTTAAAAAAACTAATTAATCCTAAACGATACTACATATTTTAACATTTTTCCACCCCCCACCCCTCTACCAATTACAGGGCGACAAGTGAAAAATCCAACAGTAAATCGTTTTGTGTTAATTCAATTTGGGGGAAATAGAATTTTTTTTTTTTTATATAATTCATGGTCAAGATAGTACAACTAGAAATAAAACGCATACGTTTTGAGAGAGAGAGAGATAATTCTGGTGGAATAAGGCTTCAATTGTGTAGTCAGAAATGGGGAGATGGGATGGAGGTGTCTGGAGGTGGAACCTTCTGTGGAGATGGAGAAGGAGGCTCTTTGTTTGGGAGGAGGAATTAGTGGAAGAACTCCTAATGGTCGTGAATTTGATAGTATTGAAGGAAAATACGAGCGATGTGAGGGTGTGGTCTGAGGACAATCATACTTTATTTTCAGTTTCTAATTTTGTTTTACATGTTAATAAGCAAACGGAAAAAGGGCAGACAACAAATGAACCCGGACGACTAGCTTCGAAGAACCTTGCTCCCCCTCGTGTTCAGCTCCATGTTGGGTTGGTACTTCTTGGGCGACTCAACACTAAAGAGAGACTCTTCAGATTAGGAACTCCGAGGATTGAAGACAATTTACGCACCTTTTGCAAGGTTGAATTTGTGAAGGGACTAGAGTAGACGTGCAGTTTTGCGCTGTGTGATATATGTCACTCGATCTAACAGGTTCAGAGGATTCGACTAGACTTCAGAGGCTAGAAGATCATGAAACTATCAGAAAGGGGTCGTTGGGTGCACTCTATTTCTTCAAAACCTCAACCCACTATGCTACAACTTAGCACAGGGAAGTAAAGGCTCGATCCCACGAGGACGAAGGTGTTACGAAGCTGCATTTGAGGATGTTTTGGGAAAAAGGGGGTTGGCTGCTGCCACAAAATTTTGTGGGTCAAGAACTTAAAACTACTGGGTCTGAAGGATAGAAAAACTTTACTCTACCTACTGGGTCTAAGAAATGAGAGCGTACGGAACATGCATGACTTTTGAGAAACGAGATATTTTAAAGTTCTAAAACAACTGGAGTAAACTAACTAGACGGACTTTCCTAATTTGGACAGACAAGCATAAAACGAAAAGTAAAGGCAAAGTAGATCGTACTGACAGTGGTCTAGGGGACTTGCAGAAAAGTAAAGTACATGCAGAAAAAGTACTGACATAAAGCAGATCTGGTTCTAACTACCAACAACTTCATCTTCTTCGGGAATCAAACGAGAATAGCAGATAAAACAGAGTATTAAACACCATGAAAACAGAGCAAACTTCAGATCTAACTTAAAACGAGAAATTAAAGCCTAAACTACCAGATCTACGCTACTGGACCTAAAGGGCAGAAACATAAAGTGAACAGCCATAATCATGCACAACGTAAACAGCAAACACCAAATACGCGAAACTCCAACTCAAATACACCACGATTCAACAATTTCAGACATCTCCATACGCAAATCCCCAACCTCCAACAACAAACCAACAGATCTCAGCTCCAAACATCCAACAATAAATAAGAACGAAAGTAAAAAGCAGGAAATAAACATCAACTCAGCGCGATCCAACAAAAACCAACATAAACTTCCATAATAACGAGAAATAGGTTCGGATCCAGTAGATCAAAGCAAGAACTAGAGTTATGAAACTTAAAAACCAACAAGCACTAAACGAAAGCAAGTAAATATTGTTTCTTCGCCTTCACAAGACGGTGTTACACAGCAGCAAAATAACGATGAGAAGAACCACGGTGGCCAGAATCCTCCATCTCCAAGCGCGTAGTAAACGAAATGAGAAATTTGAAGTGTGGAACTAAGGAATGGAATGAGAGCTTAAGCTAAAGTGCGAGTAGAAGTGGTTGTCTTGTTCTTCAAGGTTGAGCTCTTTATATATGTGAGGCTCTGATCCCTAGGGTATCCCTCTGGTGATTTGACGCTCTTGCCCTTGAGTAAGACTTTTAAAATGATCTGCTCATGCTCCATTCTGTTCCTGTCGCCAACTTTTAATTCTCCCAGGTCTGGACGATAACTTCTAATTTTACTTTAATTCCATCTCTTTTGCATCTACCAGGTCAGGTAACAGCAACTCCTAGGTCCGGCATATTTACTACGCACCTGAACTCATAAACGCACATTAGCGCCCCAAATGCACAGAATTTTAACCCTAAACTAATGCATGAAACGAGCCTTATCAATCTGAATCGATCGAGAACCTTTTCTTCAGCGGCAAAGTTTCATCAATACTGTGGTATTTTTCTTGTGACTGCTGGAGTATGTCGATTTGCTTGCCAAAGGGACCAGAAGCATGCTTGCTCTCATGGCTTGGTGCCCCCTTCAAGAGGTTTGACAAGAAGATATGGATCTCCATGTTCTATGTCTCTCGTGGACTATTTGGGACATCCAGAATAAAATAATTTTCCAAGACTTCACACTAAACTGGGAGTTTGAAAAGAGAAGACTTTTGTTGTGACTTGGTACATGGGTGAGGGGTTGGTGCTCAGGATTCCCTTTTTCCCCTACACAAATGGCAGAAAACTTGCACAATGTTAGAGGCCTAGCGAGGCTTTGAAAGGAAAAGGAACTAGATGGAATAAAGCATTTGAGGTGCGCTCTTTTGTGGTTTTGTTACTTTTTCTTTCTTTCTTTTACTCCGATGTCTGCTTTTCTGTTGTTGGTGTGTTGTTGTTGGTTGAGCTGGTGGTGTGGCTTTTTGTTGAGGAATGGCTCGTAGTCGGGTTGCTGCTGACTTGTAGTGTTTCTTTGCTTAGCTTATGGGTTTTTGGTTAGTGGCAGGTTAGTGGGGGTTTCTACTTTGTTTTTTATTGCCTTGTTTGCTTTGTTCGTTTGTTTGTTATCGACTGTTTTGCTCGCTGTGCCCTCAGCTTGAGCTTTTCTATTGTATAAAAAAAAAGTTATGTAGTCAGAATTGAAGCATGTAAATTGTTAAACTGACTGATTTTATGGTAAATTGGGCACAAAACTATATCTGGATATGGTAAATTGGGCACAAAACTATATCTGGAAAAGTGAACAACGACTAATAGAGAGGAAAATATAGATATGATATTATTTTTATTTATATAAATATTTTATATTTAATAGAATAATTTAAAAAAATATTTTATTTTTAATGGAAGACATAGAGTATGAATTTAGCTACCGCTTTTTAAAGCTGTGACGAATAGAATTTGTCTAATATTATGACTTTTTTTAAGTAGTCTGCCATTCTAAAATTCTACTATTAAAATGACACATAAAATTTAACTATAGTGGGCCAGGCCGAGACTTGTACGACATACGACATGCATGGACCATATATTCAAGTCATGCTAGAAAGAGAAATGCAATAGTCTAGAAGACTAGAATTAAATGAAATACTAGTAATATTAATGCAAAGGTTTATGAGCGTCATCTTCGTTACGCATGTGGGACCACTCCAAGTTAGTTGGAAATTTTTTATATTTTTGACAAATAATATTTTGCTAAGATTAATATTCCATCGGTTTCTTTTTAGTCCATTTTAACAAAAAATGTTATTCCTTTCGTCGCACTATAAGTGAGATGTTTTTTCATCACTCGTTTTAAAAACAATAATAGTAATAAAATAGTTAAAGTGGTGATAATGTAACACAAAAGAGAATAATATAGAGAAGACTCTAATCTATATTATTATTTCTCTTACATTTTTGCACTCATTTTGACATTTTGATATCGTGTTGACATCACTAGAATCACAAAAACTACCGTGTACAAGGAATGTCTAAAATGCCATTTCAAATTAATTAATACAAAATGAATTTTCACGTGGCACCACTAAATACCACTGGATCTATAAATTAGCTAGGAATGAGTAGTAATTATGAATTAGCTAATTAGTAGTAATAATTGATCACATCTATATATTACATATTCCTGCAGTTTCATTTGAGTTGGACCATTTCCTTTTTTAGAAAATATAATTCACTTATCCATGTTAATTTATTTCTATGTTTACTTTACTATCTCGTACATTTTCTCTCTTTCACTTAACTTATTAAATAGGTTCAGTACTAAAAAAAGTGCTCTAACACTAATGAAATGGAAGGAAATGGAACGAATACTCTAGCTAGTCAACTCAAGTCTTCAAACATTAGTTCGTATGTTAAAACATGCAAATAAATATGTTATATGTCCAATATCAGTTCACTATTTTAATTACTATGGTGTGAATAATTGAATTAATTCACTTTTGTATTCGCGGCAAAAGCATTTGATTCAACACTTAGATTTTTGGATATTCTTCGATGATTAATCGAATAATTTCCAATAGCGTTACATTATACAATTGCAATCTACGCTGTTTATTCTTGCAATTTTACTAATGGGTGGTTGGCAATGATGATACCCTTGGCATTGGGGTCAGTTTATTGGGCTGTTGGGCCCAACCCACTCTCATCTTTTTCTCAATTCTCAAATTAGTGAAATGTATTTATATTGTTTATGGGGATGAATTTAGGTGTTGGGTTGAATAGTCTGCTATTATCATATTTGTACCAAATTTATAGTCTAAAATACTTATATTCAAAAAAAAAAAAAAACTTCGTCGTTATATTCTAAGTAACACATTTTTTAGAATATTTCATTCTAAATAATACCTTTTAAAAATAAAAATATAACTTTTTTCTATTTTTTTCTCTCTTAATTTATTTCTTTCCACTTAACTTATAAAACTACACTACATAAAATTTTGTGCGGATTAAAAAATATTTCACTTAGAATGGAATAGATGGAGTATATGTTACAATTTTCACATAATAAATATTTCTTACTGGTGGTCGGTACTTACGGATGAAATACATCAAGTTAATACTCCCTCCGTCCCAGAAAGATTGTCCCAGTTTATTTTTTGCACTTATTTTGCAAAAATAATACTCCCTCCGTCTCCTATTAAGAGTCACACTTATCAATTTCGGTCCGTCCCCAATTAAGAGTCACACTTCATTTTTACCATAAATGGTAAGTAGGTCCCACATTCCACTACCTCAATTCACTCACATTTTATTATAAAACCAATATAAAAAATGGGTCCCACATTTCACTAACTTTTTCAAACCAACTTTTCTTTACATTTCTTAAAACCCGTGTCGGGTCAAAATGTGACTCCTAATGGGAGACGGAGGGAGTAATAAATAGTTAAAGTAGAAAGAAAGTAAAGTAAAAGGGAGAATAATGTAGAGAACAGTCTTACCTACATTATTCTTTCTCTTATTTTACTCTCTTTCAACTTTACCTATTTATTATTAATTTTATAAAACGAGTGTAAAAATGAACTGGGACAATCTTTCTGGAACGGAGGGAGTAGATGTTAAAGTAGTATTTACTTGATTATGTACTATTCCCCCCTTTCCACGATAAATGTTTAATTTTCTACTTGCACTAGTTTAAAAAATATGCTAGATTTTGGAAAAATGGTGGGAAGACAAAGTTATAAGAACGTGGATCTACTTTTATAAATTAATCTATACAATATATAAAAGGTGAGTGTTGGAGAAATTACAAGATTACTATTTAATTTAAATATATTTAAATTTTGGTGAATAGTGAATAATTTTGGTGATTTACAAGATTGCCATTCAATATATAAAATCGATTAGTCACATTGTGAATTTTTAAGTTGTAATTTTTTCGCACCCCCATATCAAAAATCCTGGATACACCACTGGTGGTTGGTCTCATAGTGTAAGATATGATTCTCAATAATTGCACAGAAAATAGAAAGGAATGC
Organism: Salvia hispanica; assembly: GCF_023119035.1. Classification (NCBI taxonomy): domain Eukaryota; kingdom Viridiplantae; phylum Streptophyta; class Magnoliopsida; order Lamiales; family Lamiaceae; genus Salvia; species Salvia hispanica. Next base: position 27,217,919 of record NC_062966.1, on the reverse strand, counting down.
ATTTCATTTTCTATAAAATATGAGTTTGTCCTTTCAATATAGTACTCCATATTATTGTTTCCATTTAATTCCTTTCCCCAAGATTTTAGTTTTTCAATTTGTTTGAATTTAGTTATTTAGAATTTTTTTTCATGAAAGTTTTTATATTTATTAAAATCTCGTGTCAATGAAGAAATGTATCATCTTAATCTAGATGGAGAGAGTGCTACAAAAGAATTAATAAGCAATAGTTGAACCCCAATCTTCTAGATTAGTGTTCACACAACAGTGACAAAGAAAGTGATTTCAGCAAAGGACGAGAGATTATTGGGAGCAATTTCATGGTAAAAATTCCATTTTTATTACTACCTCCGTCTCTCAAATATTATCTCACTTTGACCCGACACGAGTTTTAAAAAATGTAATGGAAAGTGAGTTAAAAAAGTTAGTGGATTATGGGCCCTACTTTTATATATTATTTTTATAATAAAATGTGAGTAGAATGAGTTAGTGAATATGTGGTTCATTACCAAAAATGATAAGCAGCGAAATGGAACAAACTTTGGGGGACAGATGAAAATGAAAAAATGAGACAAACTTTCAGAGACGGAGATAGTATATCCAATGGCCCAATGTTTTGCCATATGGAGTAGTAAAAATGTCAGAACTGATACTATAATACAAGAATCAAGACCCTTTGTTGGCGATAATAACGGAAAAAGCAGATCATGGACGACGAATACTTGTACCTGTGCCTGCCACAACTGTAGCGTAGGTCTTGTGATAGTACATTAGACTTGAAAGAAATAAAATAAAAGATGAAAAGATGTGTATTCAAGATTTTCACTTACAGAAGTGAGCATTACATCGAGACTATTTATAAGCTACTCATAATAGATAAGCATTAAATAAAACACAAGACCTAACACATTCTACAACCTTTCAAGCTTCTACATTGATGTGTTAGATGAAGAGTCTTGTAGCATTTTACTTATTTGAGAGTTACAAATTAAATTTGATGCACACTTCATCTTTCCATATTGCTGCAGTGTAATGTTATTTTCCAACTTAGCATTGCATTCACTTTTGCCGATGACTTCTTCAATTTTGATATTTGAAGGAGAGGTTTCAATATCCCCCCTCAATTCGAGCGCGGACTTAGGACAAACAGTGAGTTTGTTGCGAAGTTTAGAGAAGAATTGGTAAGAAAGTGGCTTGGTGAGGACATCTGCAATTTGGTCGGCAAATGGAACAAGACGAAGATCCACTAATTTGTCTTGAAACTTGTCGCGAACAAAATGTATGTCTAATTCAATATGCTTGGAGCGGGCGTGAAGAACTGGGTTGCTGGCCAATGCGATGGTACTGATATTATCCACCCACACAATCAGAGTGCGAGAGGATGAGATTTTCAATTCGGAGAGGAGATGAGTTACCCAAGTGACATCACAGACAGCCTGAGCAAGACTCCGGTATTCAGCCTCAGTGTGCTGCTTCGAGAGACACCAGGCTGCTTTTTGGAACACCAAGAGATCAAGTTCTTACCCAGAAAAACACAATAGCCAGTGACAGATCGTCGGTCGTCAATATCTGAAGCCCAATCAGAGTCGGAGAAGGCGATAAGATTGGTGTGAGATGCTTGGATATGAATGCCGTAACCGACCGAGCTGGCAAGGTATCGGAGAATACGTTTCACTGCCTTCCAATGAGAGTCAAGAGGGCATGCCATGAATTGGCTAACCATATTAACAACATAGCTGATTTCCGGTCGTGTGAGGGTTGCATACTGCAATGCTCCTACAGTGCTCCGATATAGCTTTCCATCTATGGTAGGATCACCTTCATCATTTGATAATTTAAGATTTGCTAGCATTGGAGTAGGCAATCCTTTCGCATCTTGCATTTTTACTCGTTCAATGATATTTTTAATGTAGGAACCTTGACTTAGATGGAGTCCCTGAGCAGTTTGAGTGACTTCAACTCCTAGGAAATGTTTCACTTCACCCAAATCCTTAAGAGAAAATTGCTTGCTGAGGCTTGAAATAACATGCTCAATGGCAGAAGATGAACTACCAGTTATTAACATATCATCGACGTAGATGAGAAGATAAATTGTTTCAGATGCTTGAATCCGAAAGAACAGAGATCGGTCTGCCCGAGATTAATGAAATCCAAGTGATAATAAGGCAGCTTGAATAGTGAGGAACCATGATCTGGAGGCTTGCTTCAAGCCATAGAGAGCTTTGTTGAGTTTGCACACAAGGTGTGGGCCTCCTTGTTCAAAGCCAAGGGGTTGGCGCATGTAGATTTCTTCCTCAAGATCTCCATGTAAGAATGCATTGTTGACGTCTAAGTGCTTGATTCGCCAGCCAGAAGATATAGCAAGAGACAGGATTATGCGAATGGTTGTGGGCTTGACCACAGGGCTGAATGTATCGGTGAAGTCAAAACCAGGCTCTTGGGAGAAGCCTTGAGCAACCAATCGAGCTTTATGTCGAGCAATATCGCCATTAGCATGTTTCTTCAACCTGAAAATCCAAGAACAACCAATAAGATTCTTCCCATGAGGAAGAATGGTTAGAATCCATGTTTTATTTCGAATAAGAGCCAGAAACTCTTCAACCATGGCTTGCTTCCAAATGGGGATTAGAAGAGCAGCTTGGGCAGATTTAGGGAGAGAGGAAAAAGGACATGTGACAAGAAGAATTTTAGGCTTAAAAAATACCAGCCTTAGATCTAGTGATCATAGGATGAGAGGCAGCTGTAGAGCTTGGAATAAGAGAGGAGGAAGCGGTTGTGTCAGAGGTGAGAGAAGTTGGAGAGGCTGCTGCTACAGTAGCAGAAGGCTGTGAAGATGGAGATTCATGTGTGACAGGTGGATTAGAGGGAGAGAGATTGATGGGAGGAGTGGGATTTGTAGTAGGTGGTGAAGGAGGTATAATGTGCAAGGGAGGAATGCTTGAAGGATTATTTGGCAGAGAGGGAGCTTGTGAGGATGGAGAATTAAGGTGAGGAAATGACGATTCATCAAATATGATATCTCTTGAGACGATGACTTTTCCATTGGGAAGGAGAGCTTTGTATCCTTTATGAGCATTACTATATCCCAAAAAAGTTGAAGGGGATGATCTGTATTCAAGCTTGTGGGCATTGTAAGGCCGAGTGAATGGATAACATAGACAACCAAAGACTTTGAGCTCATGATAGTTAGGCTTGGAGTTGTACAACTTTTCAAAGGGGGAGGCAAGAAGGAGTGTGGTGTGGATAATCTGTTGATGATGTAGACTGCGGAAGTAAAGGCATCATCCCAAAATTGAGTAGACAATCCTGCTTGAGCAAGTAATGCTAAACCCATCTCAACAACATGTCGATGCTTCCTTTCAATGAGGCCATTTTGTTGGGGAGTATGAGGGCAAGATAATCTGTGTATGATACCATGTTCCCGAAAAAAAGAAGTAAGCCCTCTATACTCTCCACCCCAATCACTTTGCACAATCTTAATTTTATGATTAAGCTGGTTTTCTGCAGTCACTTTGAAGTGTTTGAAAATGTTTCGAACTTCATTTTTTGCTTTCAATAGATAAATCCATGTGAAGCGAGTAAATTGATCTACAAAAGTGATGTAGTAGGAGAACCCATTTCTGGATTTGATGGGAGAGGGACCCCATAAAGTCAGTGGTATGAGATGGAGAGGAGCTGAATATTGAGAGTTAGAAGCAGTGTAAGGGAGCCTATGACTCTTAGCAATACAACAAGGATGACAAAGGATACTGGATTTTATTGAATTGAAACTGATATTACAGCCATTTAGAGCCTTAACTACTAAATCATAAGCACAGTGGCCAAGACGTTTGTGCCAAAGATCTAAAGTAGAAGACACATGAGATGTGAAAGTAGAGGAAAGAGCTGAAGAGAAGGCAACGGGTGCATGGCTTGAGTCAGAAGAGAGGTGAGCAGACTCTGCCTTGGGAAGAGAGAAGCGATATAATCCATTGTCAAGGGTGCCTCTGAGAAGAACATTCCTGGACATTCGATCCTTAACAAAGCAAAAGGGAGGGTGAAACTCAAAGAAGACATTATTGTCATTTGCAAACTTAGAGACACTTAGAAGGTTTTTCGAAATTTTAGGAACATGTAAAAGATGATTCAAGAGTAAATATCTTGAAGACAACAAAGGTGGCTGAAATGAAGAGCTACCAACATCAGCAATATTGATAGCATCTCCATTGCCAAGATGTAGAGATTTATCTCCTTGATACTCAGTGGCAACATTTAGAGATGAGAGGTCATTGGAGACATGATGTGTAGCACCAGAGTAGTCAGGATACCAAAAGTTGGAAGCTGAGTCAAAGCTAATCTCTGAAGGAGAATAGGAATAGGCAGGTGCTTGGTGAAGTTGCTGGTGGGGAGAAGGTGGACGGAAGCCGGGAGGAGCTACAGGAGGAGCACGAGCGTGGACAAGATCATAATTTTAGCTTTTGATTGGCTCGCATAGCTGGACTCTATAGCTTGCCATATATCTTTGCTGGTGGAGAGGCCAACAACGAGTATCATCGAGCTCTCAGAAAGCGATCCTTGAATCCAAGCAGATAAAAGTTGATCCCGGCGATGCCAAGCAAGGTAGGCGGGATTGGGCTGCTTTGTAGCAACATCATCATCATTAGTAAGAAAGGGAGAGGGTGGGATGTCTGATCCAAGAAGAAATCCCTCAAGGCCATGACCACGAACAGTAGCTAGAATTTGTTGTCGCCAAATGAGATAATTTTCATCGGAGAGTTTGATGGAAAGAGGATGATGTAGGTGGAGGAGCTGGAATTAGTATTTGTATCCATAAAAAAAGGAAATGGAGAATGGAAATGGAAAGGGAGGGAGGGAAGCGAAGAGTAGGTGATCAGAACCTAGGCTCTATATACCATGAAAGAAATAAAATAAAAGATGAAAAGATGTGTATTCAAGATTTTCACTTACAGAAGTGAGCATTACATCAAGACTATTTATAAGCTACTCATAATAGATAAGCATTAAATAAAACACAAGACCTAACACATTCTACAACCTTTCAAGCTTCTGCATTGATGTGTTAGATGAAGAGTCTTGTAGCATTTTACTTATTTGAGAGTTACAAATTAAATCCGATGCACACTTCATCTTTCCATATTGCTGCAGTGTAATGTTATTTTCCAACTTGGCATTGCATTCACTTCTGCCGATGACTTCTTCAATTTTGATATTTGAAGGAGAGGTTTCAATAAGACGTTACTACCTCCGTCCCCTAAATATTGTCACACTTTGATTCGATACGGGTTTGAAGAAATGTAATGGAAAGTGAGTTGAAAAAGTTGGTGGGATGTGAGTCCTACTTTTAAAGTATTAGTTTTATAATTAAATGTGAGTAAGAATGAGTTAGTGGAATATGAGGTCCACTACCAAAAATGGTAAAAAGTGAAGTATGACAAACTTTCAGGGACGGACCGAAATGGTAAACTGTGACAAACTTTCAGGGACGGACCGAAATGGTAAACTGTGACAAACTTTCAGGGACGGAGGTAGTATTACATTTTGTCTTGACTCGGGTTTTAAGAAACACTCCCTCCATTTTTCAAAAATAGCAACTCTTTCTATTTTAGTCTGTTCCTTAAAAATAGTAACTTTTAAACTTTCTATTTTAGGAAATCTTTGCACCCTTATACATCAATTTATTTACCACTTATACCACTAAACCTCCCTAATAAAGTGGACCCCATAATCCACTAACATTAATTCCATTACTTTTTTTTCTTTCTCTCTGTTAAGGATGAAGTCCTTAACTCGGATATTTGCATCGAACATCGCGGGAGCTATTGCCCGACGATCACTCCAGCGTCAAATTTTGGGATAAAAGGTAGTCTCCGGAGCTTTGCCGGTCGATCAAACCAGGAATGATACGATAAAAGCGTAAAGATAAAATAAAGGGATAATTGATATTTCTTGAATGAAATAGAAGAATAAAATAATTCTTATTTATAAGACTACTCTGACTTAGGGAACAAGAAATATAGATACTAAGAATATATGGAAAGATATGCTAAATCAATACTAAACTAAACAATAGATATATGGGGATCTTTCTAGTGATATACTCGTATCAACTCCCCCACGGTTAAAATCCGCCTTGCCCTCAAGGTGCAAACCACGACACAACAAAGAGCGTTGCGAACATAAGCTTTAACGAGCTATCCCCTCCTGGATCAAACACACATCGACTAGTTGAGCATCTCCCCTCTTCAGCAACATCAAAACTCACCAAGGGAAGATCTTTAGAGTTGTGATATTTCAACGCTAACACGTGAATTTTATCCTCGCGGCCACAAATGCCCAAATACAACATGTCATTACGCGGGGGGATCAACCGTGTATCAGCGTCAAGCGATGTTTATCTATGAGTCGTACTCACAACATCATTAGGGAAATTCCTTCAAACATTTTGGAATGGCGCATGCATCCTCATCTCCAACAAATGCATATAGAGAAGCACCTCCTTTCATTACTACTTCTTCAATATATAATCGCAGCCCATCCTCAAGCAACTGTCTCCTCCCATCTATTTCTTCCTCCATGTCTTGCTTTATTGTCTCAACTGCTCCCTTGTGTTTATCAACACGACCTTGAATCTCCATTCTCTGTTCACCTCCATGCCGATTCGTTTCCCACTCATTTGTCATTAAGCACAGGACAACAGTCTGTGGGTGTGACGGAAAGGCCAATGAAGGAGCAGTTACAGGCGGGGCTGGGCTACACCGCTGTAACGGGCAATCTGTTTGCGGATGCTGGTAGTGTTGGCGGGGCTGGTGTGCGGCGACGGTTGTTGTTAGAGAGGGTTCCCAACACGAAACTCGGTGGGCCGGTGGCTGATCGTACTGCTGAAGTCCGAGCGGTTGTCGCCAGATAGGCTGATCGTGGCAAGAGCGGCTTTGAGTTGTCGTTGCCGGGGAATTCGCCGAGGTTGTATTTTTTGAGGTTGAATGCTGGTAGGAAGGCGGCCGTTCAGTCGGTGGAAGAGGTCGCGGAAGAGGCCGGAAGACAGCTGCCGCGGGCAGCGGTGTGTTAGGAATGGTATACTGAAGAGCATATTTCGAGCATGTTGCACGGATAGAATTGCTTGTATATTGTACAATTCACTTTTAACCCAAGGCAAGAAGAAGTAATTTTATCGCATTGATGTTTGCTTGTGCATTTATAAGATGCTTCTCAAACATTTAAATGTATAAGAAGCAAATAAGTCTAATTCTTCTACATAGTAGACTGGTCATGAGTGAACAGACGTTCACGAGAAGGTGACGCAGTCGGTTCTTTGTAGAAGAGAAATAGAATTTCACAACCTATCGTGAAAGGTTGCAGTGTCAATCCACATGTTTCCTTACCTTAAGAAATAAACGACACTGGTGTGGTATAGCACTGAAGGATCTAACAGTTGAGATAAGTTTTTCTTGCTATTTACTGAAAGACGAGGTGTCGGTGATTTTTATTTCTTAATCACTGTTGACATAGCATTGAGCATACGATATTGATTATGCACTACTTTGATTTATCAAATGGTGCAGATTTTTCGCAATCCAAGAATCCTGATATCTTGGGTAGTGGTGATCAATGTCTAGAGGTGCTAGTATTGTTATTGCAATGAATCGTGTGCTGGGTGAGTCCAGTTTGATAATATCCTCAAGAGGTGTTATTAAGGTTTTATTATTCAGAAACCTGGCCGGTTGAAATTTATTCCAGAATAATAAATAAAGATTTTGGACTAGACAACTCCTGGAAAAAGATATTAAATAATTAAAGTCAAATAGCAAACTTAAATTAATTAATGGATATTTATATCTTAAACACGGAAAATAATAAATTAAAGAGGTAAAGCCCGGATTACTCATAATTTGGGATTGGAGGATTACTTGTAATTTGGGATTGGACGGGCAGTCAATATTATTATACTATTGTGGATGATAATAACATTCTGTTTGGACTTATATTAAATTGGGGCTCAATTTAATTAGTAAAAGTACAACAGGTTTGGCCCAAGTCCAACCTCCATGGATCCCTAATCTGGCCCATCATAACTCTATATATAAAGGAGATTAGGGAGAAGACAAATTAATTAATTCATTTTAATCGTTCCTCTCTCCAGATTGAACGTGATTTTTCAGTTCTCTCTAGAACTGAAATTTTGTCTTCTTCTCTAATTAAGTCCTTTTCATTTTGACAAGCTTTGCCCACCCAAAGGTCAGATTCTGAGTTCGGGATACAGATTAGAAGATTCATGGTTGAGTACGAAGATCATCTCGTGGAGAAGGCACAAGCAATCGACGATTCTTTGGAGAATCAGATCGGTAATTCTAAACCGTAGGAAATCATGAATTAGGGTTTTAATTCCTTAAACATGATTTATTTGTGTTCTTGAATGCAATTTGATTTGTTTAACATGTAGATAATTAATCCCATAATTGGTCAAATAGATCTGTAGATCTGATTTATTTGTGTATGCATATCTTCCGCTGTGCAAGGCGCACCAATCCCCAACACGGTGCTGCTGTGCAGCAGTGCCTCGTCGAGCTCCAGAAGGGTTGGTGTTGCGGTGGCGACGACGGCCATTCAGTTGGGGGCGGTGGTCGGTAGACGAGCTGGTCTTGCTGCCATTGATCAGTGTAGGGCTGAGACTTCAACAGCCTGTAGGGTTCGGTGTAGGTTGGATACAGTGACTGTCCGTATGGCTCCGTGTCGAGCAGGTAGGTCAGCTGCTTGTAGGTATGTTGCTGGAAGATATTTGGAGGCGGTGGTGGAGGTGGTGGCGGTGGCTGGTAGGTGTTTAGAGACGCCGACGGCGGCTGATTGTGGAAGTAGGGTGCAGATACGTAGGTTGGCGCTGCATATGAATCCGTGTAGGTGAACAAGCGTTGTTGTTCGTCCATCACGTCTAACTTCTTGTTTATTCTGTTGCAGGCAACCAATATCTGGTCACGTAGGTAAGATAGATAGATTTCTTTGTCGGAAGTCATGGATGGAGGATGAGATCTTACGAAAGCGCCAATTGGTTAAGGATGAAGTCCTTAACTCGGATATTTGCATCGAACGTCGTGGGAGCTGTTGCCCGACGATCACTCCGGCGTTAAATTTTGGGATAAAAGGTAGTCGCCGGAGCTTTGCCGGTCGATCAAACCAGGAATGATACGATAAAAGCGTAAAGATAAAATAAAGGGATAATTGATATATCTTGAATGAAATAGAAGAATAAAATAATTCTTATTTATAAGACTACTCTGACTTAGGGAACAAGAAATATAGATACTAAGAATATATGGAAAAATATGCTAAATCAATACAAAACTAAATAATAGATATATGGAGATATTTCTAGTGATATACTCGTATCATTCTCTCTTACTTTACTAATTTTTCTCTCCCTCTCTCGTACTTTACCAAATTGTGCATTAAAACCCGTGCCGTTCCAAATGTTTTTATTTTTAAAATATGGAGGAAGTATAATGGAAGTGGGTCGAAAAATTTTTATACTCCCTCCATCCCAAGGTAGTTGAGTTGATTCATTTTTGCATTCGTTTTGCAAAAATATAATAAATAGTTGAAGTAGAGAAAATATAGTGTACGAGAGAGAATAATTTTTTCAAAACGAGTGAAAAAAAAGGAAACGATCCAATTACCTTGGAACGAAGGGAGTAAGTAATACAACGTGAGTGAAATAAAAATACAAAAAAAAACGAAATTTCTTTCTAAATATCATGAGATTTATTAAATTGTTTGGTGTTGGGTTGAAGTATTTCTACGGTTTGAGTTTAAACACCGGGGTAGTATATTTTTTAAATGATTCGAAGCAGTATTGTTTACCCACTTTTACTGCTATCTGCGGGTGACATTTCAATTTATTTTAATTAATCATAGTAGCCTCTGATTTACACTACAATAGTAACATAATTTAATGTTATCATTTTCCATGAAGCTTCTGATCAAGATATAATAATTATTATATTTATATGTTTATGGTGTACTTCTTCCGTTCTTGAAAATTAATTTGTCACATATTTCCTTTTTTGTTCATCCCTAAAAATTTGTCACTTTTCACTTTTACCATTTTTGGTAGTGGACCCTATATTCCGCTAATTCATTCTCACTCACATTTTATTACAAAACTAATATATAAAAGTAAGACACATGTGCCACCAACTTTTTCAACTCACTTTCTATTACATTTCTTAAAACCCGTGCCGGATCAAATGGTGACAAATTATGGGGGACGGAGGGAGTATTATTTTTTCACGCACTCATATATATTGACTTCGAAAAATTTAAAACAGTGGAGTCCCTATCAGTATGTTTTTTTTTTCTTTGTCCGCTGATAAGGCTAATTTCATGCATCGGTTATGTGGTGAAAAATCACCTTTTTACTGGTCTAACACAAGTTTTAAGCCAGGTGTGTGAAGAAAATCGCTAGGTCCAGGAAGAGCTGGAGGCAGTGGACAGGCGAAGGAAAGCGAAGGGAAGTGAGCAGAATTGAAGAGGAAAAGGGCTAGACGAAGGAAGTCCAAATCTGAGGGTAACGAAGACTATTCACACCCTGCTGGACCCACTTCCACGCCTATATAAAGAGGAGCATGCAGCACACCAAACATGCATGATTTTGCTCTCAGCTCACACACTCACACACTTGAGAAAATGGGGAATGGGTAGTTAGGGGTTTCATGAGAATGTTAGTGGTAACACCGTCCTCACGAAGGGCGAAGATACAATCAGTTTACATTCAGTTTCGCACTGTTATTCCGTCGAATTTCAACGTTTCTGAAGTCGATTGGTTGTTTGCTACTTACCATTATCTATGCATTTAGTTTACATCATGATGGTGTTTATTTTGTGTTGATTTACGTTGATTCTGTGTTTTTGAGGTTTTATTTCAGAAGTTGAATGTTATTCTCTGTTTTGGATGTTTCTGTGCTTGATTTGGGAAATAGGTTGTGGATCTGTGTTGTTGTTGTTTGATCTATGGTGAATCGGCGAATTTGTAGTTATGGATATAATTTTGGTCGGAGTTTGTTTCGGATGCTTGGATCCGGAGTGGATTTAGCATCCGGAGTGTGGATCTGAACAGGGGAAACCGAGTTTGCATGGATTTTGAACTTTCTGCTTTCTTTTTATTTTACTTCGTCTAGTAACCGTATATCTGCTTTAGTTTTAATTGTTCTTCGATTTTGTCGCTTTAATTTCTGTTGCTTCGTTTCGTATTGCGTTCTCACTCTGTTCTTACTGATTGTTTCATGTCAATTATTGGAGAAGATGATGTCGCTGTTAGTTAGTACTTTAGTTAGTTGTTTTCCAGCTTTTCATCCGTATTTTACCTTTTCAGGAAATGGTCCCCACCGTCAGTTGTTATCCCAGGTCTAGGTAATATAGAGAATAGTTTTTCTTAGATCTAGTTATTGTCTCGCTTGTTCCGGTTTATATGCATTTTCCTATTTCTGCCTAGATCTAGTTGTTAGCATAGTAAATTTCAACACCGAGTCTAGTTTAATTTCCTCAACCCAAATTGCGTGGCAGCAGCCAACCAAAAATAGTCCCGAGTCTTTGAACATGTTTCTTTGCGCATTCATCTCTGTGGGATCGATCCCTACTTCCCTGTGCTAATTTAGTATATGTGGTTGAGGGTTTTGAAGAGGTATTCTGTGTGTCCGACAACCGAGATATTCCAACGTTCCATGAGTTCCTAGACCCCGTGATCTAGTGGATTCGCTGGACCTAGGGAGCTTGATATTCCTTACAAGTCACACAAAACACATCACTTCATCCGCCCTACTAAGTCTCCTCTAATTTTTTACACCGCCTGCCATTTGAGTAAGGAAAGTTTCCTCATGAAAAAATCTTACTCTTACACTGCTACACATATATAATAGGTATGCTACATCCATGAAAAAGTCAAGCACAAGATAAATCCTGAAATCCAGCAAAATCAAGCAAACATATTTTGATGGATTTCAGAAAATTTGAAATAATCCTTGTTTCAGCTGACAATCTTCCAAATATCCAGTGGTTCGGTAAGATGAAAGTCTATGCCGAGGTTTCCCTTAATGGAGAGCCAAACACAAGCATGCGAACCACCGTGGACACAGCCGGGGAGAGAAACCCTAGATGGGACTTCCCTCTCAATTACACAATCAACAAGGCCTCTCTCCGCAACCCGGGGCTGGAGGTGGTGGTGAAGCTCTATTGTCAGAGAATACTGGGAGACAAGTTCATCGGTGAAGTCAAGATACCGGTTAAGGGTCTCTTCGACTCCGGGCCAAAGGCTAAAAATGAGCTGAGCTTTAATGTGGCCGGGGCTGGGGATGGGAGGCTCAACATTTTGTATAGTTTTGGGAAGACGTTTACGGAGCAGGAGACCTCGGCTTGGAAGAAGGCGCTCAAGGTCGGATTCGTGGTGATTGCACAGGGGACGTGGTTTGTGTTGACAGGGCGCAACTTAGATATGTGAGGAGGAGGAGGTTGGTTAAATCATTAATATTGGTGTATCATGTCAGGCATAGCTCGTTTCTAATTACTTTACTATTTGTATGTTTCTTCATGTTTATATTATGTCCTTGGCATCGTCTTCTTCTTCGTCCTCTTCCCTATTTTGTTAGAGCGTCTAAAATGGAAAAAAAGTAAATTGAAAATATATATTTCTTGTTTACCTTATTAAATAGTAAAATATAACCTTTATTATATACGGTAGTGAATTCCAAGGGAAAAAGGTAATTTGAAGAAAAATAATTACCTTATTTACTTTTTATGTGAAGAAAATATGAAGACACGTCTTAAAAATGTCTTAAAAATTGAATAAGGTGTATAATACCTTCTCAAATTATTTCTCTTTACCCTTTATCAATATTAAAAAAGCATATTAAAAAGTAAGATAGCTGAATCATTCATAAAATATGAACTACTACAAATTGCACTAATAAACAATAGTTTCCCACCAATCTAATGGATTAGTGTTCACATAACAGTGACAAACAAATTGATTTGAGCAACTATACATCTGAGCTATCAAACTGAGATTATTGCCGAACAGAAAATGCATATCGTGGACGACGAGTACTTGTAGCTGCCACATTTGTAGCATAGATATTGTGTAGAGCAGTTGCTGCTTCAATCATGTTGATTCTTTCATCTGCTGAATCAGCTAAACATTTCATTGCCAATTCCAATATTGACAACAAACATTGCACCTTTGCAGAAAAATGTTGATCTTCCCTTGACAACAAATCTGGCGCCACCAATTCAGGTGCTGTATTTTCATCTAACGCTTCACTTACCCACTCTTTTATGCTCCTTTCTTCACGGAACATATCGTCTGTTGGCCTCTTTCCGGTGAACATCTCTAGCAACAATATCCCAAAACTAAATACGTCCCCATTTGTTGACACTTTGCCTTCCATTCCAAACTCTAATTGTGTCACATGCATTCAAAATTTTGTTAGTAAAACATTTATATCGGATGAAATTTAAGTTTTAAAAATTAGTATCATGCATCACCTGGTGCTGCGTAACCGATGGTTGCCACTGTTTGCGTTTGGATGAACGTTTCTCCTCCATCGAAAAGCTTTGAAATACCAAAATCAGCAAGATGAGCAGTCATGTCTTCATCAAGCAACACATTGCTTGGCTTGATATCACAATGAACAACCGGGAATGTATGGCCATGGTGAAGATATTCCAAGGCTGATGCAACATCTATTGCTATTTTCAATCTCTGTATAAGATCCAAACCATACGTGTCGTAATGTATCCATTTATCCAAGCTCCCATTTGGCATATATGTGAGAATCAATGCTTTAAACTCCATATTAGAACAACATCCAATAACTCGAACTAAGTTTCTGTGTCGAATGCTACTCAATATAGTAGCTTCAGCATCAAAGCTCCTTAATGCCTCTTGCAGTTCCAAGTTGAACACTTTTACCGCAACTTTCAACCCATCAGAAAGTGTTGCTTCGAATACAGAACCAAAACTACCTCTGCCAAGTAGGTTGATTTCACTAAATGAACTTGTTCCTCGTTCAAGTTCTATATAAGAAATTCTCCTACATTCAGTAGTTACTGGTGGAATATCAGTAGAGAGTGCCACATGTTTTTGTTTACACTTTCTTATGAGAATAAGCATTATGATGACCACAATGACAGCTAAAACCACAGATGGAACAATGAGTTTCTTCAACCATGATCTATGATGATTTTCTGGGCAGAGTGCAACTTGAAATTCTATTGGACCACAAAGAGCTAAGTTATTAGAACAATTAAATACTTGAAGATAGTGAAGTTCTTCTAAGGACTTGGGTATTGATCCTGAAAGATTATTATAAGAGAAATCCAATGTAATCAAACCTTTAACCTCTCCCAATGATTGAGGAATAGAGCCACTAAACATATTATTTGATAAGTTAAGAAATGTTAGAGATTGACAACCAACAATTGAGCTAGGAATAACATCTGAAAATTGATTGGATGACAAATCCAGAGAGTTGATCATCTTTAAATTTCCAACTTGAGATGACAATTGACCGCTCAAATGATTGGAAGACAAGTTCAGAATCACAAGGTCTGTGAGATTCCACAAGCTAGGAGGGATGGTTAAATTCAATTGGTTAGAATCTATGTAGATCTCTCTCAATGATTTAACATCACCCAAACATTCAAGTATTGGACCCACAAGCATGTTACGAGCAAGGCTCAAGCCCCCCAAATGATACAATCGGCAAAGATCGTTAGGTATATAACCCACCAGTTGATTGTCACTAAGATATAGTGTTTGGAGTTGCTTCATTTTTCCTATTGTTGGTGGAATGTGACCACTCAGTTGATTCTCACTCAAATGGAGATCTAGCAAATAGCTTAAGTTTCCTACTTCGAATGGAATGACACCCATGATGTTGCATGCTGATGCATAAATATTCTCAAGAGAGGAGGAAAAATTCCCTAAGGAAGTGGGTAGAATGCCATTCAGTGGATTGTCCGATATAGCCAATCCCTTCAAATGTCGACAATTAGTTAATGAAGAGAGAAATGTCAATTCCTGAGTTGGGAATTCTGCTCCACTTAAATTATTTCTCACAAGACGAACTTCCTCTAGGAGCTTCAAATTACCGAAGTCGGGTATGAAGCCACTGAATGAGTTGCCAGGCATATCCAAGATGATAAGTTTAGAAGCATTGGCCATAGAACTTGGAATTGGGCCACTAATTCTGTTATAAGCCAAAAGAAGCCATTCAAGATTGGGAAGTGAATTCCCCATATCTAATGGAAGAATGCCAGAAAACTCATTGTACGAAAATTTTAAGTTCTTCATTGTTGATATGTTGAATAAGGAAGATGGAATTGATCCATATAAGGAATTACCGAACACAGAGAAAGTCTCAAGTATTGGCAGAGTGCCAATCTCTTGTGGTAATTCACCTGCGATACATATCCATCCACTTTGAATATCAATATTACACATTCCAAATCATAATAATTTAAATAGGGACCTTAATTCTCTACTCAATTGAAGAATTTTTTTTTTTATCAATTTGATTTAAAATTTTCCTGACAGGGATGTATTTAGTAAAGGATTTTTGTTATCATAAAAAATGTTAAAAAAGTACATAGAAGCCGAAAAATAAAAGTTGTAGTGCTTCAGGTTGAACTTCAGCCAAATAATTTGAGAAAGTCATAAACGAAAGGAAGAAAGGATCAAGTATAGATACCTGTGAAATGATTGTACGCCAACTCCAACACTCTAAGCATGCTTGTATTTCCAATTGCGCGAGAGATGGTTCCACTGAAATTGTTGTTGTCTAAGTTCAAGATCTCTAGATGACTGCATTTCCATAAATTTAGTGGAAGATGACCTACAAAGTATAGAGGGTTCAAATTAGTCACTTCCTATTGTTAGTCCTTCATGTAATTACTGATTCTATTTTAAATTATGGACATACCTAGTAAGTTGTTGTCAAACAGATATAATTTCTCTAATTTAGGAAGACCATGAAAAGTTGGGATATTTCCAGACAAAGTGTTGTTAGAGAGGTCCATGAATTTCAATGAAGACATGTTGAACAGTGAAGATGGAATATTTCCGGTGAGAGAGCAGTCTGGGATACTTAACACCTCTAGTCGTGAAAGATTCCCCAGTGCTTCAGGGATCATTCCTGCATTTTAGGAAATAGAAAGATATTATAGCAATCGAAATACATATATAAATGTAGCTAATTAAAAAGAGAAGCATATGCATAATACCTCTGAAATCGTTCACGCCCAGGTATAAATATATAAGCATACTCAAACTTCCAATTTCACTTGGGATTTTTCCATTGAAATGATTAACAGATAATTCCAAGTCCTGCAGGTGTCTGCATTTATATATGTTTGGTGGAATTTCTCCAGAAAGTTGGTTGGTCCAAAGATTAAGTACTTCAATATTTGGAAGACTGTCGCACATATCACTTGGGATATTTCCAGACAAACTGTTGTTATATAGGTACATGTATTTCAAGGAAGATATGTTCAACACTGAAGATGGAATATTTCCGGTCAGAGAGGAGGCTGGGATGCTTAACTCCTCTAACTGTGAAAGATTCCCTATTTCTACAGGGATTTTTCCTGCATTTTTACAGGTAGAAAGATATAAGGAAACCCTTTGCTTAAATCATCACATTATGCTTATGAGATAATTTATTTATAGGAAAATAATTTATAGAAAAGTCAAAGAAATCATAGTTTCTTAAAAATAAAATTTATTAATATTATTAAACTGACTGCAAAATAATAAAACCCACATTCTCTAAGTAATCTAAATACCCTAGGAATTTAAAAAGAAAAAAATAAAATTACAAAAGTAAAATAAAATTTGCAGAAACAATAAATTGGCAATTTTACTGTTTGACGGCTTAATTTCATTTTCTATTGATGTTTTTGCTTCGTATGTTGGAAATGCATCTAAAAATGATAACAGGACGTATTTAATTTTAATGTTAAATTGATCAAGTAAGATAATTATTAAAAAAATTACTAAATTTTTTTTAATAAAATGAAAGTCACTTAACTAGAGAGATAAACTTACCATTTGAACTATTGGTAATTTTCTAATTGATGTACTAAAATGCTAAAATGGAAAAATATAATTATATTTTAAGGATGAATGTGGTATAATGAACAGACAATAGAATTGCTTTCAAATCATTTATCCATTTCAAATTTTGGAATTGTAATCTAGAAAGGAAATGTAGAGGTAATTAAAAAGAGAGGCATTTACCTCTGAAGTCGTTAACGCCCAGGTACAGCTCTTTAAGCATACTTAAACTTCCAATTTCACTTGGAATTTTTCCATTGAAATGATTGATAGATAATTCCAGCTCCTGAAGATGTCTGCATTTCCATATGTTCGGTGGAATTTCTCCGGAAAGTTGGTTGGCCGAAATATCAAGTGCTTCAATATTTGGGAGATTATTGCATATATCACTTGGTAGCCAACCAGATAGGTTATTATTTCTAATTCTAATTTGTCCAAGGGAAGACATATTGAAAATACCATGTGGTATGGACCCACTCAGCTGGTTATAGTTCATGTTTAATATTTGTAGCTTAGAATTGTTAGACAAAGATGAAGGAATTGTTCCTATGAAAGTGTTGTTGTACATATAGAGTTTCTCTAGTTGAGGTAAACTGCCCAACCATGTTGGTATTACTCCGGTGAATGAATATGCTCCCAAATTCATCACCTTCAAACGACGCAGTTTAGAGAGTTCAAAGGGTAAAATCCCCGTGAAACTATTGGAACTGATGTCCAAATATCTGAGAAACGTAAGGTTTCCGAGATGTGGAGCAATAATTCCAGCAAGGTCGTAGCCAGAGAGAATGAGAGCAGTGACGCGACGGTGTTTGAGGCCACATGACACACTAACCCAATTACAAACTGATGTATTTTGAGACCAATTGGTGCTCAAAACAGCATAAGGGTCAGAAGTGATGGAGTTTTTGAAAGAAATAAGTGCATGCTTATCTGTGATAATAGAATTCAAGGAGAGGGTAAAGCTACTCGAGAATAAGATCAAAAGAGCAAAGGAAATAGTAAAACTCTTCGAGAATAAGATCAAAAGAGCAAAGGGAATAGTAAAACTCTCCATTAATTTGCTGTTTCGTTTCTTTTGATAGGCTGGCATATTTATAATAGATGCTTTGTAGTGGAATACAAATAATATATAATATTATTATATTCTGTTCAGAGTTTATAAAATTGAATTAGGTTTCCGTGTTATATTAATGTTAAAAAAAATTAATCGGTGGCTCATTACATATATTGTTAAACTCTTAGCTCGTCGAGTCATTTCATGTGGGTGAGTGTGTAAATATTAAAATTAAATGAGACTGTGGTCTGTGGGTTGTCGTCGACTCAAGTCTTCAAACACCTTGTTTAGTGTTTACGTTAAATTTGAGAAATAACTAATTGTTGTGTATCATATTACAACAATATTTTATGACATAGCCATATGTTTAGGACAAGAAATGTACTTTAGTCAATTTCTGTTCTTTTGTTCATAAGAGTGCATTATAGTTCCATCATAGTTAAAATAACAGCCTAGACAAGCAATCTGAGATACATAGACAAACAACTCGACATATGATTCCAAGCAATCTGTGATATAAAATCAGAGCATTACGATGATGTACTATAGTTAAAATAATAAGCAAACAACTTGGCATATGATTCCAAGCAATCTGTGATATAAAATCAGAGCATTACGGTGATGTACTATAGTTAAAATAATAAGCAAACAACTTAGCATATGATTCCAAGCAATCTGTGATACGGAATCAGAGATAATCAAACAATCTATGATACATATGCAAACAAGTCTGCCACATGCCATGCTAAGATTGCATCTACTCCAAAATCTAAAGGTTCTCATTGGTGGTGCATTGTAATTTTAATTGTGGTTGTCATTTTAGTATAATCCTTTTGTTCATATATACATCCTAACTCCAAATTTTAACTAAATCTTGGTTATTATATTTATTTGTATAGTATTTTCAGCTAAATGTTATAAAATAAATAGTTATAGAAAGAGTAAATGTTAATTTTGGTCCTAAATATATGATCAAAATACGAATTTGGTCCAAAATATCCAATTTTTTGAAAAATGAGTCTATAATAAATGAAAAATGTCATTGAAGTACTCCTTTTTTAATGGTTTCGTCAAAAAACTAACGGTCAACAATAATTGCATAATGACATGACCGTTAGTTTTTTGATGGAACTCAAAAAATGACTACTCCAATAAGGATTTCATTTGTTATGAACCTATTTTTTAAAAAGTAAATATTTTATATCAAATTCATATTTTAATTACTCCCTCCGTCCCCGATTAAGAGTCACATTTTTCCATTTCGGTGCATCCCCAATTAAGAGTCACACTTCATTTTTACCATAAATAGTAAGTAGGTCCCACATTCCACTAACTCAATTCACTCACATTTTATTATAAAACCAATATAAAAAAAATGGGTCCCACGTTCCACTAACTTTTTCAACCAACTTTTTTTTACATTTCTTAAAACACGTACCCGGTCAAAGTATGACTCTTAATCGGGGACGGAGGGAGTATATGTTTAGGTCCAAAATTGATCCCTAATTTTATAGAGTACAAATAAGAAAAGAAAAAGTGGGTGGATACTGGATAGTGTAAGTTGTCAATGCTCTTTAGACTAATTGGCCCCCAATATATTTCCTGTTCGGAAGATTAAATATTTAACTAATATATATGCAAGTGCTCTAGACTATAATAAGTACTAGTAGAATTTTCTTTTTGACGCACTGGGTGGATTAAAGTATTTAACTATTAATTGTGTATCTGCAAGTGCTCTAGACTATAATTAGTCGATTTTGCACGCTATTAGTGAAATTTTACTTGTAGTCATCCACATTTGATATAGTCAGCTATCCCAACCCACACACGCACGATCTTGTAGTTGTTGATCACTTCCACTAAATGAGCAAAAGTTATGGATATACTCAATGGCGGATCCAGAAACTAAATATCGTGGGGTCGAACCATATAATAAATATCTAATAGTATAATTATTCATATAAAAAATATATTTTAATTTAAATACTATAACTCATACTAATATCGATATTCTAAACTAAATATTCACCCTATCGCATAAAAATAGACTATTTTGCCAGAGTCCGCTCTATAGACACTTCTATTTTTTTTAACTATTTTTCTCTTTTTTGAGGTAGACCTTATTTTCCACAAACACAATATAAATCACTTTTTTATTTCTCTATTTTTTTTTTTTACTAAATGTGCATTAAAAATTTCATTTCATCCCAAAAGTGTTAATGGGACGAAGCGTGTATAATTTTTTTCGTAACATCCCCAAATTTGAAATTTCAAAACTAATTTTAATATGAATAATATAGTTGAAAATTTAATTACTCCTTCCGTCCTAAAAGAATATATACTTTGGGTTCGGCATGAGTTTTAATGCAAAATTAAAGTAAGAGAATAAAGAGAAAAAGTAATTAAAGTATAATTATTGGAGAATGAGTCTAGGAAAAAAATTTCAAAATTGGAAAGTGCATATTATCATGGGACAAACTAAAAAGGAAAGAGTGCATATTCTTGTGGGACGAAGAGAGTATAAACTAAAATTAGATGAAATTGAGAAATATTTATTTTATATTATATTTATTGAAGTATTACGTGTTTATTATAAATAAGTTGATTTTTAGATATATAAATACCAGTACTCGTAATTAAAGTTAATTGAATTTTTAGATTTGAATATATATTTAAATGATTTTCGAGAACTAATACAAATTAAGAAAGAAAGAAAAGTTCAATGCCCATTCTAATTACAATTAGATAATTCAATTTAATCTTAAGATAAATTATGCAGTCACGTGTCATCTTTCTTGATGTCTTTTGATTTATTTAATTTTAGTTTACAAGTAAATATAAGGAAGATAAATTTTAGTTCTCTCTCTTCGCCCAATGCACCACTAACCCATTTCAATTTCTCTCTCTTCGAAGAAACACGAAAAGGCTCTTCTGAATTTACTCCCTCTTCTTTCTCGACTATCGGCTTCCGTTTTACAGCATCCTCCCTCATTTTCTTCCTTTCTCTCTGTTCAGTCTCATCATCTCACACTGGGTGAGGTGGGGTCGGAGAAGCGAATGCCGTAGGGTCGGAGGCTGATGAAAGGAGCTTCCCGGTGGCACTCCGGGGCCTGTGGTGGGGTCGGCCGACCCCGCCTGACCCCACCTGGATCTGCCGATGGATATACTAATATGTGAACTAATTTTAAAGTGCTAACGTACATTCAATCATGTGCTGTCACGTGGCACGAAAAATGCAATATTGTAAAAAAAATGCAATATACATTTTTAGAAAAATGATAGATGAATTTTGGCAGATTGCATTTTAGTTACAGATATATCGCATTTTTTATTATTGAGTTTTGTATTTTAGATATTAACTGTTTAATTTGCATTTTATATACAGAGGGATTGCATTTATATATTGTTTATTTTGCATTGTAGACAATTTATGTTAAAATGCAAAACTTTACAATATAAAACACAATTTGCCTATAACTAAAATGCAATCTTCGGAAATGCATGTACTTCACAAATGTGTATTGCATTTTTGTGTTTACAATATTGCATTTTTTATACCACGTAGCAGCACGTGATTGAATGTACATTAGCACTCTAATTAACGTTGCACCCTATTACTCCCCAGTTTACTTAGTTATCTTTAACTATTTATTTTTGTCTTATATTTTGGAGCCTTATTATTTATTCATACTCCTATTAAATATACATATTCTATTCCGTTTGATCTTTTATCAAGGGTTAATGGGAAAGAAATTTCAACTTAAAATAATGATGCACGGAGATTAAATCCACGATCTATTTTAATTTAAAACCTACCCACATATACATGCTAAGCTCTGGACTTTATCAATTGCGGTAGTATTAAACTAATTACATCCTCATGTCTATAAAAAAAAAATGCATTCTTTCATTTTTAATATATTCCACAGACTCTTTTATTTTTAATATGTTCCACAAGAATATGTCTAATTTTAAAAAGCTTTTTTTCTCTAATGAGATTGGACACATTCTCCACTTACAATACTTTATTTACTTTTTTTCTCTATCTTTCTCTCACTTTATTAATTTTGCATTAAAATCTATGCCGACAATAAAGTATATATTCTTTGAGGACGGATGGAGTATTGGCTAATAATCAAAAGTTAAATTTACATGTGAAGGCTAGTCTAGGCCTTTCTAGTGAACTTAAGAGTTCTGGTTAGCCCAGCCCAGCCCAACTATAAGATGATTTGTCCAAATAAATATTGCTTTACTTTTCGATCATATATAGGCCTATTAGCGGTAAAGCATTGCAAGTTGACTTTTTTCAAAAGAAAAAAACCGTTGATAGAGTGATTATTTAGATTTATGGTATAATCAAAATCAAGACAAAAAAAATGAAATAAAATCAAGACACTCTTTTGAGTAAGATATAAGTAAGTAATAACCAAGAAAGTCTCTCCAAGTAATACTTCCTTCCTTCATGAATAGGAGACTCATTGACAGCTTCCCGGTTCTACCATTTGCTTAACCAGAGCCGACGGTTTTTACCCAGCGGCGTCACTAACTTTGGAAATTAAGTCCACGATCTATTTTCACCCAAAACATACCAACAACTTGAGGCTAAGCAGTACACGGACTTCCAACAAGGATTTCATTGTTATGGACTTGTTTATCAAATAGTGAATGTTTTGAAGGGAATTCGTATTTTGGTCATATGTTTAGGACCAAAATTAACATTTAATCTTTATTAAATTAATTTCACATTATGTAGCATTATTACTCCCTTCATCCCTGAAAATTTGTTACTTATTCTCATTTGCATTTGTCCCTAACAAATTGTGAACTTTCACTTTTATTCCCTACGTCCGAATTAAGTGAGACAAAACTTTTGGGCATGGAGATTAAGAAATTGTGTTGAAAAGTAGGAGAAAAGAATAAAGTAGGAAAGATAAAGAGAGTAGAGTAGATGATAGAATAAAGTAAAATTGATTCGATGTTTTGTTGTTTTTTTAAAAAGGAAATGACTCTTGTCCACTTGTCGCCTCTGCCGCTCCCACTGGAGCAGCCGGCTCTGACCAGCAATAAAGACCGTGGCTGCCGCCATCGCTCCCACTGGAACAGCCGCCGCTGTCCAGCAACGAAGACCGCCACTGGAGCAGCTTCTCGCGACGCTGTCCTGCCTCCGTCGCCTGGAACTACGCGGCTGCTGCCCTAACCGAAGTCAGGGCTGCTGCTGTCCACGACCGGAGAAGAAGCTGCTGTCCGGAGAAGAAGCTGCTGTGAATGCTGCGCTGCTGTCTGATTAGGACAGCTCCTCCGCCGTCGCCAGGCGACGCAGCTACTGATCAGATCTGCAACTGCGAGGACTGCCCGAAGACGACGCAGATCGCCGCTGCCTCTTCTCACTGGATCTGGATCTCGGATCCCCGATGAAGACAGCGCGGAACGCAAACATATTTAGGTTTTAACCCTTGTGATCATTTAGTCGTTTTCAATTTATTAGATTCATCGCGGTCGCGTCGCTTGATCGTGATCTTAAATCTTAATTAATCGTTTCTTAATTTGTAACAATCTTTTATGTTTATATCAAATATGCACATTAAAATATCTAGCTATTAGCAATTTAAATTGTTCTTGCATATAAAGAACATAAAACACTATAGATCTACGAATACTTGCTTAGATCTAGAATATTCTTGTGAAAAAACTCGAATAAAATTCAAGATTCATAATATTCTTTCATCGATCCAAGTATTCAATCATGGACCACTTTATTTCATGATTCAAACACATATTCACTTAAACACATACATATATGTAATCAATAAACATATAATCTAGTATATATTACTTAGCAGGGGTGTGATCAATTGCTAACTTTCTTAAACTGCTAACTTGCTAACTCATCAATGCAGTGTATTAAAAATGTCAACACGATAATAATAAAATGTCAACACATAATTTTGTTGAAGCTCAATATAGTGTGTTGATATTATGTGTTGACATTTTGATGTCATCATGCTGACATTTTTAATACACTGTATTGATGAGTTAGCAGAGTTAGCAACTTAAATAGTTAGCAATATAACGCACCCCTTACTTAGAATATATAGATCTAATGATGATCATCATAGATCTAGAATATTTTTGTGAAAAACTTGAAGAAAATTCAAGATTCATAATACTCTTTCATCGATCTAGAACATCATATCATAGATCCGAAAATAAAATCAAGAAAAACATAGATCCAACACATATTATAAACATATAACATGTATTGCATTATTTTCGAAAATCCCAAGTTTTAACACTATAATTTTTGAAAAATTCAATCAATCAAATACATAATCAGAGCCTAAAATTTGGCTCTGATACCAATTGTTGGGGCTACCGCAGCGGAAGACACGGAAAACAAACAGGTCCTTAACGGATCTATTTAGGTGATTATGCATTCGATTCCAATTTCATGCAATAAACATAGATCTGTAGAACACACATCAAATATTCACATAAACATGCATATTCGACGTGAATTAAATGTTACCTAATAATCCGACATCGGATTGACGTTGCTTGCTGCACCTCCGAGTGATCCCTGGTTTACTGACCATGTATCTTCTATACTATTCCCTTGTCCTTGATCATCCATCCGTGTGGGCGGATCTTGAATAATCAACAAATAGTTTTGAAGAGATCTAGGTGAACCAAACACAAAACACGAGATTGCCTCGATCTAAACCTATGAATTAGGATAGATCAAGAACAAAACAAGAACCCTAAATCTCCCACGTGCTAGGCACGAAAATCGAGCCAAGAGGGAGAGAGAGAGAGAGAGACGCTAAGAATGGCGGCTAGGGTTAGGGTTCAGTGTGTGTTGTGTATTGTGTGTTGAGCTAGGGTTTCCCATACTCCTCACTATTTATAATAGACTTGATGTGCTAGTAAGGGATCCATGGAATGATTTAAGTGTTGGGCTCATCATTAGATAATTAACTAATTAAATCAAATGACCCATGATTTAATATATTATCAATGGAATATTATTTTGTTCTACTAAAGAATAATATTGCACTCCACCTAAATCACCAAATTACAAATAACTTGGGTCCATTTTATTTTATAATATTTTCCACGTTTAAGATTATCTTGATCCATCAATTTAATTCTTTTGTCTGCTATGTAACTAGAATTAAATTAATTCTCCAAAGAGTTTTTCTAGTTTAAAACTTTATTTATTATTCGTGGAATAAATTCCAACTGCGCAGTTTTCTGGATAATAAATTCATTTTTCAAACACCTCTCGGGAATCACTCCTTAGGGATTTAATCATACCACATGGGCACACAAATTCTATGAAATAATATTCCAATACCTTCATGTTATTCAATTACTACCACCCAGGATATCATGAACTTGAGTTAAATACAAATTCTCACATATTGATAAGTTAAAGTGACGTATGACTGAATAAACAATATTGATATTAATTCCATAGACTATAAAATACTAAAATTTCTGAAATATATTCTTACAGTAGATAGCAATAAAGAATACATTTCATATTAGATCATTTCAGTGCTTTACCACACCGGTGTTACTAATCTCGTCTTAGGTAAGAGAGAATTATCACAAACACCGCAACCGTACCAATAGGTAGCCAAAGCCTATCTAGGTTGTGAATACGTTTATCTTCTTACTAGATCTGGCCAAGTCTCCTATTGGAAAATTCATGAGGAGATTCATCGAATTTTCCTACTTGACCTTCTTAGTAAAAAGCCTTAGACTTGTTTATCATATTTCAATAATAAACCATTATATTATATTATTTATTCTCATAATTAGATAAATAAGTGGACGTGGCGTTTCTCGTATACATGCACAAGCTGACTGTACAAAGACATGTATGCTCGAAACATCCTTTAGTATACAAACCCCAACACCTTAAGCATTAGAATTTAATTTATTGTGGAGGTTTAAGAAATAATTCCATGAACTCTGCAAGTATTACTCTCCGTGTAAATTATTCAAGTACTAAGTTAAATTCGGGAATTTAATTCCTCATCCAGAGTTATTTAGAAACTCTCTCATCGAAACAATTTAATAATCGTTTGACATTGACGAGCTTAAGATTTATTTCACTGACCCAAACTAAAAACACCTATCTCCCAAAAATAATTAAATTTGGCAGTCCATTATGTCATTAATTCATGCAGTGGCCCAAAACAATTAAAAGAATAAGGCCCAACACATACTATCAATATCCATCGGTCATCTCCCTTTTTCTCTTCACAAATTCCCAACTCACAAAATCCGCTAATCCATTTCAAATCCCTAACTCCCAATTCACTTCTTCTCAAAATCCAAATTCTCAAATCTAAACTCTACGGCGCCTCTTCTCTCTCACGCCGATTGCTTCCGTCGCGACAGTCAACCGCCAGCGCTCTGTCGCCGGCGTCACAGGGTCGTTGGTACTCTCCGTCTCCATCCATCTCTGTCTCTCTTTCTCGCGCCACCGCCGTAGCTAGTGTTGCGCCGTCGGAGAAGGAGAGGAGGCATCGCCTCTCTTTCTCTACGCACATGGCTCCGCTCTCCGGCGAGCTGCAGTTCTGCCTGCAGCTATCTCCGCCATCGTCATCTTCACCTCCGGCATGAGGCTGCTGCGCGGAACAGCGGTCTATGCTATCGGCATCCGGTTCGCGCGACCTCACTCCTCTGCGCCGTTCGACTCTTCGTCGAGCTGTGGTTCTATCTGCGGCTACCTCCGCGGGCGTGCTTGCTGCCACCACCGCTCGTGAGCCACACCGCTTCGTCGGACAGTATCTAAGTGCTTAACCTCTCTTCCTTATCCTCAATTTCTTTTCTTTTATTTTCTTAAGTTAATAGATGAGTTAGGAGGCAGTAGCACCCCTATTTGGGTTGGGGTTTTGCTTATGATTATGTGAAGCTAGCACCTTGATTTGAACTCACTGTCGACTACTATGAAAAATTGTGGATGTAGCATTTCAAGTAAAGCTAGCATTTTCTTTGTGGATTTAACACTTGTTCTCTGAGTTTCCCTTGTTTCATCTATGTGTTAAAGCTCTAAATTTTCTTATCCTAAGCATGAAGTCAAAGAAAGGCAAGGAGTGCGAGTGCTTTACTGTTTTCTTCCATTTATTCCTATCATGCTGTTAAGATCTGAAATGGTGGTGCTCTAAACATGCTTGTGCTTGGTTTCCTACTATTTTTGTGTTGTAGGTTTGCTAAGTGATATCGTTGTGCTTAAGCATGATTGTGTAGTGATTTTCTACATGGATGGAAAGGGAGTCATAAGGAGAGTTGTGTGTTACCTCTTGTGACAGTGAAGAAATGGAAAGAAATGGGCTGCCCTTGTTGTTACTCACAGGTATGTTCCACTCTCTAACTCTATATTGCTGAAATTTCGAAGTGTGTGGGAGGGAGTTCATAGGTGGTGTGGAATGGGGTTTTTATAGGCAGAGTGTGGTGTACTTATGAGGATTAAATGGAGCTGTTCCTCTTTTGTTTTCATGTGCTAGCATATCCCCCTTTTCTGATTATGCAGCCCCTTTATCTTAATGTGGTTTGGTGCCTAGCTTGGGTACTTGGTACTCGGCTAATGAATTCAATTGTTTGATTGTGGCTGGTATAAAACAGGTGCTGCCATAGTGTGGAGGATTTGCAGGATTGACTTGCCCCTTTTGGGTAAGTCTTTGGTCTTCCAACTAAAGAGAGGTTTCTCCTTCCTCATGTTAAGAGTTTCTTTTAACTTCCTTTGTTCTTTAGTAAGTAAAGTTTGTCTCTACTTTGCAGGTTGGGAGAGGACTTGGGCTGCCAAGCTGTTGTCCTAGACGAGCTCGCTGTCTCGAGTCCTTGGGCTCGCTGCCTCGGGCCCTCGGGCTCGCTGCCCCGGGCCCAACGAGCTGATCGTATATGGTCGCGGTGGAGGAGTGTGACTTGGGCTAGAGGAGAAAGAGGCCCAAAGTGTAGCAAAAGAAAAGATTTTAGTTTCTTACCTTTTTGGCCCATTCATGACTATTTGTAAAGTTTCTTATATTTTTACTTCTATTCATATAAGATGATCATGCAAATTAAAGTATTATTTGAGATGTATGCGAACACCTTCATTCGGGGAAAAGCCTTGTATCCTTATAGCACGTTCATTTTATTTTACAATATACATTAGCTTGTTTTAGTTCCTTCAATTATTTCTTTAACTTTTGTTCCGCAAACTAACAACCTTAGGCATCAAAAGAAAAGGAGCAACGAGTTCCATTTAAAACATGAATCAAGAAAGTAAAGATTCTCTAGTTCGACATTAAACATCAACGGAAAGGATAACGAAAAAAAGCGGCTATTACAAGGCTCAACATTTTGTATAGTTTTGGGAAGAGTTTATGGAGCAGGAACCCCCGGCTTGGAAGAAGGCGCTCAAGGTCAGGTTCGTGGTGATGGTACAAGGGACGGGGTTCATTTTCACCGGAGGTAGCTTAGATTTGTAAGGACGAGGACTAGGAGGAGGATGACGTTGGTTAATTAATATTGATGTATCATATCAAAGATAGCTTGTTTTCTAATTTCTTTATTTTTGGTATGTTTCTGATGTTTTTATTAGGTCTTTCTTTCTTCCCTAAGAAAAGAAGCAAAGTGTATCCATGATTATATGTATATGCATTACAAATTTGAAATTCAAGTTTATTTATGATTTTTTTCTCACTTTAAATATAGAAAGTGTACATCTTGAGTGGAATAAATTTTAAAAAAAATATGAACATCAATAAGACGGATGGAATAATATAGTACTAATAATGTTAGATTTGGATTCCTAAAATATCAAAAAATTTAGACAAAGTATGTCTTAAAGAAGTCCAGAAGTAAAATAGGAAAAAATAAATGGAGAAGAACCTGAAATGTGATTGATGATTTTCCAGAGATATGATGTGGTAATATTTTACGAGTTTAGGGACCTAAAGCGTACGAATCTAATTTTTCAGGGACCAATTATGAAGTTGAGTAGTTGACAACAACCTTAAATTTATCTCAGAATATAATACAGTTTGCAATAAAATGTAATCCATCTAATTACATTAATTATAATTTACCCAATCGTTCATATATTGAGGTGAATACAATTGTGAAAATCAAAATTCACATAAGCGTTTTCGAAACTTTGTCTTTATATATTGATGATGGTCTATATTGTACGACAAAACACATCATATGACAAAAATATTAGAAATAGATAAAAATGAAGGTTTTAAAAATGGGATTCCTTGTGCTGATGGCAATGGTGGTGATATTAGGGCTGACAATTTTTGATCCGACACGATAATCCGACACGAATCTACACGAAGTTAACACGACACGAACACACACGTTTAAGATTTGGGTCCTTATAGGGTCGACCCAATAAGAACCCGAAAATTTTGGGTTGGGTTGGGTCGGATGCGGGTCGGATTGGGTTATCCGTTAAGAAAAAAAAATTTATTTTGATCTTTTTTATTAATTAAAATAATATATTAAATTATAATTATTTTTATTAACTAAAATATTATAATTTTCATTTTATTAGTAAAAATATGATTAATACTATTATTAATTATTTTTTATGTTAAAAAAGTATTACTGCATACTTAAATTTTATTTAAAAATAATTATTTTAATTATTCTAACTTTATTTGTTAGATTTAATTTTAATATACTTTAATTTTGTTATTTGGATTTAAACATTATTTAAATTAATTATTTTAATTTTGTAATATCTTATTTTATCGTGTAATATCAAATTTTAATTATATAATATCACATGTCGGTCGTTATCGTATAGCGTTTATATTGTGTAGTAATTTACTATCATTAAAAGATGACCAATATTTTTTTAGATGACATAAAATCCACACGAATCCGACACGATCGATATTTTTTTGGATGACACGAAATCCGCACGAATCCGATATGAATATGTTTGGGTTGAACCCGATAAAACACGATGATTTGGGTTGGGTTGGATTGGGTTGGGACCTGATAAAATTGGGTCGATATTGGGTTGACCCGATAGCGACACAATCCACACGATTTGTCAGCCCTAGGTGATATTGATATCTTCTGTAGCCAAGGGCGGACCTAGTAAGCAAACTATTTTTCTACTATTTTTATTTTGTGTTTTAAAATTAATGTAAATAATTGAGAAATGTCTTTTTCCCTTATCAAATTAATAGTAAGAATATTGCAAAAATAGCTAAGCCCTTGCTAACATTTTTTTCTGCGTCCGTTTGACTATAGTTGGTAGCACGGCATATACATTTCAGAAGTGCCTGAGGGAATGCTTGGTATCATTCGGCAATATCGATGAAGATGTTTGTTTTGACAAATGCAATAACTATTGCAGGTCATTGCCTCCTCTAAAAACTCAAAGCAACACCAGTCTAGAATAATATGTGTGTTCGCTATGAATATGCAAGCCAGTATTGTGATGATTAATAATCAAATAATAGTGTTCGATCTGCTTTTTAATGTTGTTTTTATAGGGTTTTATATTGTTGAAAAGTAAAATGCAGAAAATAAAAGACTAATGTAGAAAATAAAAGAATACTGAATAACTTTAGAGATTACACTGTGATTGACTTGAATGATTATCTCAATGGTTACACAATCATTAAGCTCAAATTCTAGCTATATATGAAAAATATTTTCTAATTATACCAATATCTTATTGATTTGAGTTTCCATAATCTTTAATTGATTTTCTTCATTATTCTTGCTATTATATCATCTCTTGATTTCTTGTTCTCCTATTAATTGATTTCTCCATTCCAACAATATTATAAGAGGGTGTGTTATATTGCTTAACTCATTCTTAAATTGTTAACTACAACTAAATGATATACATTGGATCATTAAATCAATGTGTAAGATCATTCAGTCACTAATATTAATACGGTGTAAAAAAAATATCAATTAGGAGTATTAATATCAATTAATTAACAAAAGATTAGTTATAACTAACTTTTAAAAATATTTCAAAACTTTAAATGATTATAACTATCTTAATAAAAATTATATTTTTACACAATATATATCAAATTAAAAATAATTTTATAAGGATTCTAACAAGATCTCAATTATATATGTTTCGTGTTGGGTATCAGCGGTACTCAAGAATCGACACACAAACGGAATTTTATTAAACACTCGACAACGGTGTACGAAACACCAATACACAACACCATCACAACACTACGATTCTTGGAGGACACACCTCACAAGAATTCGAGGACACACCTCTATCTCTACGAGGACACACCTCGCACTCACAAACACACACCTACACTCTCACTTAGCTCTGTAATTGTGTACATTAACAAAATAGGCCTAGTGCCTTTATATAGATGACTAAGTCGGTTTATGTAATCGACATTACTAATCTAGAGAACTCTAGCTAATCTATTCTACTTAATATAATAATACAAAATATCTAATCTATTCCAATGTCGGTGGAACTCTCTAGATGTTAAGTAATCATTTCATTTGTAGATTTGATTAATCCATCTCTCTCGGCTCTTCGTGAAGTCAGTGGAGCCTCTATGCTCAATACTCCCCCTCGACACCGACTTTCTTCTCCGTATGTTTAATTGTTCTTGTAGCTTCTGCAGCTTCGCAATATT
Source organism: Salvia hispanica (assembly GCF_023119035.1). Lineage (NCBI taxonomy): Eukaryota > Viridiplantae > Streptophyta > Magnoliopsida > Lamiales > Lamiaceae > Salvia > Salvia hispanica. The sequence goes on along the minus strand of NC_062966.1, from coordinate 27,186,127 downwards.
AAGCTCTTCGGGATGCGTACCTTGACACGATTCTTTAATTGAGTCGGCTTCTCTAAAATCTCCTCTACCAACCGCTTTCTTTCGTGTTGTTCTTGACCTTTGAGCTTGTGATTTCTCCGACTCTTTTTCGGACTCCAAAATCTTTTCTCGTTGCTTCAACTTTATCGAGTCTTTATCCACTTCGGCCTCTGATACTTGTATATCTTTACCTTCTTTATTTTCTCATTGCATTTCTTGAAGCTCCACGTGTTGCTCATCAATTTCCTCTTCAACTTCTAGCAGCTCCAGCTTTATTTCTCCCTTTGCTCCACCTCGAGTCTCTCCTGTCAGGAAAATATCCCACTCGTCTTCAGTTATCATCAATGTGGAATCTTCAAAATCTCAATCTTCTTCTTCTTCTATAATGGAGGACGCTTGAGACTCCAACTCCCCTTCACTTAGAATGGCTAATGCTTCCATGTCCCATTCTTCTTCATTCGGTGATGCTCCGCTAGTTATCACTACATGACCTTCTACTGGCTTATTCTCTGACCGACAGTACCTGGCTATGTGGCCTTTCTTCCCACAATTATAACACATTCCATCAAATCGTCTTTGAGATTCGCTGCTCCGGCCATCTCTGCGTTGTGCTCCCCCTAGCTGAGAACGTCTCTCCTCCTCATCATCATCATCATCTTCTCTTTTACGTCGATAATCACGATCACCTTCGTCTCTTCTACACTAATGATCTCGATCACCTTCTTCTCTTCTTCGCCAACGATCATTTCTGGCAGCACGACCTCTATTGCCAGTGAACAGAGCTTCTTCCTCGTAATCCTTCACTGCTACTTTAGATATCTTATCATCCAAAATCTCTTCATTGGACAAAATATTCTCTAACTCGTCCAAAGTTGGTTGTGTAGCCCAACCGCACGTGGCAGTCACAAGACCCTTGAACTTCGGGTCTTAGACCATGGATGATGATCCTCCTCATCCTCGTCTCATTAATCATGTTATCAGGATCTAATTTTGAAATCTCTTCACATAATGTTTTGACTTTAGAAAAGTACTGACTTGACTTACAGTAAGCTCCTGTTGCGAGATGGAGAATAGCTCATTCTCCAAGCGCTGCAGCTTTGCCTCACTCTTCTTGGCGAAAGCGATCTTCAGAATCTCTCACGCTTCCTTCGGTGTCTTAGCTGACCTGATACGTTGCGTCTGCTCGTCTTCTACCGCAGCCATCAATACGAACATCGCCTTTCCACATTTCATCTCCCACTTTTTTCGCGCCTTCGCGTCACCAGTCTGTGGTGTAGTGCTATCTCCTCCAATAATATCTCATAAGTCCTGGCCTATGAGATAATATCGCATCCGGATACTCCAATTTCCGTAATTGTTACTATTTAGCTTCTCGATGCTATTTGCAACTCTAGAAAAATCCGCCATCTGGTATTCTTCAGCGGTCAACTCCGGCAGAGTAGCTGCTCCAACAACAGTCCTTGACTGTTAACTCCGGCAGAGCTACAGTATACTCCCAACCTTCGTATGAACACAACAAAAGACCTGTGACGTGGCTCTGATACAACTTGTTGGGTATCAGCGGTACTCCAGGATCGACACACAAACGGAATTTTTATTAAACACTCGACAACGGTGTACGAAACACCAATACACAACACCAACACAACACTACGACTCTTGGAGGACACACCTCACAAGAACTCGAGGACACACCTCTATCTCTACGAGGACACACCTCGCACTCACAAACACACACGTACACTCTCACTTAGCTCTCTAATTGTGTACATTAGCAAAATAGGCCTAGTGCCTTTATATAGGCGACTAAGTCGGTTTATGTAACCGACATTACTAATCTAGAGAACTCTAGCTAATCTATTCTACTTAATATAATAATACAAAATATCTAATCTATTCCAATGTTGGTGGAACTCTCTAGATGTTAAGTAATCATTTCATTTGTTAATTTGATTAATCCATCTCTCTCGGCTCTTCGTGAAGTCGGTGGAGCCTCTATGCTCAATATTTCGATGTCAAAATTTGAAAAAAATTTAATGAATTTTCATATTTTTTACAAACAGATAATGTCAACATAGAAATCATATAATATGTCAATATAATACATATATAATGTTAATGTTAAATTGTGTTGACCTATTGTCACGACCACAACTCCCTAGTACTAGTGAGCATAGCTATTTCGCGAATAAAATAATCTCATAAATCATGAAATAAGCATAAGAGAAATAAATCAACTCGAGGTAATAGTTTCGAAGGCGAATGGTTACATAGTCAAAAGAAAGTCAGAGTATCAAGACTGAATTCATACATTCCTAGCACATAGTTCTACTGCAGCGGAAGAGTCCAAGACAAAATAGTATGTATGAAGACATACTACTTTGGGCTATCTAACTACTTATTTAATGATCATTTCCCAACACATTCGCCTCCTCGTACACGTTCAACCTCTACATTAGAAAAGAAACATGTAGGGCTGAGTATTTGATATACTCAGTGGGCACATTGCCGAAACATAGTTTTCGTAAAAGTTTTGTCAGCCAGTTGAGTGAACACGGGGTTTTAACTTAAAAAGGTCTGAGTCACTAAAATTCTTTTGTTTGTAAAGTTGATTGCGCAATCACATAACATATATACCATATCTGAAACGTATGTGAACCGGGAATGTGGCCACATTCCACGACGGTCACTGGACCGGCCAACTTAAAAGCTAGCTCATGATCCCCCTATGTGTACACCCGAGTATGTTTTGTGGCCCTACTGGAACCCGAATTCGATTAAACATAATTGACATAGCCAAGTAGATAGGTAATCCATAAAACATAAAATGATATGACAAAACATAAATAGCATAATTTTCACATAATCATGCTAGAAGGCAAGTTCACATTTTGAAAGAAATGCCCACCTCGATAGCTTAAGTCTTTTTCGAAAAATCCTTGACTTAAGGTTATACCCTAATTAGACCTTGAGAAATCAAAAAGACTTAAACATGAATGCATCCTAAGTGTGGGCTCATTTTATTCTTTTTCTTATTTTTCTAGAAAAAGTTCTAAGATCCTTGAACATTAATTAAATCGAGGAATTTAATTTATGGAGGAGGTTTAAGGAATAAGTCGTCTAACTTCGAATTATTACCTCCCATGTATTACTTTATCATCTCGGGAGTTAATTAGCGAACCATCACTTAACATCAATTAATTGAGCGACTTAGGAGAACCCATGATTTAAATAGGTACAGCAGGCCCAACTTAAAGTCCATTCCTTTCTTTAATGTTTTTAGGCCCAAGCTTCTATTTAGAAGTTAATTACTAGCCTAACATAAAATAATTCTCCTGGCCTTAAATTATTTAAAAGAGTGGCCCAAATACTAAACTCAATTTAAAGGCAAGCTGGCCCAAAAGTCCACTCCCTTCTTCCCTCAATTCCATCGACACTTTTCCCCAATTCAATCTCCTTACTCAAAACAAAAACAGGACCACGGCTCCTCCGGCGAAAACGTGACCGGAGTGAGCTTCTTCTGCCATTATCTCAGCTTTCGGGCTTTCTCTCTCTCTCCGCTGAAACCATGGAAAGGGTTCTCGGTTTCTCCGTCGTGTCACCGCCCGTCCCTTCACGGCGATTCAGCACCGTCGCGGCGTCTCCGGCTGGGGCAGATGCAGCTCGGTCCGCTTCGCAGACCAGCGCCGCCGCTATTGCCCTCGTGGTCTCGCCGTCGTCGGCGGTCTCCGAGGCAGCTCCTCGCCAAATTTCCGCTCTCGGCGAGCACCACTGCCGCCGCTCCTTTCCTCGCGACGGAGAGTCATCGCCGGTTGTCCCCCGACGTTCAGCAGCGCCGCGCGCTTGTCTCCCTGGAGTATACAGCAGATTCAACACATTGAGAGTATACATAATTTGAACGGGAAATGATGGTATGCAAATTAAATTTTTTCAGTCAGAAAAAACATTGAAGAGCTGGTTAATGTTCAACACATATAAAATTAGTGTATAGTTTATGATGTATCCATAAATTGCTAATTATCAATCCCATTAAAAGTATTTTTCTAAACTGTTGTTATGTTGCATTCCTCCCCCCATATTTGTTGGAAATTTCTTACTTAGATGTGGCTCAAGAAGTTAATGACAGAGTTGGGCTTGTTCTCTCACGACACGTGTAAGTTGTTCTGTGATTTAATGTCTCATAAACGTCCATATTAAAGGATATGGAAATGGAAGATGACGATGTAAAATCATGTCAACGATAATCAATCACTTTCGGATCGGGTATCCACGGGTATGCGTTACAAAATGGAGAAATTTATATATGCAATAATGCAACCACTTGGAAGACTTGAACTCGTTTAATGTTAATAGCTATAATTATTGACTCAAAGGTGAGCATTCCCAACACCTTCCTTGCTAATTTTTCCTTAATCACAAATTTGAAATGTCTATATATAGTTAGTTAGCTACATTCATGAAGAGAGAACCACAAAAAAAATCCTCAATCCTAACAAAATGGATTTCCAAATTTTAAAGATAAACCTTGTTTCAGCAGACAATCTTCCCGATATCCAGAGCTCCGGGAAGATGAAAGTCTATGCCGAGGTTTCGCTCAACGGAGAGCCACAAACAAGAATTCGAACCACCGTGGACATGGCTGGAGAGACGAACCCTAAATGGGACCTCCAACTCAATTACGCGATCAACAAGGTCTCTCTCCATGAGCCGGGACTGGTGGTGGTGGTGAAGCTCTACTGTCAGAGAACTCTGGGAGACAAGTACATCGGTCAAGTCAAGATACCGGTCATGGGTCTCCTCGACTCCAGGCGTGATGAGGCTGAAATAGAGGCGAGCTTCGATGTGGATGGGACCAAGAATGGGAAGCTCAACATTTCATATACGTTTGTGGAGATGCTTAACAAGCATGATCATGATAAGCCTTCACGTTGGAAGAAGAAGCTCAAGGTCAGGCTCAAGGTCGGGTTCTTGGTAATGGTACAGGGGACATGTTTCGTCTTGACTGGAGGCACCATCTAATTTTCTTTTTCTTCTTTCTATTTTCCTCTTTTCTTGAACAATATCGAATTTTAAAGCTTTAAATCAATATAAATGTTGAATCAAAAAGCCTAGATCCGCCACTGATTCTTTGATATGTGCATATATAAGATCCCCAAATCTTTATTAATTAGTTAATTAGTGATTTGTCATATATTTTCCATATATGTTTAGGATATTTTTCTGTTCCTTTAAGTTAGGGTACTCTCCGTTCCTTCATAGTTGAGTCATTTTTCCATTTTAGGAAGTTCCCTCATAGTTGAGTCATTTCCATATATAGTAACTTTTTTCTTTTTCTTACTTTACTCTCTCTACTTTATTCACTTTTTACTTTATTCTCTCTACCTTTTTCTCTTTCTTACTTTTTTATTTATTTATTTAACACACTCAACATTCATTTCTTAAACTCCGTGCCGAAAAGTTCCGCCTCAACTATGAGGGAACGGAGGGAGTATTTAGCATTATAAATAGGTGTCATTGTTATTCCTTTCATTCAATAATATATGAATTTACGTCTCTTTCTATTTTATTTTACGCACTTTGTTTAAACTTGAGTTGTCGACGGGATTCCGCCTTCCGGGACTTCTCTTTTATCTTGTTTATCGTCTCTGGCATCGTGATAAGGGAAATACCGTTAACATTTTTCATGTTTATATTAAGTCTTTCTACTATGAGGAAGATACAAAATGTGTGGATGAATACATGTATCTATGATTTTGATCACACTCTAAATTGTCGTTGTCTTCTTCTTTTTCCTCTTCCCCATTTTATTAGTAGGCTTAAGCCACTTCGGAAATATTCAAACGATCGAGAAACACCTTTTTTGTCAAATATATCTAGGGTTCAATCTCCATCGGTCTCGTCCCCGGTTCTTCGGGAAACAAAATTCCACCTTGACTTTTCTTGGTGCTTGTTTTGGGCACTTCGACATTCATATTTTACTAACTTATTCAACTTGTTGAAAATCAAGATTTGAATTGGAATGGAGAAATCTCCATTAGAAGAGGAAGAAGAAACTGTGTAGAAGAAAATGGTATAATCTCCACCGGTCTCGTTTCAGGTAATCGGCGTGAAAATGGTTGATATTAATTTCGGTGACATATGAATTGTTTTATTTGATATATTGATATGCTGATTAAACATTGAAGACCTGGTTACTGTTCAACTAATATAAAATTATAGCGTATAATTTTGATGAATCCATAATTATCAATCCCATTAAAAGTATTCCTTTGGAAATATCTTATTTAGATGTTGCGAATACACTTTGCTAAGGATAGCAAAATCCAATAAAACCGCAACTAAGGAATAGATTTAAAAAGAGGGGAATAGAAAGAAGGAGAATCTAATGTTCAAACAACCTAAAAATAACGGGTAATAAAACTTAGTATATCACAACTTAGTCGATGATATGGACTCGGAACTTAATTAAATCGGGAGATTTAATCACTTTAGAATCCATTAAGTCGGAAGATTTATTTTCATCTACTTAACCAATAACCTAATTTTGGAGATTTTAACACAATGGAATAATTAATCAGGCAATTAACAATATAATTAAATTAGAAAAGTTTGTTACATTGGGATAACAATCCTAGCCTAAGCCATTAAATTAAGATTCCAAGACTTTTAAATAAAAGAAAACAGCCCATAAGAATTAAATAGGCAGCCCACTTTGTTTTTAGTAAAATGCGTGCTCAAAATCCAAATGCTCTAAAGGCCCAGTCAAAATAGAAGTTAAATTTATCAGCATTCACTACTGCTAAATTTGTGACATTGGAAATCCTACATTCTATCATTATATTTGTGTTCCATATCCTGCTGTTTGTTATGAAACTTAACAAAGAATTCAAACAAAATCAATAATAGACAAGTACAAAGGGCCAAAAATTATACATCTTCATCAATATATTCTGAAAAATAAAAAGTAAGATAGCTGAATCATTCATCAAATCATGAACTACTACAAATGGCACTAAAAATCTAATGGATTAGTGTTCACATAACAGTGACAAACAAATTGATTTGAGCAACTACACATCTGAGATTATTGGCGAACAGAAACAGCAAATCGTGGACGACGAGTACTTGTAGCTGCCACAATAGTAGCATAGATCCTGTGCAGAGCAGTTGCTGCTTCAATCATGTTGATTCTTTCATCTGCTGAATCAGCTAAACATTTCATTGCCAATTCAAATATTGACAATAAACATTGCACCTTCGCAGAGTAATGTTGATCTTCCCTTGATAATAGAGCAGGCGCCACCAGTTCAGTTGCTGCCTTTTCATCTAATGCTTCACTTACCCACTCTTTCATGCTCCTTTCTTCACCAAACATGTCGTTTGTTGGCCTCTTTCCGGTGAACATCTCTAGCAGCAATATCCCAAAACTGAATACATCCCCATTTGTGGATACTCTGCCTTCCATTCCAAACTCTAATTGTGTCAAATGAATTCAAAATTTTGTTAGAATTAGGGAAAAAACATGTATATATGACGAAATTTTAGTTCGAAAAATTAGTATCATGCATCACCTGGTGCTGCGTAACCAATGGTTGCCAATGTTTGTGTTTGGATGAACGTTTCTCCTCCATTGAAAAGCTTGGCAATACCAAAATCAGTAAGATGAGCAGTCATGTCTTGATCAAGCAACACATTGCTTGGCTTTATATCACAATGAACAACTGGAAATGTATGGCCATGATGAAGATATTCCAAAGCTGCTGCAATATCTATTGCTATTTTCAGTCTCTGTATAAGATCCAAACCAAACATGTCGGAATGTAACCATTTATCCAAACTCCCATTTGGCATATATGTGAGGATCAATGCTTTAAACTCCATATTAGAACAACATCCAATTACTCGAACCAAGTTTCGGTGTCGAATGTTGCTCAATATAGCAGTTTCGGCATCAAAGCTCCTTGTTGCTCCTTGCAATTCCAAGTTGAAGACTTTAACCGCAACTTTCAATCCATCAAAAAGTGTTGCTTCGAATACAGAACCAAAACTACCTCTTCCCAGTAGGTTTGTTTCACTAAATGAACTTGTTCCTCTTTCGAGTTCTATATAAGAAATTCTCCTACATTCAGTAGTTAATGATGGAATATCAGCAGAGAGTGCCACTGTTTTCTGTTTACGCTTTCTGATGAGAATAAGCATTACCATGAACACAACAACAACTAAAACCACTGATGACACAATGAGTTTCTTTAACCATGATCTATGATGATTTTCTGAGCAAGGTGCAACTTGAAATATTATAGGACCACAAAGAGCTAAGTTGTGGGAGAAAGACAGAGCACTGAAATTCGGAAAATTGCCCCCATCTGGAATTTTTCCCTCTAGCTTATTGTTGGAAACATTTAAATTTTCAAGAAAAGGAAGGCCTTCTAAGGACTTGGGTATTGATCCAGAAAGATTATTGTAAGATAAATCCAATGTAATCAAACCCTTAACTTCTCCAAGTGATTGAGGAATAGAGCCACTAAACATATTATTTGATAAGTGAAGAAATGTTAGTGACTGGCAACCATCAGTTGAGTTGGGAATTACATCTGAAAATTGATTGGATGACAAATCCAAGGAGTTGATCATCTTTAAATTTCCAACTTGAGATGACAATTGACCGCTCAAATGATTGGAAGACAAGTTTAGAATCACAAGGTCTGTGAGCATCCATAAGCTAGGAGGGATGGTTGAATTCAATTGGTTGGAATTTAAGTAGATCAATCTCAAGGATTTAACATCACCCAAACATTCAGGTATTGGACCCGCAAGCATATTCTCATCAAGGCTCAACTCCCCCAAATGATACAATCGGCAAATATCGTTAGGGATAGGTCCCGCCAATTGATTGTCAAAAAGATAGAGCATTTGGAGTTGCTTCATTTTTCCTATTGTTGGTGGAATGACACCACTCAACTGATTATCATTCAAATATAAATTTAGCATATAGCTTAAGTTTCCTACTTCGAACGGAATGACACCCATGATGTTGCAGTTTGAAGCGTCAATATACTCAAGAGTGAAAGAAAAATTCCCAATTGAAGCGGGTAAGATGCCGTTCAGTGGATTGTCTGATATTTCCAACCTCTTCAAATGTCGACAATTAGTTAACGAAGAGAGAAATGTCAATTCTTGGGTGGGTAATATAGCTCCACTCAAATTATTCTCCCAAATACGAAATGATCGTAGAAGCTTCAAATTACCGAAGTCAGGTATGGAGCCACTAAAGGAGTTCATATTCATTTGAACAATAGTAAGTTTAGAAGCATTGGTGATAGAGCTTGGAATCGGGCCACTGAGTCTATTATTATCCAAATAGAGTCGTTCAAGAATTACTAGTGAATTCCCGAAATCTGAAGGAAGAGTGCCTGAAAACTCATTATTTGAAGCTTCAAACTCCTTCATTGTTGATATGTTGAATATGGAAGATGGGATGGATCCATATAAGGAATTATTTTTCACAGTGAAAGTCTCAAGTTTTGGTAGAGTGCCAATCTCTTTCGGTAATTCACCTGCCGTGAATACCCATGTTGAAAATTACCATAGTACACATGAAGATTTTTTTTCACAATTTGAAAAACAATTACTTTATATTTTCCTAATGGGATTATTTACTGAACAATACTCCCTCTGTCCGCCATTAAATATCCTATGTTTCCTTTATCGTTCGTTCGCCAATAAATGTCCGATTTCACTTTAACTATATATAGTAAGTGGACCATACATTCCACTAACTCATTCCGCTCACAATTTATTATAAAACCAATATATAAAAGTAGGCATCACATTCCACTAACTTTTCTACCCACTACATAAAGTCAAACAATTTCTTAAAACCCGTGCAGGTCATATATGAGACATTTATTCACCGATGGAGGAGTATTCATTATCATAAAAAATTGTATAAGTGCGTAGAAGCCAAAAGGGAAAAGTTGTTAAATTGGTAAAATCCATGTGAGAAATTTAATTAAGCATCGAACTTCATCCAAATATAATTTGGCAAATCATAAACGTAAGGAAGAAATGATCAAGTATAGTATACCTGTGAAATGATTGTACGACAAGTCCAACCTTCTAAGCATGCTCGTATTTCCAATTGCACGAGAGATGGTTCCACTAAGATTGTTGTTGTATAAGATTAAGGTCTCAAGATATTTGCATTTCCATATATATAGTGGAATATGACCTAAAATTATAGAGGGTTCAAATTAGTCACTTTACCATGTTAAATTACCAAATCATTTTTTTGCAAATGGACTATATTCACAAAATTTTGTTACCTAAGGTATTAGATTAACATAGATACCTGTCAACTTGTTATTCTCAAGATATAACTCCACAAGCTGGGGTAGATTTTGGAAAGTTGAGATACTTCCCGACAAACTATTGTCAGATAAGCTCAAGTATGTCAAGGAAGACATGTTGAAAATCGAAGGTGGAATATCTCCGGTTAGAGAAGCCCTGTCGATATTTAATATCTCCAGTTTTGAAAGATTTCCTAATTCTATTAGAACTCCTCCTGAAATTATAAAATGGAAGCAATTATAAACCTCATATTAAGTAATCATATAATATGTAGAGAATATAGATAATGATCAATTTTGCATGTTAGGATACAAAGATTATGTTTTACAAACATTAATTACAAATTACAATAATCACATACTGGAATAAGAAGAAATATGTACCTTGAAAACCATTATTGTGACCCAAGTACAACTTTCTAAGTTCTCTCAACCTCCCAATTTGACGTGGGATGTTTCCATTGAAATTATTGTAGGATAAGCTCAGTGTCTCAAGATGTCTACATTGCCAAATATTGGGTGGAATATGCTCTTCAAGATTGTTTTCTGAGAAATCAATTACTTTGAATATAATCAGGACATAGTAATTAATACTCACATCTCATTTGTGGCCCAACCTAAGATTGTTTTAACCATAATATTATTTGCCCATTGGTTTTCGAAAAATGTTTCAGGGAAAGATATCTTATTACTGAGTATCAATGTAAATTCAAGTTAAATAACTTTCCTTCCGTCCCATTAATGTTGGATCATTTCTTTGGGGAGATTAAAAAATAAAGAAAAAAATTACAGGAAAATAAATTATATTCAGGGAAAATATTATACAAGATATATAATTTATTTCTAAAAATTATAGCAGAATATATAATTCTCATAAAAATTTATATATATATATAAACAAATGGGAATGTGATAATATGAAAAAACTCTAAATATTATACAAACTCAAAACTATGATCTGGACCATTGAAAAATGTCAACAGATCACAAAAAAAGCATCAACAAGAAAATGTCAACAGAGTTTCAACAAGTAGTCAATGATTGATGTTGTGTTGATATTGTGTTGATACTGTGTTGACATTAAAATCTTGAAATTTTACACTGTGTTGAGATTGTATTGAAACAGTATCGAAGTTGTGTTGATGAGTTTTGAGTTTGTACAATATATAAGTTTGCATTATATAACTACCCTAAACAAATGAATCTTGTTCATACAGTCGGTTTTTTGTCATCTTGTGTAATTGTTGAATAAGCTGCTATAACTGAATTTCTGTGTCATATAATGCACGTACAGAATAGTAAGAAATTACAACATTTTTTTCTAGTGCAATTAATTATATTGATGCTTATTCAAATATGTTAAAATTACTATTTTCAGCCATTTTATGATAATTGCTCACAGCTCACTTGTGCATGTATCGTACTAACTAGTTTGTATATCAAAATCGAGTAAGTAATACTCCCTCCGTCCCAGATAATTCGACCCAGTATTCTATTCTCGGGCCGTCTCACATAATTTGTCCCACTTCACTTTTACCATTTTTGGTAGTGGACCCCATATTCCACTAACTTATTCCTACTCACATGTTATTATAAAACTAATACTTTAAAAGTAGGACCCACATCCCACCAACTTTTTCAACTCACTTTCCATTAGATTTCTTAAAACCCGTGCCGGTCAAAGTGTCCCAAATTATCTGGGACGGAGGGAGTAACAGTATGTAGATAAGGAATACATTTGCGATACTTACCAGATAAACTATTGTGAGATAAGTTAATTATTTTCAAGGAAGAGATGTTGAAAATTGAAGACGGAATATCTCCCGTTAGAGAAGCATTGTCAATGCTTAATATCTCTAGTTTTGAAAGGTTTCCTATATCGCTTGGTAGGCCTCCTGAAAATATAAAATGAAAATAATGAGAAATTGGGATATAAAGATTACTGTTTTCGAACATGATAATAAAATCACATATAATAAGAAATTTATACCTCGAAAACCATTATTTCCCAAGTACAATTCTCTAAGCATGCTTAATCTCCCAATTTCACGTGGAATGTTGCCACTGATATTGTTGTTATATAAACCCAATACCTCAAGATGCCTGCATTTCCATATGTTGGGTGGTATGTTCCCTTCAAGAAAGTTCTCTGCGAGACCAAGTACTTTGACGTATGGCATACTGTTGCACATCTCATTTTTAACCCAGCCTATAGTGTTTGTGCTAATAATTATTAGTGCATTTGTTCGTTCTAAAGATATTTTAGGGATTTATATCTTAATGTGTATAGTATAAAAGAAATTAATATTTGAAATTCAAGTTAAAAGAATTTAAAAATGAAAACACTTTTGTCTCTATTTTAATCTAGGGATTATTGGTTTTTTAGTTCAGTTTTTTGGCTGAATCAAACCGAAAATCTAAAATTTTATGAATTCGAAAAAACCGATCTAAATAGAATTTTATCTAAAACGGAACCCAAACAACTGAAATCTGAACTATAAAAACCGAACTAAATCGAAAAACCGAAATTTCATAAATATTGCCAAAAAAATGAAAAAAAAAATTCAAAAGTTAATTTTTTATAACTAACAGAAAAAAATATATCTACCAATTAATATATATCCAAACAATTAAAGTATTTATAAATCTAATTATTACTCCTTCCGTCCAAAAAACTAGACCAGTTTTTACCATTTCAGGCCATCCCCCAAACTTACACCAAGTCTAAACATAGAAGTTTTTAACAAATAATAATCGAACACATCATTTATAATGTGGACCTCATAATCCCGCCACTACATTTTTACCCTTCTCTCACTTACTTTTTCTCATATTTCTTTTATTTTACCAATTACATATTAAAAGAATTTAAAAATAAATTATAATTTATTTTTGGATATAATGCACAATATTATATTAAAATGAAATTATGTTTTTCGGTCTCTTTGCCTATAAGAACCTAGAAATAAAATTAGCTAAAAGTTTAAACCGAATCAAATTTTAAATTTCGGTTTGGTTCGGATCGAATATTTGAGTTTTGGTTATTTTTCACTTGCCCTACCTTATTTTTCTATCTTTATTTTTTTTATCTAACACACAAAATAAAATTGCATAAAATCTCATGCCATCCAAAGAAAAAGTCATCTTCCTTGAACGGAGGGAGTAGAATTTATTACGGCTCGCATGGAGTCCAACTTCTCACGGTTGGAAATGTTGGGATCCAAATGAAATTGACTCATTTAACCACTAAAAGAGGTCAAATAAGAATTATTAAATACAGAGAAAGAGAGAAAAACGTGTGAGAAGAGAAATACAAGGGAGAATGGTGCTGCCACATCACAATAATCTTGGTTATTTTTGCGATTGGGGGTCAACATTTTTTTATTAATTTTTGAACCCGACTGCTATATTTTGAGATGTTTATTTCATATACCCCTTCCGTCTTATAAAAATATGTCATATTTCATTTTTTTCCGTTTCATAGAAATAGTCCATATCCATTTATAGTAACATTTTTCTTCTTCTCTTGTACTTTATCATTTATGGACTCCACCATCCACACAATTTCAACAATTTTTTCTACTTTTCTCTTACTTTACCAATTATGCATTAAAACTCGTGTCAACCCTAAATGGCCTATTTCTATAGGACGGAGGGATTATTTCGGAACAGTTATGTGAGTTTGTGATTACCATACCTGTCAACTTGTTATTGTTCAGATACAACACTTCAAGGTGCGGTAGATTGTGGAGATTTGGAATACTTCCTGAAAACTATTGTCAAAGAAGCCAAAAGTATGTCAAGGAAGAAATGTCAAAGATTTATATACATACCTGTTAACTTGTTATTATAAAGATATAACATTTGAAGGTTCGGTAGATTGTAGAAAGTTGGGATATTTCCTGATAAACTATTGTCAGTTAAGCTCAAGTATTTTAAGGAAGACATGTTAAAAATCGAAGATGGAATATCTCCAATGAGAGTAGCACTGTCAATATTTAATTTCTCTAGTCTTGAAAGATTTCCTATTTCTGTTGGAACTCCTCCTGAAATTGTGAAAAAGAACATAATAAGAAGCCTTATAAAAATAATTTGTGGTGTGTAGACCATGACCAGTTTCATAAACTAGGATAGTGTTAGTAGTTTTTGAGCATTACAACTGTCACATATTGAAGGAAGATGAGATGGTTATATCTAGAAAACAATTATTGTCACATGGGATGTTGTCACTGAAATTGTTAAAGGATAATGACAACACCTCAAGATGTGTACATTTTCATATAATTGAGGGAGCTGCCCTTCAAGTTGATTATGATGAAATGACAATATTTTGGTATTGGGCATATGTGATACATATCGCTTGGTAGCCAACCTGAGGCTATTATTTTTAATTTCTCTACATGAAGACACAGTTAAAATATTAACATAGCATATGATAATGGACCCCGCTCAATTGATTATAGTCTCAACTGTAATAGCTGTAACATCTGGAGCTTGGAACTAAGTACTTCCTCCGTCCCACAAAAGATGTTATATTTGTGGACGGCATGAAATTTTAGGAAGTTTTGTTTTGTGTGTTAAATGGAGAGAGAAAATATAATTTTTATATTTATGTGAAAGAGAACTTCTTTTATGGGACAAACTAAAAAGGAAAGTGTGTCATCTATTATAGGACGAGGGAGTATTAAACAAAAATTCAGGAATTGTACCTAAGAAAGTGTTGTTGTACAGATAGAGTTTCTCAAGTTGAGGTAAACTGCCCAACCATGTTGGTATCTCTCCGGTGATTGAATTTGCTCCCACATTCATCACCTTCAAACGACGCAGTTTAGATAGCTCAAATGGTATGATCCCTGCTAAAATATTGGAACTGATGTCTAAATATCTGAGAAACGAAAGGTTTCCAAGATGTGGAGAAATAGTTCCAGCAAGGTCGAAGGCAGAGAGATTGAGAGACGTGATACGGAGGTGTTTGAGGCCGCACGACACACCAATCCAATTACAGACTGATGTGTTTTGGGACCAATTAGTGCTCAAGATATCATAAGGGTCGGAAGTGATGGAGTTTTTGAAAGAAATGAGTGCACTTTTATCAGTGATGATAGAATTCAAGGAGAGGGTAAAGCTACTTAAGAATAAGATTGAAAGAGCAACGAAGAAGATAGAAGACTCCATTAATTTGGTGCTTGGTTTCATTTGATAGACTGAGTTCTTTAAAACATATCTATGCTTAATATATATAAGCTAGCAATTGCAGTGTAATAGTAGTATGTATGGTGGAGTATAACTAATTTCTTAAATGATTTTTATTTCAGTTCCATTTAGATTATAAGGATGAGTCTTCGTCAACCGAAATATTCGTCCAAATATTGGGATTAATTGCATCAAATCATTTTTTAAGGCTTAGTTTTATTTTGCCATTTAGAATGTCCACATAAATAGACTCATTTCTAAATATGGAAAGTTTCTCTCTTACAATTTACAAACTTTTTCCCATCTCTCATCCTTTACTTACTTTTTTCTCTATATTCCTCTTACTTTATATTTTTTTTCCCTTTTATCTTAATTTAATAATTTCTCATTAAGATTCGTATCATGCACAAATGGAACTATTTTTATAAACGGAGAAAGTACTAGTATTTAATTAGGAATTTAATTTCAGTTGAAAAAGGATAAAATTTCAAATGTCCACAAAACTCGTGATTTCAAAAGAGTAAAGGCCAAATGTGGTCCCTAACATATGACCATTTTATCAATTTGGTCCTTAACTTTATCTTTTTGATTATTTGGTCCCTCACAAATAAACTCGGACCCGAATCGGTCCTCACTTAACAGAACCGTCAAAAAATAGACGATGACCGCAATTTGACTATATTAAATTACTAATGGTAATTAATCATACATAATTATAATTCTTTTCCTATTAGCAAAATTGGAAAAAAGATAGTATTAGTTGCAAAATGAAATGAATAATTTGTAATTTAATAGGAATTAAGAATTATAATTAAGTATAATTAATTACCATTAGTAATTTAATACAGTCAAATTGCAATCACCGTCTAATTTTTTGGCCGTTCTATTAAGTGAGGACCGATTCGGGTCCGAGTTTATTTGTGAGGGACCAAATAATCAAAATGATAATGTTAAGGACCAAATTGATAAAACGACCATATGTTAGGGACCACATTTGGCCTTTACTCATTTAATTATTACTGTCTCCTAATTTATTCTGTCTCTT
Organism: Salvia hispanica; assembly: GCF_023119035.1. Classification (NCBI taxonomy): domain Eukaryota; kingdom Viridiplantae; phylum Streptophyta; class Magnoliopsida; order Lamiales; family Lamiaceae; genus Salvia; species Salvia hispanica. The sequence continues at coordinate 27,169,522 of NC_062966.1, read as the reverse complement.
TTTATTTTATTCACTTTTTATCTCCCTTACTTTTTCATCTCTATTATTTATTACTCCCTCCGTTACATAGTAATAGAGTCATTTTGCCATTTTAGGACGTTTTCATAGTAATAGAATCATTTCTTTTTTTAATAAAAGTCAACACATTTTTCCACAATTACTTTACTCTTTCTTACTTTTTTTACTCTCTTCGTCTCTCTATATTTTTTATTTTCCATTTTATTCTCTCTTTACTTAACTCACATATAACACAATTTTTCTTAATTTTCGTGCCGAAAAGAAACGCCTCCATTACTATGGAACGGAGGGAGTACATATTTCTAGCTTTCTCCCCACCTATTTGTACCATTCTGTTTTGATCGATGTTTCCTCATACAGTCATACCTACGTATTTTAAACTCTGTAAAGTATAGGTAATTCAATCACCCAATTTTGGTACATAATGAATTTGACTGTTAGAATTTATATGCACGACTATAATCAGTTGCGTGTATACTTTACTTTACGTGATCGGTGGGCCGGGCAAAGGGGACTGAGTCCCATCAACTCAAAGTCTCCTTATAGTTTTTGACACGCATATAGAAAAAATAAGTGCTCGTAGATTAAAATAAATAATAATAAAATAGAATATTTTAATAAAGAAATAGAGATTTATTTTCAAATATAAAAAATAAACATCTGAGTGAGACAAAATAAAAGATAAAGGTGAACATCTGAAGTGGAACGGAAAAGTACTACATAAAATAGAAAAGGAAAGATTGACCCAAGTAATCTTATAAGCCAACTTAACTGTCATGCAAAGAAGAGAGTATTAGAGCATCCACTATAGGGGCAGCGCACCGGCCGCCCCGATTGCGGCTTAGCCGCGGCGGGCTACTGCGGAGGACGCGTCCGCCCCGGAGGCGGACGAATTTGTTGGGGCGGAAGGGCATTCGCCCCGAAGGCGGCGTGGACGAGCCGGAGGAGAGAGAAGCTCGGCGGCCGCCGCGCCTATCTATTGTGCGGCGAAACCGCTGCGGCGGTCACCGGTTTTCTTTTAATTTTTATTTTTTTTTCGAATTTGTAATTATTTTGTTGGCTTATTTAAATACCCCACCAATTTGTTTTTCACTCCACACCCATTTTCACTCCACCTCCAATTTCACTCTTCAGAATTTTATACTAAATGCACGGGAGAGACGAAGATTCACCCGGCACGGAAGAATCGGGATACAGATACTATCCTTCTTCCTAGCCATCTCCGCTGTGGGTATCGAGTCCCACCCCCCGGGGATCGAGTCCCAGTCCCCCTCCATTCCAGTCGTGGTCACCGACATCCCCGCCGTGGCAACAAACCCGATATCGGGGTCAGTCATCTCATCAGAGGAATTTGGGTCGTTCGGCATTCGGAGATTATCGACCCACTATGGACTCGCCCAACCATCCGCGTCCGGATACCCCTTCTCACTCTTTCCAGCGCACCCAGACTCCTTTGTCTGATTTCGATAGGTTCACACTGGAGCAGATGATGTGGCTGATGAGTCCGGGCCTACCGGAGACCCCCCGACGAGATGTTCCGGCAACGGTGGTGGTGGGAGGGGCGGCGGCAACGGCGGTGATGGGAGGGATGGTGGCAACGGCGGTGGTGGGAGGGGCGGCGGCAACGGCGGTGATGGGAGGGATGGTGGCAACGGCGGTGGTGGGAGGGGCGGCGGCGACGGCGGTGGGGGAGGGGCGGCGGCGACGGCGACGGGGATGGCAGCGGCAGCGGCGGTAGCGAGTCGGCGGTAACAAGTCGGGGCGGGCACTACACCAAAGACGAGTCGTTTGTTGTGGCGAGGGCATGGGATGCCGTCACATCAAACCCCTGTGTTGGCACCGATCAGACCGAGATGGGCTTTTGGAAGCGCGTTTTGTTGACCTACAATGAGTTCAAGCCGAGAGGCGCCAAACCGCGTGACGCGGAACAGATCCGGAAAAAGTTTGGGAGGATTCTGACACCCACCAGAAAGTTCGCGGGCATCTACGGCAACAACCTTCTCAACGCTGAGAGTGGCCGCAACGAAGCCGACGTGAAGGCTCTGTCTGTGTCCCAATACAATGCGCTATGGAAGCCTAAGTTCACCCACTGGGAGGAGTTTCTCGTTCTCGAGAACTGTCCGAAATTCAAGTCCATCTGTGCAGAGGAGACTGAAGGTCAAGGGGCGAAGCGCAATAGACGCAACAGAACTACAGCAGCAGCAGCGGCGGACAATCAATCGACCTCAACGACGCCCAAACGGAGGAGCCCTCTGATACACACACTAGGCGCTCACGCCCTCCGGGGCAGAAGGCCAGTATCCGCAGCGCCTGAATGTCTGCAGGTTCCTCCCGCTACTCGGCATTTGCGTCTGGTTCGCACAGCGCGCAGACGCCTTCTGGAGCTCAGTCCGTGGACCCTGGGCCCCATGTGGTCTTGAACAGGAACCTGAATGTGCAGTTGATGAAACAACTGCAAGAGAACTACCGTTTCTACGAGTCCGCCACCGACCCGATCACCAAGGCGATATACTATGAGCTCATGTGTAGGATCAGAGAGGATCTGGGGCTGACTGGTTCAGCGGTGCCGAGTGCGCAGGAGGCAAGGGCGGCGGGGGCAGGGGCGGCGGCGCCAGCGGAAGTGGGCGACGAAGAAGAGGCGGAGGATTCCAACTCCGCCACCGAGTAGATGGTGGCGGTGTTTTTATTTGTTTTTATATGTTTTTTTTATAAAATGTTCATTGTATAATTTTCCAGTATACATTAAATACAACGAATATTTGGTCCCATCGCACTTTTTAATTTTATTATTATCTCGTTTTCTAATTATTTTTAGTCCGAGAATTTTAAGTCTAATTGAATTAAAATGTACAAAGAATAAAAATAAAGTGAAATGTGGCTAACAAAAGTGTGCACTATTGCTGCGGAAACTTTTTTTTGTGGCCGTGGACAAATAAAAAGTGGCTATGGACAAAAGAAAAGTGTCCACCAAAAAGTGTCCTCTTATAGTGGATGCTCTTATATGGTGTGAATTATTCTCTGCTTGTAGGCTTCTGATACGTACTTCCTTTGTCCATGAATATCAGTTTCATTTCTTTCTAACATGAGTTTTAATAAATATTAATAAATGTGGGCTGCCACATGGTAGTTTGAGAATACACGATTTTCAAATCTAATGGGCTAAAATAGTGATATGGTGTTACAATAAAGTGGGTTGTCATATTAATACATCCTTGTATCCTATATATACATGCACAGAGTTTTGTAAGTACGTATAAAGTTTAAGAATAGAGGAAAAGGAAAAGATAAAAGAAACTAACCTAAATTGGAGTCGGGTAGAGAGAAGAGAGTAATTTGAGAATGATATTAATATAAATACTTCCTCCCTACCTTAATAAGGTCACATTTATATAGGTACTATTGATTTGTTTTTTAAATGAAATATCAGTCTTTCTTCTATATCATTTATAGATAAATAATAAATGAAATACAAATAAAATAGAACGATTGATATTTTCATTTGTAAATATATCACTTTAAATAAGGTATCAACAAAGAAAAATGACTTATTTCAAGTGGTAAGGATGAAGTTCAACTACTTTTAATCACGTACGGTTTTTAGCCCCAAATACTACGTAGTAATTTTAATAGCTATATATTCCCTCAATTTCTTAAATTATTAACTCTTTTTTTTATTAATTTTTTAAAAATAAAATCTTTTTATTTTGAGATATGTACCTCACAATTCACTAATATTAATTTTATTAAAATTCATGCACGCACTAAATGTGACTCATATTGTGGGACAGAGAGAGTACATACTAGTATTGGGGGTTGTGATCAATTGAGATTTTTTATGCTAATTGAGAAATGAGATGCAATATCAGCACTCATTTTTATTAAATGAGTGGTCCAAATTTTATCATATAAAAAATATTTTTAGATTAATTAATTAAGAAAGGGTAGAATAATAATATCATGGTACATTTTATTCAATAAATATTTTTTTATATATATTTTTAAATTTTTTTAATTTTTGATTTTTTTGATTTTTTTAATTTTTTAATTTTTAAAATTTTTTTAATTTTAAAAAAAAATTATTTTTTTATTAATTTTTTTTAACTTTTTTTTTATTTTTCAACTACATATACAATTCATGTCAACTACGCACATATAATGTCAACTACACATACAATTCATGTCAACTACATACATATAATGTCAACTACATATACAATTCATGTCAACTATACACATATAATTCAACTATGTGTACAATCCATGTCAACTACCCACATATAATGTCAACTATGTGTACAATCAATGTCAACTACATACACAATTCATGTCAACTACCAACATATAATGTCAACTATGTGTACAATCCATGTCAATTACATACACAATTCATGTCAACTACACAATATAATGTCAACTACATGTACAATTCATGTCAAAAAGTATTTATTGAATAAAGTTGTTGACATTTGATGTGTAGTTGCCATGAATTGTATATGTAGTTGATATGAATTGTATATGTAGTTGGCAAAAAAAAAAATTTAAAAATTTAAAAAATTAAAAAAAATTTTAATTTTTTTTTTAATTTAAAAAAAGTTTTAAAAAATTAAAAAATAAGTTAAACAAAATTTTTAAAAAAATTAAAAAAATTAAAAAAAAATAAATAAATAAAGTATTTATTGAATAAAGTTGTTGACATTTGATGTGCAGGCTATTAACAATAATACCCTCTAGTTGACATAAACTATATGCTGTTGACATTTCATAAATATTCTGGATGAGTGGCTGAAATTGCATCTCAATTCTTAATTAGGTTCAAAAATTTCAACCTAATAAGACCCTAATATTGGTTTCTTTATTAATTTTTATCTAAGACTAAAACAAAATATCACATATAAAAAAATCAATTCAAATCAAAACAAAATCCTACAAGTGTAGAAATATATCATGAAAAATAAGGCTAAATAATAACGTGTAGCTCATTCTAAATATATAGTATTGCTACTTATTATAAATATATGCTACGGGTCTTGTTAGTTTGAGATTTTTTAGTTTAATTGAGAAATTAGATGCAATATCAGCCAATCATTCTAAAATGTCAACTGCAAGTAGATTATGTCAACTGAGGGATATTATCGTCATTTCATTATCAAATGTCAACAGCTAGTATTAAAATGTCTACAACTAAAAAATAACACTTATAATTCACATATCAATAGCCAGAATATCAAATGTCAACAACTCGTATTAAAATGTCAACAAATAACACTTATAATTCACATATCAATACCCAGAATATCGAATATCAACAACTCGTATTGAAATGTTAACAAATAACACTTATAATTCACATATCAATAGCGAGAACATCGAATGTCAACAACTCGTATTAAAATGTCAACAACTAACCAATAACACTTACAATTCACATATCAATAGCGAGAATATTGAATGTCAACAACTCGTATTAAAATATCAACAACTAACAAATACTCCCTCCGTCTCACTTTAGGAGTCCCGGTTTACCATTTTTGGGTGTCCCATTTTGGGAGTCCCCGTTAGAATATTCCATAAATGGTATTAGGCCTCACATTTCCACTAACCCTTTTCCACTCACATTTTATTATAAAACTAATACTCCCTCCGTCCCCCATTAGCAGTCACAGTTTGACCGGGCACGGGTTTTAAGAAATGTAAAGAAAAGTTGGTTGAAAAAGTTAGTGGAATGTGGGGCCCACTTTTTTATATTGGTTTTATAATAAAATGTGAGTGAAGTGAGTTAGTGGAATGTGTGACCTACTACCATTTATGGTAAAAATGAAGTGTGACTCTTAATTGGGGACGGACCGAAATGGAAAAGTGTGACTCTTAATCGGGGATGAAGGGAGTATAAAATAGTAGGACCCACATTCCACTATCTTTTTTCACCAACTTTCCTTTACATTTCTTAATACTCGTGTCGAACTCAATCGGGACTCCTAAAGTGGGACGGAGGGAGTAACACTTATCATTCACATATCAATAGTCAGAATATCAAATGTCAATAACTCGTATTAAAATGTCAACAACTAACAAATAACACTTATAATTCACATATCAATAGTCAGAATATCGAATGTCAACAACTCGTATTAAAATGTCAACAACTAACAAATAACACTTATTATTCACATATCAATAGCGAGAATATCGAATGTCAACAACTAACCAATAACACTTATAATTCACGTATCAATAGCGAGAATATCGAATGTCAACAACTCGTATTAAAATGTCAACAACTAAAAAATAACACTTATTATTCACATAGCAATAGCCAGAATATCAATTGTCAACAACTCTATTAAAATGTCAACAACTAAAAATAACACTTATAATTCACATATCAATAGCCAGAATATCAAATGTCAACAACTCTATTAAAATGTGAACAACTAAAAAATCATTTCATTTCAATAGTCAGAATATCAAATGTCAACAATTCGTATTAAAATGTCAACAAATAACACTTATAATTCACATATCAATACCCAGAATATCGAATATCAACAACTCGTATTGAAATGTTAACAAATAACACTTATAATTCACATATCAATAGCGAGAACATCGAATGTCAACAACTCGTATTAAAATGTCAACAACTAACCAATAACACTTATAATTCACATATCAATAGCGAGAATATTGAATGTCAACAACTTGTATTAAAATATCAACAACTAACAAATACTCCCTCCGTCTCACTTTAGGAGTCCCGGTTTACCATTTTTGGGTGTCCCATTTTGGGAGTCCCCATTAGAATATTCCATAAATGGTATTAGGCCTCACATTCCACTAACCCTTTTCCACTCACATTTTATTATAAAACTAATACTCCCTCCGTCCCCCATTAGCAGTCACAGTTTGACCGGGCACGGGTTTTAAGAAATGTAAAGAAAAGTTGGTTGAAAAAGTTAGTGGAATGTGGGGCCCACTTTTTTATATTGGTTTTATAATAAAATGTGAGTGAAGTGAGTTAGTGGAATGTGTGACCTACTACCATTTATGGTAAAAATGAAGTGTGACTTTTAATTGGGGACGGACCGAAATGGAAAAGTGTGACTCTTAATCGGGGACGAAGGGAGTATAAAATAGTAGGACCCACATTCCACTATCTTTTTTCACCAACTTTCCTTTACATTTCTTAATACTCGTGTCGAACTCAATCGGGACTCCTAAAGTGGGACGGAGGGAGTAACACTTATCATTCACATATCAATAGTCAGAATATCAAATGTCAACAACTCGTATTAAAATGTCAACAACTAACAAATAACACTTATAATTCACATATCAATAGTCAGAATATCGAATGTCAACAACTCGTATTAAAATGTCAACAACTAACAAATAACACTTATTATTCGAGAAGGAAGTCACTGCATCTCCCGCTTCCGGTCACGGATCCGGAGCGGCAGAGGAAGGAATCGTCGAATCGGCGTCAGATTGCGGCGAATCCGGAGGGGTTGAGGAAAGAATCGTCGAATTGGCGTCGGATTCCGGTGAATCGCGGCCGGATCTAAGCTATCTGCTTAAGGCATCGGATGATGAGCTAGGGATTCCACCTCCGGCGGCGTCTTAGGCGAGGAAGGAGCTGGTGATGGTCGAATTGCAGCGGCGATGAGAGAAGGATGAGAAGAGAAAGAGAAAGAGAAAGAATGAAGGTGAAATGAGAAAACCAGAGGATGGCGACATTGGTGGTGACGGTGCAGTGTTTCACCGACGGAGAACCGTGAGAGAGAGGTAGATGAAGATGGAGGGCCGATTAGTGGTAGTGATTTGGGAAAAAAGGGAATTTTGAGAAGAAGAGAGAGATGGCTGGTGCGGAGAACAAAAGGGATGTGAATTACTCCTTCCGTCCCTGATTAAGAGTCACACTTTGACCGGACACGGGGTTTAAAAATGTAAAGAAAAGTTGGTTGAAAAAGTTAGTGGAATGTGGGACCCACTATTTTATATTGGTTTTATAATAAAATGTGAGTAAAGTGAGTTAGTGGAATGTGGACCTACTTACCATTTATAGTAAAAATGAAGTGTGACTCTTAATCAGGGACGGAGGGAGTACTATTCTGCCCTTTCATAATTAATTAATCTAAAAATATTTTTCATGTGGCAGATTCTGGACCACTCATTTAATAAAAACGAGTGGCTAAAAATGAATCTCAATTCTCAATTAAGCTAAAAGTTCTCAATTGATCACAACCCTATACGCTACCTCCGCCCCATTTATATAGGTACTATTGATTTGTTTTTTAACTGAAATGTCAGTCTTTCTTCTATTTCATTTATAGATAAATAATAAATGAAATACAAATAAAATAGAACGATTGATATTTTCATTTGTAAAATATATCACTTTAAATAAGATATCAACAAAGAAAAATGACTTATTTCTTCTACTACTTTTAATCACGTACGGTTTTTAGTCCCAAATACTACGTAGTAATTTTAATAGCTATATATTCCTTCAATTTCTTAAATTATTAACTCTTTTGTTTTTGGTTAATTTCTTAAAAATAAAATCTTTTTATTTTGAGATATGTACCTCACAATTCACTAATATTAATTTTATTATTTTTTTTGCTTCTTCTATCTTATTTTTTTCATCTTTACTCTTGTTTCTTTTATTCCTAACTTTACATTAAAACCTCTGACCTTTTTACAGTTCATATTTTTATAAACCAGAGACGACGTATTTATCACAAAGCACCTATTAAATTTGATTATTATCTTAAATTTTAAACTAATGAGGGACGGAGGGAATATAAGATTGTAAGTATTTTTTCTTTAACAATTTCTGAAAATTAAATAAATCCTATTCATATGCGGGTTATTAGTAACTAGGGAATGGATACATGTGTGCCGGTTGCTAGTTGACAAAGTTGTGTGGAGTAGAAAGTCTAGGGATTATTTTTATTATTAGTAAATGTTGTCAATATATTAATTTTGGTTCATAATATTTAAAATTAGTGGAGCTCAGTATAGTATTTTCAAATGTTACGGACCAAAATTGATACCTTAATAAAGTTTCGGGACAAAAAAAAAAGTTATCTCCCTTGTCCCTTTATAGTAGAGGCATTTTTTTTGAATACGAAAATTTAAAAAGTTGTATTACGTGAGTTGACTGAAGAGAGAATAAAGTAGAAAACGAAAAATATACATTTCTTAAAATAGAAATAACTTTATCTCTACTTTTTCCTCTATCTTACTTTATCCTTTCTTTTTTAACTCACAAAACAACAATACATAAAATTTTGTGCCGAAAAGCAAACGTTCCATATTTACTGGGACGGAGGGAGTAGGTTATAGCCCATGAAAAGACTCACTTTCCTTGGATTCCTTTAGATAGGGCCATACTGCAATTACATGTTCTGTCAAATACTTTCACAAGTTAAATAGATTCACACTTTCACAGCTATTCGCAGGGTCTAGACTCTGAATAACCAGTAAAAATATAGCAGTACTATGTCCTTTATTTATCGTCTTTCAAAGTTTTGTTCCCCACCACTTGCGTACCTTATCGTTTCTCTATGATATTTAGGTAATTTTTGTAGATGATGAATTTGGATTGTTAGTAATTTAATGCACTACCGAAATATTGGAAAACAATTGTCAATATATACTTTACGTGATAAACGGGGCAAATAATGTTTCTTTCTTTATTATTCATCGATAAACAGAGTAATTTTTTTTCATCAAACTCCAACATATTTTTACGATCTAGACATGTAGTACTACAAGAAAATTATACATTTACAAATTTTTTAGGAGTATATGACACTCCACCTTAGGAGTATATGTCCTTTTTTGAAATTTTCTTGTAGAATATGACACTCCATTTTCTTTTAGTCAATTTGTTTGAGTGGAATGAATAAGATGGTGAAATAAGAAAAATATACATTTTTTTAGTCCAATCAAAAAAAATTAATCCCTCCGTCTCAAGATATTAGACCCTTATTCCTTTTTGGGGTGTCCCAACATGTTTGAGTCATTTCTATTTATGGTAAAAATTTACTTTACTACCAACTTCATTTTACACCACTTAACAACATCTCTTAAATCCATGTGCCCAAAAGAAAGGGCTCTAATATCTTGGGACGGATGGAGTATACATTTACAAATTTCAAAAAAGTATATTCAACTAACAGTCAATTCACTCTATCTTCATTAATATCCCAATTACCTTTTCTACTCTACATATTATTCCCGCCGTCCTCGAAAATTTGTCACTTATTTCCTTTTTTATCCGTTCCTAAAAATTTGTCACATTTCACTTTTACCATTTATGGTAGTTGACCCTACATACTACTATTTCATTCTCATTCACATTTTATTTTAAAACTAATATATAAAAGTAGGACCCACATGTCACTAACTTTTTCAACTCACTTTCTATTATATTTCTTAAAAGTTAAAACCCATATCGGGTTAAATAGTGTCAAATTTTAAGAGACGAGGGAGTAGTATATTTCAACTATATTTCCTAGCTCATTCAGATACTCCATTACACAACAATTTCTAAAATTTTCTCGGTCAGTAAGTTTGACCTATTATATTTGTTCGTATTTAATTTAATTGCTTAAGCAAGATACTATAGTGAAAAATGGAATTAGGGCTGCTTAACTACGCTTATTCAAGAATTGATATGTTTTCAAAGCTCATACAGTGTTTCTATAGCTGTAAAGATGCAGTGTCTTAAAAGCTTATAAGATTTAAAATATATTTGCATGATCGTGCTTATATGCTAGAGATTAGAGAAAATTTTAGTTAATGAAAAAAAATGACTAGAGATGCAATTCTTTAAGTATATGTGTTGAGAGCTTACTTTTAGATATTAAAACTTATTTTCAAATCTAATAAACTGTTTAAGAACTTATTCTTAGACAAAAATGAAAACATGATTATACTATTGGTCTTGTTTGATTATGTAATAAATTTATCACAGAAAATTCTCTACGTTTTTAATCCACCTTTCTTTTTCCATAAAAATCATTTTTTCTTAATCCTCATTTTCTCGAGTGAAGTTTTGATCCGATAATAATATCTTTCATTGCACTTTAAATTAGGAGTGATTAACCAGTTCATCGGTTATCGATTAACAAAGCACACCTAAGAAGTCTTAGCAGTTAAATAAGCCCAATTAGTTATAATTGTTGGTTGAGATCCAAACCTTCTAATTCGAAAAGCCCAACACATGAATGCCAAACAATTGTAATTCAATTGCCACGCATGGATAAGGAAGCAATGGATAGTAGAACATTACTACTTAGAAAGTTCAACATAAGATGCTAATAAACTTGAGAAAACAACAAAACACATTATTATTATACATCAAATCTCAACCTTGTTATCTCCATCTTCTTCTTCTTTGTGGTGCCACATTTTCTCTAAGGCTTCTCATCTTTATCCTGTAAAATCAATATGATACGATCCATATATTAGGGAAATCACAATTAATTAGTTATCTTTTGTTTCATCGTATCTTTTCCATATCTTAGTTTTCTTATTCAATAAGTTAGGGTAGAATTCTAGTATTATAAATAGGAGAACTTGTTATCATATTTAATCATCCCATCAATGAATCAATGAATGGATTATTTTGGCCAAATGCCTTGCGAAATGCTTTGAATCCATAATTTCCTATGCTACATGCTGCTTGACGGAAGGTCTCCTCGCACAGCTGGAACGTATATCTGATGTGTAGTCGTTGCCCGACGAGTTGGAACCTACGCACAGCCGCCCAGATCCTTATCTCCGCCGACCCTCACGGGCGCCGGATTATCTTTATCTTGTTATTTTCCGTTTTATCGGATCGTGAGGGATTTAGGTCCTTAACAACTGGGGCTTTCATTGGTTTACTCATGTCCCGCTTTCATAATAACGGAAAAGGAACTTGGGGAAGCCACCGCCCAGACACTTTTTCGAATGGTTCTTCCCGCTGCAACAACGTCGGTGTCCGTCGTGATTGCCTGGGTCTTCAGCGACCACCCTTGGACGAGGAGCCATCTATTCGGACTTTGGATGACGGCAACAACGACGAATCCATTAGCATAAAACTGGATCAATTGTTGGATAGACTTGATAAATTTGATTCTTGGAGGGCTGAAACGGATCGTCGGTTCGATAATCTTGAACCGAACCCCAACCGTAGGCGTGATCAGCGAGAAAGATATCAACAACATCGTCACCTAATAGGCGGGTATGATCAGCAGTTTAATCGACCAGCCACTTGTTACGACCCACCATAGTCGCGCCAGCCCTCTTGTTGGGAACCACCACCTCGCCGTGCATCGCGAGGATATTCAGATTATGATTAGCCACCACTGGGTCCGCCTAGTCGTTTGGATCCGCCCGACTATCGCTGCCCACAGACCGTGCAGCCTACGCAGTCCGACCGACCGCGGAGTCACCGCAGAGCTCATTGTCTGCCGTTGCCTCGCCACGGTCTGGCTTCACGCACCCACCTCAACAGTCCAGCAAGTTTATTGATTCGGGGAAGCAGCGTGGTCTAATATTCCCAGTCTCGAGGTTCGTTCGCCTTGCCCGACCCAACTAGCTGCCGTAAGTGATTACAACAAGAAATTGCGCATTTATAGATATGAGCAAACTGCCCTTCTCGCCCATTTGAAGGCGTGGTCTGAGGAGAATATTGATGACAAAAATCTAGTTAAGGATGTTCCCAACAACGCCGCTCAAAATGGGGGCACTAATCTTGATGTTGATGTTCCAATCAACGAGTCCAAGGAAGAGATCGCCAAGACCGACAATATGCCGCTGCAAGTGCTCGTCGGGGTATACGATGAGAAGATTGGTAATCTTATTGTGCCAACACATCGAGAAGTGGCATTGTTAGATGATGTAGAGGAGGACAATTCCACTAATGAAATGAAGATGGTCAACGCCTCACTCAATGACGTTCAAGTGTCATCCAAAAATGTTGTTGGAAATTGTTGGGGCAAGAAAGAAAATGGTGCTTACACCGGTTTGTCCGTAATTTCTTGTGTTTATGTGGGTTTGAATTTCGGTGATGTTCCAAGTATGAATCATCGATCAACATCGCTCGACACCAATGCAAGGTTGATCCCTCTGCGCAATGACACGCCATGTTTGAGCATTCTTGGAGGTGTGAACAGGCTTTTCATTTTGGCACGGAATTGTGCCGGCCACATTAGGTCTCCTTGGTTGATTTTTTATGGAGGTGATCGAGGGATACGTTCAGCTATTCGGTGTGTGTTTGATCCAGGAGGAGACACCTCGCCAATGCTTGTGCTTTCAACTCTCGTCGCTGCTTCGTGGTTTCCACCTTGAGGACAAGGCGGATTTTAACTATGGGGAAGTTGATACGATCCATATCTTAGGGAAATCACAATTAATTAGTTATCTTTTGTTTCATCATATCTTTTCCTTATCTTAGTTTTCTTATTCAATAAGTTAGGGTAAGATTCTAGTATTATAAATAGGAAAGCTTGTTATCATATTTAATCATCTCATCAATGAATCAATGAATGTATTATTTTGGCCAAATGCCTTGCGAAATGCTTTGAATCCATAATTTCCTACGCTACCTGCTGCCCGACGGAAGGTCTCCGCGCACAGCCGGAACGTATATCTGATCTGTAGCCGTTGCCCTGACGAGTTGGAACCCGTGCACAGCCGCCCAGATCCTTATCTCCGCCGACCCTCACGGGCGCTTGATTATCTTTATCTTGTTATTTTCTGTTTTATCGGATCGTTAGGGATTTAGGTCCTTAACAACAGTTGCTTTCATTGGTTTACTCATGTCCCGCTTTCATAATAATGGGAAAGGAACTTGGGGAAGCCACCGCCCGGACACTTTTTTGAATGGTTCTTCCCGCTGCAACAACGTCGGTGTCCGTCGTGATTGCCTGGGTCTTCAGCGACCACCCTTGGACGAGGAGCCGTCTATTCGGACTTTGGATGATGGCAACAACGACGAATCCATTAGCATAAAACTGGATCAATTGTTGGATAGACTTGATAAATTTGATTCTTGGAGGGCTGAAACGGATCGTCGGTTCGATAATCTTGAACCGAACCCCAACCGTAGGCGTGATCAGCGAGAAAGATATCAACAACATCGTCACCTAATAGGCGGGTATGATCAGCAGTTTAATCGACCAGCCACTTGTTACGACCCATCATAGTCGCGCCAGCCCTCTTGTTGGGAACCACCGCCTCGCCGTGCATCGCGAGGATATTCAGATTATGATCAGCCACCACTGGGTCCGCCTAGTCGTTTGGATCCGCCCGACTATCGCTGCCCACAGACCGTGCAGCCTACGCAGTCCGACCGACCGCGGAGTCACCGCAGAGCTCATTGTCTGTCGTTGCCTCGCCACGGTCTGGCTTCACGCACCCACCTCAACAGTCCAGCAAGTTTATTGATTCGGGGAAGCAGCGTGGTCTAATATTCCCAGTCTCGAGGTTCGTTCGCCTTGCCCGACCCAACTAGCTGCCGTAAGTGATTACAATAAGAAATTGCGCATTTATAGATATGAGCAAACTGCCCTTCTCGCCCATTTGAAGGCGTGGTCTGAGGAGAATATTGATGACAAAAATCTAGTTAAGGATGTTCCCAACAACGCCGCTCAAAATGGGGGCACTAATCTTGATGTTGATGTTCCAATCAACGAGTCCAAGGAAGAGATCGCCAAGACCGACAATATGCCGCTGCAAGTGCTCGTCGGGGTATACGATGAGAAGATTGGTAATCTTATTGTGCCAACACATCGAGAAGTGGCATTGTTAGATGATGTAGAGGAGGACAATTCCACTAATGAAATGAAGATGGTCATCGCCTCACTCAATGACGTTCAAGTGTCATCCAAAAATGTTGTTGGAAATTGTTGGGACAAGAAAGAAGATGGTGCTTACACCGGTTTGTCCGTAATTTCTTGTGTTTATGTGGGTTTGAATTTCGGTGATGTTCCAAGTATGAATCATCGATCAACATCGCTCGACACCAATGCAAGGTTGATCCCTCTGCGCAATGACACGCCATGTTTGAGCATTCTTGGAGGTGTGAACAGGCTTTTCATTTTGGCACGGAATTGTGCCGGCCACATTAGGTTTCCTTGGTTGATTTTTTATGGAGGTGATCGAGGGATACGTTCAGCTATTCAGTGTATGTTTGATCCAGGGGGAGACACCTCGCCAATGCTTGTGCTTTCAACTCTCGTCGCTGCTTCGTGGTTTCCACCTTGAGGACAAGGCGGATTTTAACCATTGGGGAGTTGATACGATCCATATCTTAGGAAAATCACAATTAATTAGTTATCTTTTGTTTCATCATATCTTTTCCTTATCTTAGTTTTCTTATTCAATAAGTTAGGGTAAGATTCTAGTATTATAATTAGGAAAGCTTGTTGTCATATTTAATCATCTCATCAATGAATCAATGAATGTATTATTTTGGCCAAATGCCTTGCGAAATGCTTTGAATCCATAATTTCCTACGCTACCTGCTGCCCGACGGAAGGTCTCCGCGCACAGCCGGAACGTATATCTGATCTGTAGCCGTTTCCCGACGGGTTGGAACCCGCGCACAGCCGCCCAGATCCTTATATCCGCCGACCCTCACGGGCGCCGAATTATCTTTATCTTGTTATTTTCCGTTTTATCGGATCGTTAGGGATTTAGGTCCTTAACACTGTAGATCCATTCCAACAACCATTTAGGCATTCCATACCCAAGAATCACACAACCGACAATACCACTGACTATGAATCCACATTCATAACTAGAAACAACAGCCTGCCTACAGAATCCATCCATAATTCCATAACCATGATCATCTTCTTCCAGCATCACTGGAGGCTCGGGCTCTTCACATTTTCGTGATAAAGGAAACCCACAGAGTCCAGAATTTCCAACATATGATGAATTGTCAAATGTGGGAAACTGGCCACTCGATTGGGGTCATCCCTGAAAGATTATTCATGGACAGGTTTATCGCCGAAAGAAATTTGAGCTTTGTTAGCTATGTAGGAATTTCCCCTTCCAATTGGTTTGAAGACAGGTCCAACGACTCGAGTTCTGTCACATTTCCAAGAGATGCAGGTATACCTCCTATGAGGCAATTGTGAGACAGATTCAGATATATCAAGGAATTCAGATTTCCTATGATGTTTGGGATACTTCCTGAGAATCTGTAGGATGACATGTCAATTGTTGTCATGGTTTTCAGAATTCTCTTGTATTCTCTATCAATGCCTTTCACTGTTAATGTCACTGTTATTGTCAATGAATCTGTATAAAATGGAGACCTGTGTCCTCGATGATTCTTTTGCACATCCACCATCCCTTTGAAATTCCTCAAATATTCATGGGGAAGATTGCCAGCGAATTCATGATGGGATACATCAAAAACTTGCAGGTTAGGGAATGGAAGCATAGCCTTGGAAGTGTGAGAAGAAATGGTACCACTAAAGTTGTTGGATGTCAATATGAGGACGCGAAGATCAGAGAGATTTCCGGTCCAAACTGGAAAAGTGCCATGTATTCTGTTGTTTCCAATATCAAGAACTTGCAGCGTATGACAATTGCAAATGGATTGGGGTAATGATCCTTCCAACTTATTAACATTCAAGTTGAGTGACATAAGGTTACAACCCATTTGAAACGTAGTTGGGATGAATCCTGTGATTTGATTCTTGGATAAATCCAAAACTTCCAAATGCCTCAAGTTTCCAATTTCATGAGGAATTATACCTCTGATGCTGCAGTTAGATGCTGCTAAGGTGGAAAGAGAAGTAGAAAAGTTTCCAACAGAAGCTGGAAGGATACCATTCATCATTGGATTGTTGCTAATATCCAAGAACGTCAAATTGCGGCAGTTTGATAGAGAAGATAGAAATCTAAATTCTTGATTCGGCGAGTCTACACCAGTGAGATTATTTTTCGCTGAGGATAAGGACTTTCAGATGTTTAAGATTACCAAAGTCGGGAACAGGACTGGTGAATGAGTTACTGCTCAAGTATATATCATCAAGCTGAGAAGCATTGGTGATAGATGTTGGAGTTTCACCTGTGAGTGTGAGTCTTTTATAATATAAATCAGGCAATAGGAGAATGACTACCAGAAAACTGAGTGGCATTAAAATTTGATAAGTTGATTATGGAAGAGCAGTAACAATTCAAGTTTGATTAGTTAAAAACTTTATGAAGAACGCAAAAATTTATATGCCAAATAATGAAATGGACAAATTTACTTTCGAAATTTATACTATATTGTTTTGATATCATTTATTTTGGTTACCAGTTTTTTCAATATAATCTGCTCACCTATACAGCTCTACTTGTGCATGTATCATAAGCAGCGTGTATATCAAAATATAATAGCCATATGAAGATATAATATGGGATTGACACACGTACCTGTCAGGTTGTTATTATAAAGATATAACTTTTCAAGCTTTGGTAGATTCCTAAAAGTTGGGATAGTTCCTGATAAACTATTAAGAGAGAAACTCAAGTATGTTAAGGAAGACATGTTGAAGATTGAAGATGGAATATCTCCGGTTAGAGAAGCGTTTGCAATGTTTAAGTCCTGAAAGATTTCTGTTGGAACTCCTGAAATTATAAAATGAAAAAATAATGAGGTTCTTTATATAAGTAATTTGCGGTGGGTAGATCATGATCAACTTTGCATATTAGGATTATATACAGAGTACTGTTTATTGAACATGACAATAAAATACTATCCTATTGGAATAAGAAAAATTTTATACCTCGAAAACCGTTATTATATCCCAAGCACAACTCATTAAGTACTTTTAAGTCTCCCAATTTCACGTGGATATTGTCACTGAATTTGTTGAAGGATAAGCCCAATACCTCAAGATGTCATTTCCATATATTAGGTGGAATATTCCCTTCAAGAAGGTTCTTTGAGTGATAAAGTACTTTGACTTAGGCCATACTGTTGCACATCTCATATTTGACACACCCTAATATTACTTGAACTAAAACTTTAGTGGCAAAACGATTATAATATACTCATTATTAGGTTTAAATCTAATCTGATTGACACATCTCACAATCATTTCTGTTCCATTTTAAACTTTAAGTTGGATCACAATCAGCCGAGAAGAAGAGGAGTTAGCCTTCACATTTCGGTTAGATCGCTCCATTCAATCGTGATTTTGAGTTGTTTTGGTGTATGTAAAGTAGTTCTTGTGCGTTGTTCTTCATCCTGTAGTGAGTTTCTTCATTCAATAAAATCGTGCTAGAGTTTCCTGTGGATGTAGGATTCATCCGAACCACGTATATGCTTGTGTGCTTTAGTTTCTTGCCGTATCAATTTGCGCTTGTTCATTGAATCGAATTACAAATTGGCGCCGTAAGTGGAAAGATGGGGGAATCGATTGCAATGACACCGGCCAAGTTCGAAATGGAGAAATTTTATGGGAAATGATTTTAGGCTATGGAGGCTCAAGATGAAGGCTGTAATGATGCAGCAAGGGTTATGGGAGCATCTGAAAGGGGGTAAGGGCTAGGCCGGTGAGAAGGCTGAAGTCTTGAAATGAGGCCTCCAATATAAATCCTACAACACATTGATTCTTAGCGTTAGTGATCGGGTGTTGAGGGAGGTTTCAAGGGAAAAACCTGCAACCAAAGTGTGGACAAAACTTGAGTCATTATATATGACTGAGTCCAGGGACGGATCCAGGAATTCTATATAGGTGGGGCAGAAATACATATAAAGATATTTTAAGAATTAGAGAAGGGGCATATATA
This sequence comes from Salvia hispanica, assembly GCF_023119035.1. NCBI lineage: Eukaryota > Viridiplantae > Streptophyta > Magnoliopsida > Lamiales > Lamiaceae > Salvia > Salvia hispanica. The sequence goes on along the minus strand of NC_062966.1, from coordinate 27,150,706 downwards.
GAGGAAATTTCAAAAAATTTAAAAATTAATGATCAAAATATTATAAATAATTTTTTTAGCTGGGGCAATTGCCACTTGTGATGCTCAAATAGATGCGTCCCTGACTGAGTCTCTAACCAAAAGATTGCATTTGAACCAAAAACTATTCACCTTTAGATTCTCTGATTCGGAGAATATTGGGGAACAGCTTGAAGAGTTTGCTAAGTGTGTAGAAGATCTTGAAAACATTGATGAAGCTATCAAAAATGAAGATAAAGCCATGATGCTCCTCAACTCCCTTCCTAAGAGCTTCGACCAATTTAAGGATGCCATACTTCCTTGCTGAGACTCTAAGGCCACCTATGAAGAAGTGCACTCTACCTTGAAGATGAAAGAATTTCAGAAGGCAGCTGGGAAACCAATTCATTCAGCAGATGAGGTCATGAATGTCAAGCCTGCTGACAAGAAGGGATTCAAGAAGAAGGGCTAGAAGAAGTGGAATTCTGGGAAGGAGAAAGATGAAAATGAAATCAGATCTTGCCACCATTGTAAGAAGCCTGAGCACTTGAAGAAGAACTGTTATGCAAAGAAAACAAGGAGAGGTAGAGAAAGGACTGAATACAAAAGATTTGGCTGAAGAAGCAGAAAATGCAGAAATCATGAATGTGATGGATTCTGATATCAGTGAATCTTAGATTATGGATAGTGGATGTAGTTTCCATTTGAGCCCTAAGAGGGAATGGTTTCACAACCTGGTGGATTCATATGGTTCTGTCTTTCTTGACAACAATCAAGCCTGCAAGGTGGAAGGAATAGGGAATGCAAAGTTCAAACTCCCTGATCCATGATTGGATATCCCATAGATTAAAAGGGATCTCATTTATTTGGGTGCTCTCGAGAAGAAAGGGTACTCATTCCTGATCACAGATGGAAAGATGGAAGTTCTCATGGGATCAAGAAAGGTTATGGAGGCAGTGAGAAAGCACAACTTGTACTCTATCAGCTGATGTGATAATAAATCAAGCAAATTCTGCAAATAGATAAGAAAGGTTAAGAAATGTTAGTGACTTCCATCAATTGAGTTGGGAATAACATCTGAAAATTGATTGGATGACAAATCCAAAGAGGTTATCATCTTTAAATTTCCAACTTGAGATGACAATTGACCACTCAAATGATTGGAATACGAGTTCAGTATCACAAGGTCTGTGACAATCCACAAACTAGGAGGACGGTTGAATTCAATTGGTTAGAACCTAAGTAGATCACTCTCAATGATTTAACATCACCCAAACATTAAGGTATTGGACATCAAGCATGTTACGAGCAAGGCTCAACTTCCCCAAATGATACAATCGGCAAAGATCACTAGGGATAAACCCCAAACAGAACGGAATGACACCCATGATGTCGCATGCGATTGCATAAATATTCTCAAGAGATGAGGAAAAATTCCCAAGTGAAGCCGGTAGGATGCCATTCAGTGGGTTGTATACTTCCAGGTCCTTCAAATGTCGACAATTAGTTAATGAAGAGAGAAATGTCAATACCTGAGTTGGGAATTCTGCCCTACTTTAATAATTTCTCAAAAGACGAAGTAGCTCTAGGAGCTTCAAATTACCGAAGTCGGGTATGGAGCCACTAAAAGAGTTGGCAGACATATCCAAGATGATAAGTTTAGAAGCATTGGTGATAGAGCTTGGAATTTGGCCACTAAGTCTTCTATGAGACAAAAGAAGCCTTTCAAGATTGGGAAGTGAATTCCCCATATCTAATGGAAGAGTACCAGAAAAGTCATTGTATGACATTTCTAAATTCTTCACTGTTGATATGTTGAATATGGAAGAATGGATCCATATAAGGAATTGTCGTACACACTAAAATTCTCATGTATTGGCAGAGTATCAACCTCTTGTGTAATTCACCTACCATATATATCCATATTGAATATGACAATGTTACACATTCTAAGTTGTATAAGTAATTTAAATAGAACCCTTAATTCACATACTCAAATTTAAGATAATGTTCCTAACCGGATGTATTTACTAAAGAATATCTGTTATCATAGATAAGAGCATCTCCAATGGTCGGCTAGCGATCGGCTAGCCGATTCGTCGCGCTGGCCGATCGGCTAGCCGAACCATTGGAGTCGGCCAGCGCGACCGCGTGGGCTGGAACGATCGATATTCGGCGCTGGTTTTTGTTTTTGTTTTTGTTTTTGTTTTTTTTTTTAAACCTATATAAACGCGATTTTCGTTTCATTTTTATTTGCACCACTTGTTTTAACGAGTTTTCTCTCTCTCTAACTTTCTGTACAAGAGCATCATCGAGCGATGGATCACAACAACGAGTCCACGACGAGTGTCCACTCCCCCGCGGTACTGTGGGATGCTGGATGAAAGAGCGCAGTATGGGCCAGGGGTATGCTGTGGGGGATGCCGGGCGGGGGGCAGGGGAGCGGCGGGCAGTCAGCGCCGGGTGGGGGGTATGCCCCAGATGCAGGCAGCGGCGAGATGATCGCTGCAGCGGATGACGGGATGATGTGGCGAGGGCGGGATGCAGTGGGGATGTAAAGACGGTATGCATCCCGGGATGCGGGTCACCAGGAGGGGACACGGTATATCGTCCCTCGCTTGATTTTTTGACGGCTTCGTCTCACACGTCGACCCGGTGGAGACGCAGTTCACTGGCGATGACCTTCTGTCATTGCATGATATGGGGATCGATCTCGGGGATCTGGATACTCCCGTTCCAGCGAGGCGGGCCCGCGCCGAAGAAGAAGACGAGGGGGAAGGCCAAGGCGTTCGGCGAGTCATCGCAGCCCGCTGTTGACGACACCCCCTGGCCGGAGGAAGTGGACGGAGGATGAGTACGCCGGGGTGGCCAGGGGGTGGTTGGAGGTGTGCGACGATCCGCTGGTTGCGAACAACCGGCGGGTCGTCAACATGTGGGCGAAGATCAGAGCTGCTATAGGAGGCACCGCCCGCACGGGAAGGACTTCGGCGGGGAGGAGGTCCCGAAGGGGTGGGAGCGCATCGGGGCGCGGTGGGCCGTTTTGCGAATTTGTACGCCAACGCCCTCCGTCGGCTCGGTAGTGGGTAGAATGAGGACGACGCCCGGAGGATAGCCGAGAGTCAGTTCTCCTTGGCGGGGATGTACAAGGAGTTCACCTTCTGGGAGTGCTTTTTGTTGCTGAAGGACTCCGAGAAGTTCCGGCGGGGTGCGACGCTGGGTGGCCGAAGAAGCAAACTATACCGGCGACTACAGCGGCAAGAGCAGCGGCGGATCCCACGACCTCCCTCCGGATGCCGAGGAGTTTCCATCCCCTCCTTCATTTGCTGGTCGCCCCCGCCCGGTTGGGAGAAGCGGGCGCAATGGGGCTGCGAGGGCGGATCCCCCCTATCGCCCCGCGAGGTCCAGTCCTCCGCCCTCCTACCCGCCCCACTCGAGTACACTCTTCATTCGCGTAACCATACACGGGATCAGATGTACAAGGTCTTCCAAGATTGGAGGACCGCCACTGACCCCACGGAGAAGATGTTTCTTCACTCGATGCTCGAGAGCATGCGGGTTGATTTGGAAATCGCGAGGGCACGGCTAGCGGGTTCCGACGTGGGCTCAGATACCACGGGTGGCGGCGGCGGCAGCGGCGAGGACGGCGGCGACGGCGACGGCGACGGCGATGAGGAGTAGAGAGTGGCGGGGCTCGTGTGTGGAAGCCCTTTTTTTAAAAAAAAAATCATGTACTTTTTTTTTAAAAATCTTTGTACTTTTTTTAATGGAATGGATTAATTTTCCCGTATATGTCTCGTAAATTTAATTCCGTATTTTAATCGTAATTTTAATTCCGTAAATGTAGTATATTTTGAATTATTTTTATTGCGGCTGACCTAAATCTGATGTGGCAGGTAGATTTTTTAGTGTTGCTGACGCGACAGGGGAGAGAATGGCTAGCCTATTGCTGGCCTATGTACCATTGGAGATGCTCTAATGTTCTAAATGCATAGAAGCCAAAAAGGAAAAGTTGTTAAATCCGTTAAATCCATGTGAGAAATTAAGCATCAAACTTTAGGTTGAACTCCATTTAAATAATTTGAGGAAGTCATAAACAAAAAGGAAGAAAGGATCAAGTATAGATATCTGTGAAATAATTGTACGACAAGTCCAACTGTCTAAGCATGCTTGCATTTCCAATTGCACAAGAGATGGTTCACGGAGATTGTTGTTGTACAAGTACAAGATCTCAAGATGTTTGCAGTTCCATATATTTGGTGGAATATGACCTACAAATTATAGAGGGTTCAAATTAGTCACTTTCTACAAAAATATCGCTATTTAGTGGCGGAAATTAGTGGCAGAAAGAATCCGCCAGTAATTGTGGCGGAATAGTGACGGGATAATCCGCGGGAAAATTCAATGGTGGAATTGCCCCGGATCAGGGGCGGATTTGAATCCACCCATATGTATCGGATTAATTCCGCCACTAAAAATCATTTTCTCAATAAGATATATAAATATTTTAAAAATTAAATATAATGATATATAATATTATAAATTTAAAAATAGTGGCGGACAATCCGCCACTGCATTAATGGTGGAATTTTCCACCAGTGCTTTATGAATCTTAATTAAATTAGGGCACTTAAGATTTGCGATTTTCATTCAATTCACACTTCACTCTTCCGCGACCTTTGCCGTCGCCACTCCAGCCTGCCGCTGCCGCCGCCGCCGCCGCTCCAGATTCGCCGCTCCAACTCCTTCGCCGACGTCGCCGCTCTAGGACAACATCATCGCTGCCGTGTAAGTTTAATTTTTTCTTTGGTATTTAAAGAAATTTAAAACGGCAGTGAGGGAAAGGAGGGGACAATGAATTCAGGGTGTAAAATGACGCTAGGGAGCCTCTTAATTGGGGTTGTGGTTTTTTGAGCAGCATAGAAGCAATCACAAATCAATTAATGTCTATGAACCTGAGCTTAATTCAATTTTTGTTTGTTTTGTTTGAACTGTAAGTAGTAATTTCCACCACCAATTTTTTTCATCTTTGCAACACTCGTGGTGCTGCGCATCTGAATTAGCTTGTAAATGTCTTCTTAGTTTGCTTTGTTCCGTTCATTCTTGCTCTTATATTTTTTAGCTCTCAATTGCAGACAATTGAGATGATTCAGAAAGTTGCAGAGGAAGGAAACTTCTATGGCATTCATCAAATGTATAAATCTCTTGGTTCTAGGTATGATAGTCAAATTTCTACTTGGAAAATAAATAATATGGTTTCCAACAGATGTGGTGATGTTCCAGAACTTAGGGAGATAATCTTATGTTTTTGACTTTTAGTTATAGCCAAGTCTTGCCAATGTCAAGACACTTTTTCCCTAGATAAAACTTAAACTTATTTCTTTCAATTGACAGGTATGCTTCAGGCTTCAGCATACACGTACTTATAAGCCTTGGATATTTTTCACTCGGGTGCTTGCCTATGATACAGATATGCATATCGCATGATATGCATACTTAGTTAGGTTTAGTTAGGATTTATTATTTAAATTAAGTTTGTTAGGATTCTGGATTTATTATTATTTAAATTAGGATTAGGTTTGTTGCTATATTCTCTCACTTGTAAGCCTATAAATATAAGTCTCCACAACGATGAAATCATCTTTGGAGAGATCAATATTTGGGTGGTTTGTACCGTGGCCTCCTGCGTGAGGATTGGCCTCCTTGTGAGGATTATTTTCTTGTATTCTTTTAGTTAGGTTAATTCCATTCAGTTCATCTTGTTCTTTCAATCTTATAGTTTTTCCCAATTTATGTTCTTGTTTTTCTGGCACCGGCCTTTACTCCTATCAATTGGTGCGGTGAACAATGGTCAATTCTCGGACACAAGCCATACTTGACGTGGTTGGATTGAAGAAGGCTTTAGCAAAAATGGAGAATTTCTTGCTGGAGTTTCGAGCTTCTCGTGTTTCACCAGTGGTGATCTTTCCGACATTTGATGGATCTGAGGCTCTCGCGTGGCTCGCGCGGGCAAACCAATATTTCCTCATCAACAAAGCTCCATTGGATAGACGTGCCGACGTAGCCATCAACGCCATATTCGGTCCAGCAATGCCATGGCTAAAATTGCTCCTTATGCGTTGTTCTTTGTTGTCATGGGACAAATTCACGAAAGAGTTGTTGCGACGTTTTGGAGATGCTCCTATTGCTGCTGTCCATGTGGCCAAAAACCAGGCAAAAGTACCATCCACATCCAATGATAATACCACAGCTATGGTACCCTCCCTACCCACCATGACAGCACCATTGCCATCCTCTAGCCTACCCACCATCACCGCACCAATTGATAGGAGTAAAGGCTAGAGTCTGACGAACAAGAACAAATCTCTAAAATTTAAAGAACAGAAACTATAGAAACTGATTTCTGACACAACTGGAATTAATCGAATGAGGCCAATCCTCACTCAGGAGGCCACGGTAAAAACCACCCCAATATTGATCTCTCCAAAGATGATTTCATCGTTGTGGAGACTTATATTTATAGGCATACAAGTGAGAGAATATGGCAATAAACCTAATCCTAATTTAAATTTAAATAATAATAAATCCAGAATCCTAACAAACTTAATTTAAATAATAAATCCTAACTAAACCTAACTAAGTATGCATATCCTGCGATATGCATATCTGTATTAGCCTACGATTAGCAAATGGACAGGTCTGACTTGTGTTTTTTTATATACTTTCATGTTCTGTAGCATTTAGCTGAGTGTGTCCCTTTAAGACATTATGTATCCATAGTGTTTGCAATATGTGTCTATGTCAAGCCCTTGTAAAATCCCCTAAATGGTTTAAAGTTATAACACAAGATACTAGGATGTTTACTTTTGAGGATTAGCTCTATCCATTGAAATGGCTGGATTGAATGAAACCTATTATGAGGATAAAAATATTCAATCATGAAAAGTAAATCCCCCTAAGTGATAATTATTTGTGCTGAAACATATCCAGTAGCATAGGAAACTTCCAGATGTTAAGTTAAATTTTATTGAGTTTGGAGACCTCAAGCTCCATGCCTTCTTTATTTTTCAAAATAGAAATGAAATAATATAATCTTCCTATATTATCTCAAGCTGGAACTTTTGATGAACTATATACTCAATTCAGTTTACATGCGGTGCAGAGCTTGCTGTCTATTTTGTGGAACACCTTGTTAAAGAAAACATCCCTTATGGCGATGACACTCTTGGTCAGTTCCATCTTTTTGGTTTCTCATTGTTTCACCAATATTGTTTTACTACTTATCCTATGACTGCTTGGAGATCTATTACAAATTTATAATGTTCATTCTTTACTTTGATGAATTAGATGACTTACTCCCCTTTGGGTTTTGTAATTAGTTCTTATCAGAGTAAGTGATGAACATTTGTGTTATTTCTATTCTTTTTTTGGTTTTGTCTTACATTACATAGAATCTGGGACTTTTTGCAGATTATATCAGGAAAATTTACATGAAGTTCCACGAATATCTGTACCACAAAATTTGGACCTGGGAGATATGTTGATATGCAGCAACTTGCTGAAGCTCTAGGAGCTGCAAAAACACGTGCAGAGGGTTGTTCATCATTCTTGAGAGCTGCTATCAAGTGAGATATCTGTTCAATTTGTCCCCATTTTACGTCAATCGAATTTGTCTTTAAAAGCAATATAGGAAATTTGATGAGCAAAGGACGATAAGTTTGAACACTAGTTGATGAAAGGGGTCAAGCTGTCAAGTGAATCTGTGTTAAAATTTCTGAGTGAATATTTATTCTATTAAATTTATTAACAGTAACGACTTTCATGAATGATGGGTTTCTAAGCTGTCTATTTTAAAGTTGTATTACAGCATACAAGGACAGATGCATTGCCATTGAACAATATTTGTATGTTATGAAGTGAGTTTTTCCTATTCCTCCAACATTAGGTAATATAAAATTGTAAATTTGCCTCTCTATGCATTCTATAAAAGGGTTCTTAGCACTTAGGTCTCCTTAAATAGAACTGATGAACTGGAATTGGTTGTTTATTGTAGGCCATTGTTATGGCTCGGAACAACAAATTCCTTAATATATATTTTGATGCTTGAATCGGTTATAACACTTCCACCTTCCATACTTTATTGAGGTATAATTATCTCCAATTTTCTAACCCTTCAACTATTAACAATAACAATCTCTTCCTAATTATTCAATGTTTTGACTATCATCCTGAATTCCAGATGGAAGATCTCTACTTCATTAATTTCTTGCCTTCATAAACATACATGATTGATGATTATTTACATTGAGAATTGGAAGTGAGCTCAATTTAGAACTAGTGGAAGCATATGTTACAAGCCTTGTTTAGTTTCAACAGCTCAGATGGAAAGCAGAGTTGGAATAAATCTCATCTGATTTATAGACTATCTCTTTGGCCTTTCTAATCTCTCTGGTTAGTCCATCAGCTTCATTGTATGCAGTCAAAACACATGAATAGCTCATCTTACTTTGCTTTATATCCCTCGGTGCGATTTCGTTTAATCTTTTAATTTTGAAGTAGAAATCTTCAACCATTTTAGGAAGACATCTCTGGGTTTCTTTGCAGCCTGCTGTTTGCTCAAATACTCTGTTCATATGCCTCTGTTTGCTCAATATAGTAGCTTCAACATCAAAGCTCCTTGTTACTCCTTGCAATTCCAAGTTGAAGACTTCAACCGCAACTTTCAACCCATCAGAAAGTGTTGCTTCGAATACAGAACAAAACTACCCCTTCCAAGTAGGTTTGTTTCACTAAACGAACTTGTTCCTCGTTCAAGTTCTATATAAGAAAATCTCCTACATTCAGTAGTTAATGGTGGAATATCAGTAGAGAGTGCTACTTTTTTCTGTTTACGCATTCTTACGAGAGTAAGCATCACAATGACGACAACGACAACTAAAACCACTGATGACACAATGAGTTTCTTTAACCATGATCCATGATGATTTTCCGGGCAAGGTGCAACTTGAAATTCTACTGGACCACAAAGAGCTAAGTTGTGAGAAAAAGACAGAGCATTGTAGTTACGAAAACGACCACCATTTGGAATTTCCCCCTCTAGTTTGTTGTAGGATACATTAAAATTTTCAAGAATGGGGAGCTCTTCAAATGACTTGGGTATTGATCCAGAAAGATTATTATGAGATAAATCCAATGTATTCATACCCTTAACATCTCCCAAGGAATGAGGAATGAAACCACTAAACATATTATTTGATAAGTTGAGAAATGTTAGTAATTTACAACCATCAATTGAGCTGGGAATAACATTTGAAAATTGATTGGATGACAAATCCAATTGATCATCTTTAAATTTCCAACTTGAGATGACAATTGACCGATCAGATGATTGGATGACAAGTTCAGAATCACAAGGTCTGTGATAATCCACAAGCAAGGAGGGATGCTTGAATTCAATTGGTTGGAACCTAAGTAGATCACTCTCAATGATTTAATATCACCCAAACATTCAGGTATTGCCCCCATAAGCATGTTCCCATGAAGGCTCAACTCCCCCAAATTATAAAGTCGACAAAGGTCGTTGGGGATAGAACCCTCCAATTGATTGTCACTAAGATATAGTTTTTGGAGTTGCTTCATTTTTCCTATTGTTGGTGGAATGAGACCACTCAGCTGATTATAGCTCAAATATAAATTTAGCAAACTTCTTATGTTTCCTACTTCGAACGGAATAACCCCCATGATACTGCAGTTTGAAGCGACAATATACTCAACAGATGAGGAAAAATTCCCGAGTGAAGTGGGTAAGATGCCATTCATTGGATTGCTTGATACTTCCAACCTCTTTAAATGTTGACAATTAGTTAAGGAGGAAAGAAACGTCAATTCCTGAGTTGGGAATTCAGCTCCACTCAAAATATTTTCCGAAAGGTAAAGTTCTTGTAGAAGCTTCAAATCACCAAAGTCGGGTCTGGAGCCACTAAAGGAATTGTTAGTAATGTCCAAGATGATAACTTTAGAAGCATTAGTGATAGAACTTGAAATTGGGCCACTGAATAGGTTAGTAGACAAAAGAAGTGTATCAAGATTGGGAAGTTTATTCCCCAAATCTAATGGAAGAGTACCAGACAACTCATTGAACGAAATTGCTAATGTCTTCATTGTTGATATGTTGAATAAGGAAGATGGAATGGATCCACATAAGGAATTACTGTACACATTGAAAGCCTCAAGTATTGGCATAGTGCCAATCTCATGTGGCGATTCACCTGCCATATATATCGACATTGAATATTACAATATTACACATTCCAAGTCATATAATTATTTAAGGGTAGTATTTTTTTTATTAATTTGAAAAAAGAGTTATTTACAATTTTCCAAACAGGATGTATTTACTAAATGATTTTTGTTATTATAAAAAATGTTAAAAGTAGATAGAAGCCAAAAAGGTAAAGTTGTATATTAGGGAGATTCAATATAGAACAGAAAAACGGATATTTGAAAGTCGTGCAAAACACTTTCAGATCAAATCAATTTCGGTGGTTCTACCAAAGTTATTTGATCGGATAAAATTCAGAGAATGCAGAACCTTCTTATGTGTATTTGAGATCATGAACCAGAAGACTTGATCGGATTTTGAAGAAGATGAACCGATGCAGCTGTTGACGAAACAGTGCATCCGTTGGGAAAAATTAACCGAAAATAACTAATTTTCAAAGGTTTCCAAAATTGCAAATTAGTCCTTCGATTTTCAGAAATTAATTTCGGATGAATTTCTGAAACAGCTCGACCCCAGCCAGGGGTTGCCGCCCCTTGGACCCCGCTACCCGGGGGCGCTGCCCCCGGACCCCCGTTCATCTGTTTAGGGGCTTCGCCCCTAACATCATAATGAATTCAAATAAGTGTGCACTCCGCAACTCTATACTTAAATGATGTATCACTATAACAATAACCGATCAATCAAGTTAATCCAATTACACTAAATATATCTAACATTGTATGATTGGTAAAACCCATGTGAGAAATTAAGCATTGAACTTCAGATTGAACTTTATCGAAATAATTTGAGGAATTCATAAACAAAAGGAGAACGAATCATGTATATATAGTGATACCTGTGAAATGATTGTCTGACAAGTGCAACTCTCTAAGCGTGCTTGTATTTCCAATTGTACGAGAGATTGTTCCACTGAGATTGTTGCTGCTCAAGTTCAACACCTCAAGATGTTTACATTTCCATATACTTAGAGTGGAATATGACCTACGAATTATGGAGGGTTCAAATTCAAATTCAAGACAACGTAATTTAAATGGACTATTTTTAAGTTTGATTTTTTTCTGTGTCAAATTCAAAGTAATATGTATGACTTACACACCAACAACTCCTTTTAAAATTCATGTTTTGTAAAATTCATATTTCACAATTTCAAATTTGTTGGCCCCACCCTATACCTGCACACTAACAAGTACTCCCATCGCCCACAACATCGTTCTCCATATTTGACTCGACACGAGTTTTAAAAAATGTGAATAAATGAGAGTTAGAACAGAAATTTGAAAAAGTTGGTAGAACGTGGTTCCACTTTTAAATATTAGTTTTATAATTGAATGTGAGTGTAAAGAGTTAGTGGAAATTAGGGTGATTTGAATCAAATTGAGATAACATCCATCGCTATAGGTTAACGGTTCTCGGATACGGAAGTGGCTCGAGGAATAGGGCGAAAAAAGAGCTCACTGGACAAGATCAAAGGAGGATAGAATGTTTCCAGCAAGCTGCCAGCTTCGCACTTGACGAACATGGCGACTCGTCAACTACGTGCTTTCACAAACCTTTCGACCCACCAGGCAGCTACGACAATTCAAGAACGGAACTGGGGACTCGCCAAGTTCGTGTATTGACGAACCTGGCGACCCGCTGGCAATGTGCTGGAGCCCATTTTCGATTTCAGGCCAATCCAAAGGTATAAAGTACACAAGGAAGCGTGCCCTAGAGGGGGAAGGCAATTTTTGACGAATTTTTGGGAGAAAAAGGGAGAAGATCAAGCCCCCATCCACCTAAAAGCCTCATATGGAAGCATTTACTCCTCTTCTTGTATTGTTGGCCACTATGAGTTACTAGATTTTAGGGATTACTTGTAGTTTGTTAAGGGAGCATGTAAATATGAATCCGGTAACAAACTTAAGGAACTCATAGTGGCCAACAATACAAGAAGAGGAGTAAATGCTTCCATATGAGGCTTTTAGGTGGATGGGGGAGCTAATATATAAGGAATCCAAGGCTAAAACTGATCAAGAGATAGCCCGGGGTGGATCTTGTGTGTTGAATGTTTTTAGAAGCCAAACCTGAACTTATTATGCGACTGTAGGAGTAAGTGGTTGGTGAGTAGAGCCTAGGAAACGTGATCAACTTATCCTAGGTGTAAAATTCTACGATCAGTGATCAGCTGCGTGAGAGCGTAAAATCAGCACAATCCCGATAAATAATGGAAAGCAATTAGACTTTATGATTCATGTGAACAAGTGACCCAAAACAAGCTAGGAGTAGTCTTTCCTCTTTATTTAGTTTCTCTCGCATTTTGCTTTCCCGTTTAGTACTTTACTCTCTTCCCTATGGGTTCGACACCTTTTATACTGCCTTGCACGTTGTATACTTGCTGAATTAGTATTTTTAGGGAATTATAACTTGTTTTGTGTACTTAATTTGTACCTTAGAAATCACAACATAGGGCCAACTAACCAAATAAAGAAAAAGGCAAAGTGATAATATTTTGTGGACGGACCGAAATGGAAAAAGTGCACAACGTTTGGTGGACGGAGAGAGTATGCATTAGAGACTTACTACCTCTGTCCCTGAAAATTTGATACAGTTTACCATTTCGGTCCGTCCCTGAAAATTTGATACACTTCACTTTTACCATTTTTGGTAGTGGACCCCATATTCCCACTAACTCATTACTACTCACATTTTATTATAAAACTAATACTTTAAAAGTAGGACCCACATCCCACCAACTTTTTCAACTCACTTTCTATTACATTTCTTAAAACCCGTGTGTCGGGTCAAAGTGTAGCAAATTTTGGGGGACGGAGGTAGTATATTATTGGATGAACATACATACCTGTCAACTTGTTATTAAAAAGTAATAACTTCTCAAGCTTCGATAGATTGTTGAAAGTTGGGATACTTCCTGACAAACTATTGTCAGATAAGCTCAACTATGTCAAGGAAAACATGTTGAAGATTGAAGATGGAATATCTCCGGTTAGAGAAGCGCCGTGAATTCTTAATATCTCTAGTTTTGAAAGATTTCCAATTTCTGTTGGAACTCTTCCTGAAATTATAAAATGAAAATAATGAGAAACCTCGTATAAATAATCAGACTCGAGGTAGAAAAGCTTTTGTGGTGCGTAGATAATGATCAATTTTTCATGTTAGGATAAGAAAAAATTTATCCCCAAGAACAACTCTCTAAGCATGCTTAATCTTCCAATTTCACGTGGGATGTTCCCACTGAAATTGTTGAAGGATAAGCCTAGTACTTCAAGATGTCTGCATTTCCATATATTGGGTGGGATATGCCCTTCAAGAAGATTATGGGAGAGACCAAGTACTTTGACGTAGGGCATATTGTTGCACATCTCATTTCTTGCCCAACCTAGGAGATTAAACTGACTATTTTTAGCCATTGTTTGGATAATTTTGATGCATATTCAAAGTGGTTAGAATTACTACTATTTTCGGCCAATTATGGATAATTGCTGAAAATCTAATAATCTTATTCTGATATGGAATACATTTGCGACATATATTAAATATGGGATTGACGTACATACCTTTCAACTTGTTATTATCAAGATATAACTCCTCAAGCTTTAGTAGGTTAGGGAAAATTGGGATACTTCCAGACAAACTATTGTTGGATAAGCTCAAGTATGTCAGGGAAGACATGTTGAAGATTGTAGACGGAATATCTCCGGTTAGATAATTGCTGTCGATGTTTAATATCTCTAGTTTTGAAAGATTTCCTATTTCTATGGGAACTCTTCCTGAAATTATACCATGAGAATATAAAAATAATCATATTATATGCATATATAATGATCACCTTTGCATCTTAGGATACGATGATTATTGTTTTTCGGACATGACAATAAAGATATACTAGAATAAGAAGAAATTTATACCTCGAAAACCACTATTGTACCCCAAGTACAACTCTCTATGTAGTCTCAATCTCCCAATTTCATGTGGGATGTTGTCACTGAAATTGTTGAATGATAATGACAATCCCTCAAGCTGTGTGCATTTTCATATATTCGGCAGAATCTGCCCTTCAAGTCAGTTTTCAGAGAGTGACAATATTTTGATGTTGGGCATATTGCTACACATATCACTTGGGAGCCAACCTAATAGGTTATTATGTCCAAGTCTAATATCTATAGTTAATGACATATTGAAAATACTATGTGGCATGCACCCACTCAATTGATTGTTATACAAGGATAATTTTTGTAACATTTGGAGATTGGAATTGTTGAACAAAGAAGTAGGAATTGTACCTAAGAAAGTGTTGTAGTACATATAGAGTCTTTGAATTCAATGATGTTCCAGAAGATCGAAAAGTGATGCTCGTGGCTATTAAACTAAAGAAGCATGCATCCATCTGGTGGGAGCATCTAAGAAGGCGGCGAGAACGTGAGGGTCGTGGCAAAATCAGAACTTGGGAAAAAATGAAAAGGGAATACGGAGGAAATTCTTGCCAGATAATTACCGCCAAGATGCATTTTTTAAATATCACAATCTCAAGCAAAAAGAGTTGTCCGTGGAGGATTACGTGGCTGAATTTGAATGTCTCATGATGAGATGTGATATTGTCGAGCAAAAAGAACAAACCATCGCTCGTTTCCTTGGAGGATTTCAGTATGATATATGTAATTTTGTCCAATTACAACCTTACTGGACATACAATGATGTTTGCAAATTGGCTCTCAAGGTGGAGAAACAACAAGAGGAGTCAAGTCGAGGTGGTTTTCGATTTCCATCTTATGATGGTAATTCCAACCGAAGGAGCACGTCAACCTCTAAGCCCACACCTGTACAAAAAGAGGTAAAGCAAAAATTTGTTACACCTAAAGAAGGAGGTGTTCGAACAAGACGCCCAACCGGATCAAATAATAAAAAAACATGTTTCAAATGCAAAGGATTCAGACATATTGCCGCGGATTGTCCTAATCGAAGGATTGTCACTCTTGTGGAAGAAGATGTTGAAGAAGATCAAGATGACACAATGCCAATCTACGATGAAGCTTATGATGAGGAAGAGTTCGTTTATGCAGATCAAGGAGAATATTTGATGGTTTCTCGTAATCTCAGTGCAACTCATGTTGAAGATGATTCTTGGCTTCGCCATAGTATTTTTCACACAAGGTGCACTTCTCATGGAAAAGTTTGCAATGTAATCATCGATGGAGGAAGCTGCGTAAATGTGGTGGCTGCCCCATCCCCAACCATACAGGCTTTCTTGGCTAAAAAAAATAGTGAAATAAAGGTAAACAAGAGGTGCGTTGTTCCATTTTCCATTGGTAGCAAATATAAAGATGGATTTTGGTGTGATGTTGTTCCAATGGATGCTTTTCATTTACTTCTTGGAAGACCTTAGCAATATGATCGAAAATCTGTACATGATGGCTTAAAAAATACTCATACTTTTGTCAAAGATGGTGCAAAAATCACTTTAGGGCCATCGAAGACGGAAGATGTTTTCCAACCTTCAAGGAACGAAGGAAGCAACCTATTTTCCAAATCTCAAGTTCACAAGGCAATACGTGAATCTTCAACGGCTTATGCTTTAGTGGTCCTTGAAGAAAACAAAGTCAATCAAGATGTCCCATGGCAAGTGCAGCCTCTTCTTGAGGAGTTTTCCGATATGATGCCCGAAGGAATTCCCCATGGCCTCCCTCCAATGCGAGATATTCAACATTGTATCTAATCCCAGGAGCTTCTATTCCTAACAAATATCCAAGGGAACACAAAGAGCTGCAAAGACAAGTAGATGAACTCATATCTAAGGGCCTTGTGCAAATTAGCAAAAGCCCGTGTGCTGATCCAGCCCTTCTCGTGCCCCAAAAAGATGGTTCGTGGAGCATGTGCATTGACAGCAGAGCGGTAAATAAGATCACCATTAAGTATTGCTTTCCAATTCCTCGTCTTGATGATCTTCTTGATCAATTGCATGATTTTAAGATAGGATCAAAGATTGATCTTACAAGTAGCTATCATCAAATCCGAATGAGATCAAGAGACGTGTGGAAGACGGCATTCAAAACTCGAGATGGTCTCTATGAGTGGTTGTTATGCCATTCGGTCTTTCTAATGCACCATCTACATTCATGCGTCTTATGAATCATGTTTTTAAACCTTTTATTGGAAAATTTGTTGTTGTCTACTTGGATGACATCCTTGTTTACAGCTCGAGTCCGGAGGAGCACTTACTTCACCTCAAACAAGTGTTCGAAGTGCTAAGGGAGCAGGAATTGTTTGCAAACTTAAATAAGTGTCACTTCTTCTCAACTAGCCTAGTCTTCTTAGGCTATGTTGTTTCTTCACAGGGAATAAAAATGGATGAAAGTAAAGCCGAAGCTATATTGAGTTGGCCGATTCCTAAATCTATACATGATATTCAAAGTTTTCATGGTTTAGCCTCATTTACCGCATATTTATCAAGAGCTTCAGCACTATCATTGCACCTATCACCGAGTGCTTGAAAGGTGAAAGACGGAAGAGGCAGAATTTTTTTTTGAACTTTTAAAGAGGAAGGTGACAGAAGCTCCAATATTGCAACTTCCAGATTTTGATAAAGTTTTCGAAATTGATTGTGATGCTTCAAATGTGGGAATTGGTGTTGTTCTAAGCCAAGAAGGTAAACCAATTGCTTTCTTCAGTGAAATGTTGAATAACTCTCGGCGGAATTATTCGACTTATGCAAAGGAATTCTTCGCTATTGTCCGTGCACTGGATCATTGGAAACATTATCTTTTGTACAAAGAATTTGTTCTTTTTTTTCTGATCATGAAGCTTTGAAGTATTTGAATACTCAGCAAAAATTGAATCATCGACATGCAAAATGGGTTGAGTATTTACAAGTATTCAATTTTGTCATCAAGCACAAATCTGGCATTTCTAATTGTGTTAGCTGATGCGTTGAGCCGACGATATTCTGTGTTGAATACCTTGCAAGAAAAAGTCATTGGCTTTGAAGTGCTTAAGGAACTCTACAAGGATGATCCTTATTTTGGCAGAAACTGGGAAGAATGTGAGAAGGGTCCATTCAAGCACTTCTTGATTGAAGATGGTTTCTTTATATTCAAGGGTTCACTTTTGTGTGTTCCTGAATATTCCCTAAGGCAAGCAATTATTTATGAAGCACATAGTGGAGGACTTGCTGGGCATTTTGGAAGAGATAAGACTCTTCGACTCATTCAAGAAAATTTCTATTGGCCTAGGATCCATAAGATGGATCCTGATGTCAAGCATTGTGTTGAGAGGTATAGAACTTGTCATAATGCTAAAAGCCATAATCAAAATACCGGATTGTACATTCCGTTACCAATACCCATAGATCCTTGGGAGGATGTGAGTATGGATTTTGTGGTGGGTTTACCTCGTACTCAAAGGAACAAAGACTCAATAATGGTTATTGTTGATCAATTTTCTAAAGTGGCCCACTTCGTTCCTTGCACCAAGACTTTGGATGCTACAAATGTTGCTGATATTTACTTCAAGGAAATTGTGAGACTTCATGGTATTCCAAAAACAATCACGTCAGATCGTGATCCGAAGTTTATGAGTCATTTTTGGAGTACGCTTTGGGAAAAACTTGGAACTAAACTTCAATTTAGCTCTTATACCATTTTTGGTAGTGGACCTCATATTCCACTAACTCATTCTTACTCACATTTTATTATAAAACTAATACGTTAAAAATAGGACTCACATCCCACCAACTTTTTCATCTCACTTATCCATTACATTTCTTAAAACCCGTGCCGGGTCAAAGTGTGTCAAAATTTGGGGGACGGAGGTAGTAATAAATAGTTAAAGTGGAGAGAGAGTAAAGTAAGAGAGGGAATAATGTAATTAAGATTTTTCTCTATATTATTTTCTATTGAACTTTACTTTCTCTCCATTTTAATTATTTATTACTTACTCCATCTGTCTCACTTTATGAGTCTCATTTGGGTTCGGACGGGTTTTGATAAAATGTAAAGGAAAGTTGGTGAATAAAATATGGAATATGGGTCCTATTTTTATATATTAATATTATAATAAAATGCGAGTGAAAAAGAGTTAGTGGAATATAGGGCCTATTAACATTTATGGAATATTTTAACCGGGATTCTTAAAGTTGGACACCCAAAAATGAAAAATCGGGACTGCTAAAATGAGATGGAGGGAGTATTATTTTTATAAAATCAATGTAGAAAATAATAAATGTAACAAACTTTTAGGGATGGACACTATTTCATATAAATATAGTTATAGAATTAGAAAAGAAAAAAGTGGGTGAATAGTATAAGTTGTCAATGCTCTTTAGAGTAATTGACGCAAAACATATTTCGTGTTTTGTGGATTACACTATAATTATTTGAAGTTTCTTTGACGCACTGGGCGGATTAAAATATTTACTCCCTCCATTCGCTATTAAGAGTCTCATTCCTTGGCGTCACGAGTTTTAAGAAACGTTAAGAAAATAAGGCGGAAAAGAGTTAGTGGAATATGAGTCTCATTAGCATATATTACTTTTAAATTAAATGTGAGTGGAATGAGTTAGTAAAATGGAAAAACGAGACTCCTATTCACGGACGGAGGGGGTAACTATTAATTGTATAAGGATGTAATCAAATTAATAAGTGAAATTTTATAAAAATCAAAGCAAATCTTAGTCATTGGATCTTGTGATGTAACCGTTAGATTAATGTCACGTGCCATCTAATAATGTAGATTGTGTAGTCTAATAATGTAGCACGGCTATTAAACTAACACATTTTAGTCAAATAATGTAGATTGTGTAGTCTAATAATGTAACGTTTTTTAGTCTGTAACTTGGATATTATTATCAATACCATCCAATGATTGTATATCTGCAAGGGCTGAGATTTGCTTTGAATTTTAATAGAATTTCACTAATCGACTATAGTGCGCTCCTAATTGTATATCTGCAAGTGCTCTAAACTATAATTAGTCTATATATTTAATGGTGAAAAATAATCAACAAATATCTTGACTATAATTAGTCGAGTTTGCACGCCATTAGTGGAATTTTACATATAGTCATCCACATTTGAGATAGTCAACAATCCCAACTCACACACGCAACAAAATCTTTTAGATTGTTGGATTATCGTCAAGCCTAAGCTATAAAACACTTGAAAAGATGTGTGGAAAACCTAATGTGAACTGCTTGAATACAATGCTACAAACTGTGTTGACAATTAATAAAGTTCATTTTCATTTCACACCATCAAAGAATTATATTACTATGCGTCCACATATAAACACATAGTATATGGTGTGTGCCTTTATTTCAAAACTTGGTTAAACTACGATAGAGTCAAAAACATACATGCAATAATAAATTCCCTCCGGATGAAAACTCACACCAACAACTAGTATTACTCTTTAGGAAAAATTTGTACTCCTACCTCAAAGGTTCACACAGCTTGATGACAGACTTTTAATACTCCCTCTGTTTCTTCATAGTTGAGGCAGAACTTTTCAGTTTTAGAAATGAATGTTGGGTGTGTTAAATAAATAGATAAAAGAGTAAGAGAGAGGAAAAGGTAGAGAGAATAAAGTATAAAGTGAATAAAGTAGAGAGAATAAGGCCATCCGCAGCGCTGTCTCTTATTCGTCTTTTAACCGTCTCATCTCTTAACTATTCATGGGCCCCACTGTACTTTTCAGCTCATCTCTTAACTAAGAGACAACACCTGCATCCCTCCATCTCTTAACCATCTCTTAACTATTCATTCAATTTCATTTTTTATTTTTATTTCCAACAAATTCAATTAATAAAAACACACTTCATTAAATAAAATAAAATCACAATTTAAAGGCCTAAAAAATTATAAAATACATAATTAAAAATACGTAATTAAAAATACATAATTAAAAAATAATATAATTTAATGAAATAAAAATTACAATTTAAAGGCCTCAAAAATTAAAAAATACATAATTAAAAATTAAAATTTACAATTTCTTTTTTCGAATTTTTGATTTTTAAAAATTCGCGGGCCGGCGAGTGGGCGTCACGCCATCGCTTAGCACGCGCCACGTGGCCGCGCGCGTCGTCTCGCCAGCTCGAGGCCGGCCTTTTCCGGACGCGTCGCGCGACGAGATGTCTCGTCTCGTCAAGACGAGACGAGCGTCGCAACGCTGTCTCGTCTCGTCAAGACGAGACCGAGACAACATCGAGCTGCGTTGCGGATGCCCTAAGGTAAGAGAGAGTAAAGTAAGAAAAAGGAAAAAGTTACTATATAAGGAAACGACTCAACTATAAAGAAACTTTTCAAAATGGTAAAATGACTCAACTACGAAGAAACGGAGGGAGTACATTTTTAATTTAAGTTGCATATATGAGGATGCAATGGTTAAAAATTCTAATGTTGGAGCTATAATATATTACGTGCCCTCTTTTTATTTATTCGTTTGAAAAAAGATATCCATATATATTGAGGAAAGAGCTAAATATATATTCGACCCAAATTAACAAAATACAAGCTGCTTGCCTAACAAATTAATGTATTTGTTGAGAAATACGTAACTTAGACATCAATATTATTGGCAAGGAGTATAAAACATATATATTGAGACATGGTGAGCAAAGTAAATGAGAAAACTGAAAAACATGAAATTCATTTATTTACAAAAATGTATTTTACTCCCTGAGTGAGGTAGTGGCATCAGATTCAGAGGCAGATTCTTGTGTAGAAAGCAAGCTGCCATTATCAATTTGAACTCCAATTTCATAACTGAAAGACGATGTTCGAACAGCCCTCTGCAGCCCAACCGATCCATCGCCGGAAAGCATGAAAATAACTTGAGACATGGTTGGCCTCGACGAAGGCGTTGACTGTACGCACAGCATAGCAATTTCCACCATTTTTTTCACTTCTTCCACTTGATATTCGTTCGAGTTCAACGCCACGTCAGCTAGGTTTTGGTGCATGTCTCTCTCGTATAACTTCCATGCCTGCATACATAACTAATTAGGTAACTATGCTCAAATCTATTGTGTTAATTTTTGAGTATTAATTTAACCTCTTTAAGTAAGTAATCAAGGGTGGAATCTGGGGTGACGTCAGTGGATTTTCTGCCGCTGATGATTTCGAGCATCACAATTCCGAAGCCATAGATGTCGACCTTGTCAGACAAATGCCCGCCGATGGCGTATTCCGGTGCTGTATACCCCCTAATCATGTATAGGGGGTGCGTTATATTGCTAACTATTTAAGTTGTTAACTCTACTAACTAATTGATCAATGCAATGTATTAAAAATGTCAACACGATGACATTAAAATGTCAACACATAATTTTGTTGTCATTTCAATATATTGTATTGATATTATGTGTTGACATTTTAATGTCGATCATGTATTAACATTTTTAATATACTGTATTGATGAGTTGGCAGAATTAACAATTTAAATAATTAGAATTAATCACACCAATCATGAATATATATTATATACACAAATAGATAGATAGAGTGATGAGAATGAGGCAACATGACTTACAATGTGCCTGCAAAGTTAGTGCTGGCATGTGTCTGATTCTCGGGGAGAAGCCTCGCCAAACCAAAATCCGCAATCTTAGCTTGGAAGTGATTATTGAGTAGGATATTGCCCGGTTTGATATCTCGATGTATGATGGTTGTGTGGTAATCCTCGTGCAAAAATGCAATCCCCTTTGCCGTCCCAAATATTATATCCACCCGTTGTTTCCAGCTCAACAATCCTCGTTTATTACCTATTCAAGAAATAAATAGAAAATATCTCAAGTTGTGTACAGAGAGAATTAAAATACTTCATTTGTCCTACCATAAGCAAGACGATTGTTTTGGGTATGATATTTAAGAAAATTATAGTTTAGAGAGTTAAGTTGAGAGAGAATAAAGTAAGAGAGATTAATTGTATTGTATTTTGCCAAAAATAGAAAAGACTCACTTTATGCGGGACGTCTTAAAAGAAATATGAGTCTCTTATGGTGGAACGGAGGGAGTAACTATATAAGTTTCACGTACAACTTCAGTTTTTAAGATCATGAACCCAATATATATAAGTCTCATTTTCTTTTTTGGCAAAAAGGAACATATCACCGCTCTCTTACTTTATTCTATTTCCTATTTTATTTTCTCTCCATTTAACTCACTTAACAAAATTTTCTAAAATCTCGTATGTGTCCAAAAGAGATGTCTCTACTACAGAAGGACGACGAGAGTATATTTTCCCATTAACTGATCTAATAGTACATTTGAGTTGGAACATACCGTATAAGAATATGTCAAGGCTTTTGTTCTCCATGAACTCATAAACAAGAAGCAGGTCAGATCCCTTGGTGCAACATCCTAAGAGACGAACAAGGTTACGGTGATGAACATTACTAATAAGTCTTACTTCACTCTCGAAATCTGCCTTTGCTCTGTTGTATTTCATATCCAGTTTCTTCACTGCCACAACTGTCTCATTTTTCAATGTCGCCTACACATACAACATTCCAAATAAGTGTAAAACTGGATATCTCACAAACACACACAACACATAATGCACATTCACATACACACGAACACAACATTGCATACCCATACAAAATATATATATTTGTACAATGCCTCAAAATATAAAAAATATATGTAAAAATACATCATGTATATAAATAAAAAAATCAATCAAAAGTCAAGATCAAATTTTGATTAATTTTTGAAATATCAAACAAACAAGTTGAAATCAAAATACTCCTATAATTATATATCAAACAAAGAATTATAAATTGTATCAATATTATAAATAGAAATTCAATTCTGTTATGTGCACCTTGTAGACGGCACCAAAAGCACCTTGTCCTATTTTACTTTGGTTACTGAAATTGTTTGTTGCTTCTTTCAAATCAGTGTAGCTGTATCTATTCGGAAGCTGCAATTGGGTTGCCCCCAATATGTTGGCTGCACATATTAACAATTGATTATGAAGATGAAGATATATACTATATGGTAGCTGCAGAGAAAAATTATACTAGAGTAAGTAATGAACCTATTAGAGCGTTTTTGAGGTGCCTTGAAAACTTGAACCACACGAAAGTAATGACTACAATAACAAATAGTAGGGAACCTCCAACCGTTCCTCCTATCACTGCCTTTTCATCAATTCCTGTTGATTGGAACAATTAATTTAGAGATATATATATATAGCCAGGAGAGAAATTATAAACGGTACTCCCACTGTCCCTTATATTTTGTCACATTTTTTCATTTCCATCCGTCCCATAAATTTGTCACATTTCATTTTTTTTTACCTTTTTTATGGTGAACCTCATATTACACTAACTCATTTCAGCTCACAATTTACTATAAAACTAAAAGTAAAGGTCAATACTGGTCCTAAATATATGACCTAAATACGAATTTGGTCCAAAACATTAACTTTTTGAAAAACAGATCCATAACAAATGAAAATGTCGACGAAGTAGTCATTTTTTTTTATTATTTTATTAAAAAACTAACGGTCAACACTAATTGCATACTGACATAACCGTTAGTTTTTTGACGGAACCGTCAAAAAAGGACCGCTCCGACAAGGATTTCATTTGTTATCGACGAAGTAGTCCTTTTTAGGACCAAAATTGACCTTTTACTCTAAAACTAATACACCCACTCTTCACTACCTTTTTCCACTCACTTTCCATTACGTTTCTTAAAACCTATACCCGGTCAAAGTGTGACAAAATTTAAGAGACGGAGGGAGTAATTACCAGGCCGTAGTAGATCGAGGTCTGTTTTGTAGTTGTCGGGAAAGAATGGTTGATCGGAATATCTCATGAAACAGGAATCCTCATCAACACTGCCATTTCTTGCATCGGAGCACGTCTGTAAGTTGACTTTGGCCTCCTGCAAGCAGCTTCGGCAGCTGTCTTCCGTGACCGAGAGAACACACTGCGCCAGAGCATAAACCGTATTCCTTTTACTCGCCGCAAAATACGTCCCTTTCATCCTCGGAGTCGCCACTTGAAGATCATCCAGCAATCTACGCCTCTCTTCCCTGAAAATGCCGGCTTCATCAGAGGATGGAAAATTTTCGCATTTCGGCCAGCTATCGCTTATCCTTTCGTAGAAGTCGTAGTCCTCGTACCGGAGGAAACAGCCCTCAGAGGAGACCCGGCCGCCGGTCTGGTTGTGGGATACACAGTTTGATTGTATGAGGGAGAAGGCTTTGTCGTAGCAGGTCAAGCAGTCGGCTTGAGACATGTAGTGTCTGCACTGAGCCAAGGCGTAAACCGGGTCTGCGTCGTCCGCTGAAGTCATAGCCTGCGCCGTCGCGAACATTTTGCCAACCTCCGCCGCCTCCGACAGGTTTGCTCGGAGTTGAAGCCACGTGGAATTAGCGTTTCGTTGAAAGATAGATACATCAGCAGCTATTTCACCGCTGCACTCATCAGAATTCACCACTTGGCAGCACACCGCCAATAACATCAGCCCCACCCGCCACCTCATTTTTCTCATGTTTATAAATCACTCAAACGGGTTTGGGTTTTGATTTATACAAAACTAGATTTTATATATAACCAGCTGCGGACATAGATGACTCTGTGTCTACTCTCTCTGAGTCGTTCTTCACTTCTTCTGAAGTCAACTACGGTAGGTAGGACTATAAACAATTCATCTTTTCAAACAATAGTAATGGACATAAATGTTGTGGTCAAGAGGTTTAAGCATCAACCTTTTTAATTTATTTATTTTATTTAACAATGATCCCAATATGAAATGAAATATATTTTCATAAACATTCATATAATATAACTACTCCACATATTTAGTGCATCTTTCGTGGAATCTTCTTATTTGAAAACTATAATTTTTTCATTTTAGTTTTGTGCTTGTGTTGAGACACTAAAGTATTGAGCATATATGTTCTCATGCCATTACACTAGTGACAAATCCATATTATTATTCGGTCAAGATGAGTGTTGTAGTCAATTGTAAATATTAATTAAGTAAATTTGTGAGTCATATTTTTATTTTTATACAAAGGGATAATGGTGATATGAAAGGCTTGGCCCGCCAACCTTCAAGTCGTCTCGGAACCACCATTTCATTATTACTTATTAGCATGAAAATTTCACGCGCCTTCTCAAGAAAATGGCTCTCATTTTTTATATACACATTAACTGATTGCTGATTTTGATTGAATCTTTTTCTAACCAAAACTTCCTATTGGGGCGGCAGTGAGAACAAAGTTAAATTTGAGCTTATGATTTAATTTATTATTGGGCCCTAAACCCAATAAAATAGATATAGAGATATAACAATAATTGAAATGTGAAAATAAAATTAAAATATAATAAAATAAATCACAACTAATAATTATAATCTTAATTCAGGGTAATATACAATTTATAATATTCAAAACATTGAAGTCATGATCATAAAAAATAAGATAATGAACTACACAATAAATAAATAATGTATATAATCTACCTTCATATTTCATCATATTTAAAACTCTAATTTATCAAATTAAGCAAATAAATTTATTACAGTAATAACTAAGTATTTGTTAGTATATTATATGTCTCATTAAACTCTTCACCCAAATAATTGAGCCAGTTAGTTAGAAAGACCATTCTAACAAAAAATTCAAGGTATAATTTAGAATTCATTTAGGTTAAAACGCCAGTCTCCGTCTTCTCTTCTCATCCAACCTCTTATGTCCGTCTCCATCGTTCTTTGGTACCGTTCATCTTCTCCAATCATCATCTATTGCACTTTCCTCGTCTTGCGCTGACGTCATCTTCTCCATCGGCCAGTTTGCCTCCAACTATATTTAAGAATATGAAACAAAAATCAACTATAGGCCTATATTGCAATTTCAAAAAATATTTACAGTTGAAAGCTTAATCTCACCCGAAAATGCATTTTTGGCTGCCCCAGGAGGAGATGCTCTTAACCGCCGTAAATAATTACTTATCAAACCTTTTCTTATCTACCAGAAAAAAATCTCTGTTCAATCGCCACCCTATCTTATTCTCTCTTACCTCCCTGCCAGTCTGCTTTCTCCCTTTAGCCGCCACACGCATACCGAGCACAAATAGTCCAACACATTTTGGATTAATATAATTAGTATTTATAGAAGATCTTGTAGCTTTTGGCTTTCTTTCATTTTTTTCGAATCAATATCATTTATTTTAAATTAAATCAATAATATTGATTCATAACTTTTTAACCTCTCATATACTCATATAACGCAGATTTTAAAGTCATCAATAAACAGCAATCTTTATTTTTAAAAAAATAGTAGTTTGATCACAAGATGTAATCATTTGTATTTGGATCACATTTTAATAGTTAAAGGTAACTTGTAATCATAAGTCATAATTAACAAATGAACTTTAATTTAACGTGCGCAACTCTATTCCTTAAATCCAGCCTATTCAATTCTTGATCTCTAATTTCATATATCTATTTAAACTATATGATATTTCTAAAATTAAAAAACAATGATTTGAATTTAAAAAATTACTTGTATCTTAATTTTTAAATTTTTTTAAAAGCATGAGAAAGCCGCCATGTCCTACTTTTTAAGTCAGTTCAAGTGGTCAAGCTTAAGACTTTTTGAAATTGTAAATCTGTAGTTGCAACATGTAGTAGCTAACGCACTACTACTAAAAGTGAACCAGAGATGCATGAAATAAAACAACACTTCGATTCCCATATTCGACAACCATAGGTTATCCAGCTAAAACAAATGAATCTCTTAGCTACTAAAAAGCTGTGCATATCCACATTAAGGAATTCGAAAGCAGCGCATAAAAGAACAAACACAATCCCAGTCTTACTATAGCATGCTCACAAATTCCAACTTTGCAACTTATGATGATGCTGCAGCTCTCGGGCGACGCCTCCTCTCATCTGGTTGGAGTCTCCGGGATGGGAGTCGGCCTCGGAGTTGAAATCGGCGGCGGTTACACCGTTGGAGGCGGCGGCGGCGGGTTTCCGTTGGGGCTGAGCTTGGAGCAGGGGAAGGGAGGGTACAACGACGCCTCGGGTAGCGGGAGGAGGTTCCACCTTGATGATTTTGTTGATTCCCGCGCTGCTGCCATCAAAAGGGTAGACTTAATAATCATAATTAAGATTCTAATCTGGTCAAAATTGGGCAAAACGTATTGACTATTAAAAAATTAACGGAACTATTAACGGAGGACTAAAATGATCAAATTTACATATGTGCAGGACCAAAAAATCCAAAAGATAAAGTTTATGACCAAAAAAGTAAAATGACCATATGTTTAGGACCAATTTTGGCCACTCTCTTTAGAGCTTATATCAAAATGTACTCGATGATAAGGACTCGAGACTTAATTAAATTGAAAGAATTAATCACTTTGGGTTCAATTAAGTCGGAAGATTTGATTTCATAGAGTTAAGTAACTAATTTGGAGACGTAAATACAATAAAAATAATTAATCAGGAAATTAATTACGTTAATTAAATTTGAGAATTTGGTGGATAAAACAATCTAAGCAAAATCCAAGAAACCGCAACTAAGAATTGATTTAAAAAGAGAGGAATTGAAAGAAGGAGAATCTACTGTTCAAAAACCCTAAAAATAACTGGTAATGAAACTTATATCACACATTAGTCGATGACATGGACTCGGGACTTAATTAAATCGGGAGATTTAATCAATTTAGAATCCATTAAGTCAGAAGATATATTTTCATCTAATAAATTAATAATCTAATTTTGAAGATTTAAACACAATGAAATAATTAATCAGGAAATTAACAACATAATTAAACAGTCCTAGCCTAAGCCAGGAAATTTTAAGAGTCCAGGACTTAAATAAAAGAAAACAGCCCACTATTTTCAAATAAAAGGAGAGCTCAAAATCCAAATACTCGTACAGGCCTAGTGAAAATAGAAGCCTAACCCAGATTCAATTATTTGTGAGCCTATTCTCTCTCTTTTTCCTTCTTATAGTTTATAAAGCATTTACAATAGCCACGCCCTTCCCATAAGCACAACACAAATCCCACAAAATACAAGCAACATATTTTGATGTAGAGCAGAAAATTCGAAATAATCATTGTTTCGGCCGACAATCTTCCAGACGTCCGGAGCTTTGGGAGGATGAAAGTCTACGCGGAGGTGTCCATCGATGGAGAACCCGACACAAGCGGGCTTACCACTATGGACACGGACGGAGAGAAAAACCCTAGATGGAACTTCGCTCTCGAATATACGATTGAGGAGGCCTCTCTCCGGAATCCGGGACTGGAGGTTGGGGTGAAGCTCTATTGGTGAGGTCAATATATCGGTCAAGGGTCTGTTTGACTACGGACCTAGGGTTGAAAATGTGTTGACCTGGCGGTGTAACAAAAAGGAAAATAAACTGAAATGCTAAATAACTAAGGATTTACACGGCGGTGTAATCCTGGAATCGTTCCATCGGTTTGAGTTGCTCTCTTGGCCTGAGTTTCCTTGCCGCCGTGCTCTCCTCGGTTGCCACTCTCTCGGGTTCCCCTGTTTCTGGCGGTCCTTCTTCGTCTTCTGTCACCTCTCGGGTATCCTCGGTTCTTGCCGTTGTGCCCTCAGTTACCAGATCGATTGGTGGGGTTGTTTGCATTTACACATAATCAAACAAAGAGATTAGAAAATGGGAGTGTTGTTCGAAAATCCCATGCCTCTCAACATCAAACCAACCTATGCTGACAACATGTTTGGGGGGGTTTGTATCATTTAAATGTAATCATCTTTTCTACTCGTTTAACGAATAGAGGAAAAGATATTCTTTCAATCCACCAAGCCAGAAAGAAAAGATCAGAAACAGAATTTGGTTAGTTTCCTGTCATACTTTTTGACATTGTAAATCTGAGATGGATGAAATAAAACAACACTTCGATCCCATATTCTCAAGTTCTTGAAATAACGTCTTTCATGTGAGGCAGCGATAGGGTGTATATCCACGTAAGTGCAACAAGAATTGGTTATCTATGTTCATAGTAATAAAAATAACTTAAAATGAGCAAAATTTATTTCCTTACAAATGGTATTAGTCATGCACATGGGAGTCATTTTTCTCGAACGGATCACTAATGAAAACCAACCATCATAACTACAACTAAATACAGGACAAGTTCTGCAAAGTTAACATTTTGCAACAGATAAGAAATTCTTGATCATTTCAATCTTACACATTATGAGTTCGCTACTCTACAAGCATCAAAACCCATTACTGCGAATACCAACCGAAAATGCATAACCAAATGCACTAGTTGATCATCACTGATCGTCAAATTAAGTGCCGTAAGCTTTGAAGCAGTGTTTGACATTTCCATAATGTGCTCCCTAATTTCCCCTCGGCCATTATACCTCATAGTCACAAGTTTATGCATCAATGAAGCCGTTTCGGCCTTTTCATTGCTTGCAAAATTCATATCAATTGCCTGGAGGAATTCCTTAACATTTGCTTCTTTCGGGACAGTACCACGAAAGTTTTCAGGGATGGCATGTTGCATAATCATAAGACTCATGCGATTGGAGTGTTCCCACCTCTCAAAATTCCGTTTATCCTCATCGGAACTTTCATCAGTAAGAGGGGTGGGTTGCTCCGTCCGAAGTGCATAGTCTAAATTTGCAATCCCCAAACCAATCAATACCTTGCTTCTCCATGATGCATAGGTATTGCCCTTTAGCACAGGAATGGAATTTAGAAAACCAATAGCAGATTCTTGAGCTAGCAAAGAACAAATATAACAAATATGACAATAATTAGCTCACGTAAATAATAAATAAATAAATTAAATAATGACAATTCCCATTTCAAGATGTCGGCACAGCATTAAAATTTTATCTTTGGACAAAATAATTAACTTGCAAGTGACATCTCACGTAGTAATCAAATATAGATAATCATTTCCTGTCAAACAATA
The DNA here is from genome assembly GCF_023119035.1 of Salvia hispanica. Taxonomy (NCBI): domain Eukaryota; kingdom Viridiplantae; phylum Streptophyta; class Magnoliopsida; order Lamiales; family Lamiaceae; genus Salvia; species Salvia hispanica. The sequence goes on along the minus strand of NC_062966.1, from coordinate 27,120,503 downwards.
AGTCTTCCTTTGGGCCGACTTAGTGTCCACAATGACTTACGAATAATCTCATATTATTACCACAAGGTACACAAGAAACACGGCCAAATAACAATCTTCCTTTGGGCCGATTAACTATTCGCATGCATTTCATGTATACAAATATCCTATATATTCTAAATAAATTAATCTACACATTAGAGCTCACTTTGGCAAGGTAATATTTCAATTAATTTAATTAAAATAATAGACCACGTAAACTTTAAGTCATTATTCAATTAATTATTTAATAATCAAAACAATTAATTACTTTAACTGTTTTAAAAAACTTGCGGGCTATTTAGCAAAGTTTTTGTAAATAAAATAGAATAACTAAAGAGATGAAGCTTTAGCCGAAGAATTTGATGGTCTAAAAATAGGCAGCTTAACAAAGAAAATTTTAAAATAAGCATATCCATAATCTGCCACATGACCCAAATTTTGACTTATAAAAAAATAAGTTAACAGCCCACAACAAAAAAATAAGGCCCAGAACCTATCACCCTCCTCAATTCTGCAAAATGAATAGCAGCAGCTATAGTGAAGGAGGAGATGCGACGGTTCGACACGCCGTTTCATTCCATCGCCGGTAACCGCTGCTAACCGTGACGTCACTGCCAACGCCCGACGTCGCCGGTTATCACCCAAGACAGACGGCAACCAGAGAATTTTCCAAAATAATTTTGAAAGAAATTGCTTTCAAAAATACAGAATTTCAGAATGTTTAACATCAAGAATCTAGTTGAAAGTCTTTGGCTAAAAATAACACTGAATGTTGGAAACAACATAAATATGGATTTTAACGAAAAATTCCATCAACAAAATTACAAACAAGAATTTCTCACAACCATTCTGTTGGACTAAAGGAGTGTATAAAGCAGTAACCAAAATACGTAAACCCACTTCTCTGAACTAAAACCATAGAATCCAACAAAATAAAATAATCGAGTCGTGATAAATGAATTCTCAATTTATAGACCAATCAGACATTGGTTTGCGTGAATTGATAATCAATTAACATTGAAATCTTTGTGAATGAATTCAGAAACAATTTGAAAATTTCTTTTCGGAAATTCCTCAATCTTAAAATTTTTTCAAAAAAAGAAATTCATGTGTTCACAACAGACATCACGAAGAATTGACGAACATCTCAAATAACTGAATCCAGCAGAATGAAAAATCATATTAAACGAATTATCAATTCGTTCCAACATGTATTGGCTCTGATACCAATTGTTGGAATCAAATTAATGATTCACATAATTCATCACATAAATCACACGTGTCGAATACGATTGATAAATATAAAGCGAAAGCATACATATAGATTTGGATTCATGATCTTATTGATGATTCTGAAGTATGGAAATTAGTCTTCCAAGTGAACGCTCTCTCACAGATTCTCTGTAATCTGTAGAGTCTTGATATTACGTCCGGTCAAAAGGAATGGGATTCTATTGACCTATTTATAGGTTGCACTTGGGGACCATAACCATGTATTTAGAGAATAAGTCCCTAACTTTATTATAACTTTAATTTCACCCATAACAAAATTATAGTTATCCAAAGTAGTATCTGCATAGTAGTCCTCATACTTTTATAGATAATCGTTTGACCCTATAAATTATACTCCCTCCGTCCCAAGATAAGTGACTTGTATTCCTTTTTGGGGTGTCCCATATAAGTGACCTATTTTCATTTTTAGAAAAAAGTCATCTCTCTAACTTTATTCTCCACCTACTTTATTCTCTCTTCTCTCCTCGTACTTTACTCTTTCCACTTTAACTTATTTAAATACCATTCCTTAAATCCTGTGCCCAAAATAAGTAGGTCACTTATCTTGGGACGGAGGGAGCATAACCTTATTAGATCACGTAATCGGGTCAATCAATAAATAGCCATAAATATTATACAATCTTTAGACTATTATATTGGACCATATTAAAATGTTCCAACACATGGGAGTCATTTTTCTCGAACGGATCACTAATGAAAACCAACCATCATAACTACAACTAAATACAGGGACAAGTTATGCAAAGTTAACATTTTGCAACAGATAAGAAATTCTTGATCATTTCAATCTTACACATTATGAGTTCGCTACTCTACAAGCATCAAAACCCATTACTGCGAATACCAACCGAAAATGCATATTGTGGACGTCTTTCTGAGTTTTCATGTAATGATTCACTTACCCACTCTTTCAACCTCATTTCCCCATCAAACATATCATCTGTTGGCTTCTTCCCAGTAAACATCTCGAGCAACATGATCTCCATGTGTGGACACTTTCCCTTCCATTCCCAACTCTAGCAGTGCAACATGCATCATTAGTATATTTTTTATTAAACATTGATATTTTTATAAACAAAAGACTATAATATTATTAAAGATGAAAAGTTTAGAATTATGCATCACCTGGTGCAGCATATCCGATAGTCGCCAATGTTTGTGTTTGGACGACAACTTCTCCATTGTCAAAAAGCTTCCCAGTGCCAAAATCACCCAGATGAGCGACCATGTCTTGATCGAGCAAAACATTATTTGGCTTTACATCACGATGGACAACTGGGAATGTATGGCCATGGTGAAGATATTCCAAGGCGGCCGCAACGTCTATTGCTATCTTCAGTCTCTGCATAAGATCTAGAGAATGCATGTTGGAATATAACCATTTATCCAAGCTCCCATTCGACATATATGTGAGAACCAGAGCTTTAAACTCTGGGCTGCTGCAACATCCAATAACTCGAACAATGTTTCTGTGTCGAATGCTCCAAAGTATCTCACTTTCAATAATAAAAAAAAATACCTTCCATCTTAGAGAGATGTTTCCTGAGTTTTTTGACACATCCTCTGCAGTGCAAAGACACTCTCAGCACAACAACAACCTCCTGCGAACAAACAATGCATATTCATATATATTATTTCTATGTTAGTGAAACAAATGATTTTTAATGAAACAAAATAAAATATTAAAAATAAACCTGTTGTGGAGAATGAGAAAGAGTGGAGTCCTTATTTGAGGATTCCTCAATGGAGAGATTTGATGGATTGTAGCTCACTCTCTCTCCCAACAAATACCTGGTGGAGCCAGGAGGAGAGAGGAAGTCGCCCGGCTTGGTGCAGCTCCAGCTCCTCGGGAGAGTTGAGGTTTTGAGTGGGATCTTTAATCTAATCGAACTATTAGGAGTTAGGTCTAAGAATTAGAAGGGGACTTCAATTATTACACCTAATCTATGGATTTCTCACCTCGGGAGGGGGTTTAATCTATATTTGTGATTGATTCAACAATTTTGGACACTTTAAATGGTAAATCGGTTTCAATTGGGTTAGGCTATGAGTTGTGCATCGGATCCTTGAATTCTGCATATTTCTCTATCATTTTCTACAACTTGCTTAATTGTTTTCTTGTTTAAGTGCTTATTTTAATCTCTGATTTTATATACTTTTAGTAGTTGTTAGTTTAAAACCAAAATTCTCGATCGTCTGGATAGTAGTTGAAATTGGTTCGTGGTACTTAGGTTTACACTTAATTGTCTCTGTGGGATACGATATACTCTTGCTTGCTATTTGCTACAATAACCCTGTACACTTGTATGTATTATTTGGGTAAAATAAAGTTGAATCAAGTTTTTGGCGCCGTTGCCGGGGACAATTTTTGTATTATATAGTTTGATATCGTTATAATAATCAAGATTACTACTTCAAACATTACTGCTTTAATTTTTTTTCTTTTAATTTTTCGAGTTCTCACATTTGTGTTTCTTGTTCAGGTGTATGCACACACGTTCTAAAGGCTTGCCTCTAGAACCTTGCGACCCTAAGATCGAAGCATCGAACCAGAAGAGGAACGCATATAGTAGACTCACAAAGAAGATTCAAGCTTCTTCGCCTAACCGCATAGGAGCATCTTCAGATCGGGGGGACCTCTCATGTAACATCCCGGATTTTAGAACCCTAATTTTAGAGCCCTAGAATGAATTGTTAATGACGTGGAATCAAGAATGCATTTATTTCATGAGATGTTATGGTCGAATTGAGTTTAGGGTTTGTGTTGAAAGTTTGAAAAGTCAAACTATGTGATTTAAATGATGTGGCATGCGATTTATTTATTTATGAGATTATGTGGTAAATTAATTATCTAAGGGTGAGTGAGAATGTTAGAGGAAAATTTCCATAAATACTTGTCACCCTAATTCTTGCAATTTTCGAACCCTAGACCCCTTGGAGAAAGAATTTCTATTTTTCCGGAATTTATTTAATCCTTGGGATATTTATCCAAATTAAATTCCAAGAGCCAATTATTTCCTTGTTTAGAGATGTAAAAATCGAGCCCCCTTATTTTTCTAGTGATTTTCGAAAATCACCATATTTGGGAAGGAAGGAATTATTTTATTTTATTTGGTTCCTTACTTGATTTCCTTCCATACCTAGAATTTGAATATTCTACCAAATCTTTCCATACTTCAAGAGATCTTGCCTTACTTTATTTTAGTCAATATTCAAAAATCCATGCCTTATTTAAAAGGCATAGAAATCGCCCCTTACCTTGCTTCATGGAGGATTTTCCTTGTTTTTATTTTGCTCCATAATATTTTATTCTATATGGAAAAATACCAAAACAAAGTCTTGGCTATTTTGAGGGCCTAATTCGAAAACTAGGGAGATTTGCCCTAGGATCTATTTTTGTTAATTCATCTTCCCTACTTCACAATATTATTTTTATTTAATTTGTGGAGAATGAGATCTTACCAAATATTCTATTCTAATTACCTAAAGATCTTGTTGAACTCTATAAATAAGAACCAAAACCCCAACCCTAGCCCCCATATTTTCGGCCCCCCCATCCCATACACTCTCTCAATTTTCTTCTTCTACACTCCAATATTTTGCTATCTTTTGGAGAAGAATTGAAGTTTAATCCAAGAACTTTGAAGAATCAAGGCTAATACTTGTTTTCTACCGATCGTTTTTCTCAAAAAGGTATTTTTGTTTAAGAGTTATGCTTGTTCTCCTTCTACCTCTTCTTTTTCTTCTTCTAACCGATTAATCGGTCTTCTTAAACCCTCATGCATCTTGGTTGAGTGAAAGAGGGTTAAAAAGGGGTGTGAGAACATGTGTATGTGTGTGAGCCGTGTGTGTGTGCGTGGCGTGTGTGTGTGCGTTGTTGTGTTGTGTAGTGTGTGTTGGTTGGTTAAATAATCGTGTGCGATAAACCTGATCTTGATTAATTAGTAATGATAAGATAAATCATTGGGAAGAGGGAAAAGTAACGAGACATGCATGAGTAAGAGTAGTATTGAACCTAATTTGTGATATGTGCCTATGTGATTAAAAGGTGAAACTTTGGTTGCGAAGCCGGATAACGGAAAAGCGAAACTACTTGAAAACTAAGCAATCGAGGTGGGCTTTACTCTAAAATCTCTCTTTTATTTTATCAAATGTTGTTTGGTGTTATAAGGGTGGTTTAACTGTTATGCCATGCCTATGTTTGTTTAAATGTGATTGTTGGATATGCTTATACGAATTCGGGTCTGAGTATGGGCCGCAAGCCCTACCAGGCTGTGTACACAATGGGATCGAGAGCCGTCCTTGCTAGTCGGCCGATCTCGTGGGCGAAAAGTGTGGCCACACTTTCGTCGCACCATGGAATGTTTGTGATTGTTAATTTGATGAGAAAATGGGAGGTTATTTTGACTGGCCAGTCCATGAAAATATATTTTGTGATACTCGTGATATTCTTTTTAACTGCTTAAAACTCGAGTTCACTTGGTAAGGGTGGCATAACTTATAAAATGTTTCGGCAACGAGCTCACTGAGTATTTCAAAATACTCAGCCCTGCATGTGTTTTCCTTATGTGCAGGTTGAATGATGACGAGCGGTGGCGGGTGTTGAGCAGCTTAATTAATTAATATGGATGTGTTGAACTCTAAGTGTAGTTGTGTCACCATACATAGCTATGCTTTTCTCTTGGTCGTTTTCCGCTGAATTTTTGATACTCTTTAGAATTTCTTTTTGGAATATTTGCATCTTACTTTTGGTTGTGGCCTTAGCCCTTTTCTCGTGATTTTGTCTGGGACCATGTCGTACTCTTAAGGTTTTTGACCCTCATTTATGATATCTATCTTCCTTTGAACTTCTAGGTTAAGATGTTGCATTAAATACTCTGATATTTCTTCAAATTCTTTTGGTCAGTACTCTTTAAATGAAACCCTAGTCTGTGTTTACTTCTTTGGAGTCGGTTTCGGGTAGCAGCCGCCGCATTTATTGTACCCTAGGAGGGCGGGCTGTTACATCTCACCTATTCGATCACCTGTTCAAAATCATATTGAGCTTGATCATGATTCTCCTATTCTGATGGAGAATGAAGAAGGGAACAACAACAATGGCCCACCACCCCCTCCACCCACTAATGCCGAGCTTTTACGAAAGCTGGAGGAATTGCGCCGACAGGTCAATCGTGCACCAGCTGTACCAGTGCAAAATCAATATGCTTACCAGGGAGTAGCAAACCCACCAGTCCACAATAATATCGACGCCAACACCTTTGAGCTTAAAAGAGGACTGATCCAAATGGCGGAAAACATTGCTTTTAGGGGCAAATCCTCATATGACCCTAACAAGCATATTACCAAGTTCATTCAGATTTGCAACACAACGAATATGAATGGCGTGACCGATGATCAGATCCGACTGAGACTGTTTACTTTTTCCTTAGAGGATTCAGCGAAATATTGGCTAGAGAGTTTGGCACCGAGGTCCATTAGAACATGGGACCAGATGGTCCATAAATTCCTTGAGAAGTTCTATCCCCCTAGTGAGGCTATTAAGATGCAGCACGAGATCATTGCCTTTCAGATGATTCCTGCGGAGACTATCAGAGATGCAGAGGGGAGATTCAAAGCCTTGCTGAAGATGTGTCCCAATCATGGTCTGTCCCCAACAGTGCAAGTTATTGCATTCTTTAAGGGATGTTTACCTGAAGCGCAACGGGAGTTAAATTTGAGCGCGAGAGGTAATCTTCTCAAGAAAGGAGAGGAGGAGGCGATAGAGGTGATTGAAGAGCTTGTTAGGTTTGGTATACTGAAAAGCATGTTTCAAGCAAGTTTCGCGCGAATAGAATCTTGCTTGTATATGTAAAACTCTACAATCCACTTTTAACCCGATTCAGTATTATTCGAGCAGTTTCGCACGAATAGAATCACTATTATTATTATATTGTGTTTGCTTGTGCATTTATAAGATGTTCTATAAATATTTAAATGTATAAGAAGCAAACAAAGTCTAAGTCTTTTGCTTAGTGGGCGTCGTCCACTTTAAGGTAACACGGTCAGATCTATGCAATGCTTTGCAAAAGAAAAAGAAGAATTTCACAACCTAGATAGGCTTAGACTACCTATCGTGAAAGGCTGCAGTGTCGGTCCGCATATTTCTAAGCCTTACTAAAATAAAATGACATTAGTGTGGTATAGCACTGAACGGATCTAACAGCAAGACATGTCTTTATGCTATCTACTGAAAGACTAGGTCTTGATAAAATACTATTTCTTAATCTACATATGTTAGCATTGAGCATACGGTATTGATTATGCACTACTTTGACTTATCAAATGGTGCGGGTTTTTCGTAACCCAATAATCCCGATATATTGGGTAGTGGTGATTAATATCTAGCGGTGCTAGGATTGCTATTATGTTAAATCGTGCACGAGGTGAGTCTCGTTTGATAATGTCCTCAAGAGGAGCTCGAACAAGGTTTTATTATTCGGAAAACTGGCCAGTTGGAGTTTTATTACTCTATGAATAATAAATAAATGTTTCTTGCTAAGTCCACTCTTGGAATTAATAAGATGTTAATTAATTAAGTCCATAGCAGATATTAATTAAATAATGGGCATTTATATCTTAAGCGCGGGAAATAAATAATAAACAAAGTGGAAACCCGGATTACTTATAATTTCGGATTTGGATGGGGAGAGGTCAATATTACTTCTGTAGTGGCTGCTCGTAATATTCCAATGTTTAATTAGTAAAAAGCTAATTGGGCGAGCCCATATCTAAAACCTTCCATAGATCCATGTCTGGGCCCATAAGGAACTTAATATAAATAGGAGAATAAAGGAGACAGAATAATCACAATTTTCATACTTGAAATTTTCGAAATTTTCAGCCCCCCCAGCTGAAGGAGATTTCGATTTCTACTCCTTTTCCCAAAAGGATTTCTTCTATCTTCTTTATTCGAGTCCTAGTATTTTGACAAGATCAGCCCACCCTGATATCGAGATACAGTTCGGGAACCAGAGAGAAGATCCGTGGTCTAGTATTGAAGATCATCACGTGGAGAAGGCGCTAGCAATCGACGATTCTTTGGAGAATCAACAAGGTATTGTTCCTGCTCCGCAGAAAAGCATGTTCTAGGTTTCAATTATACTTAAAGCATGTCTAATTAAAGTTATGATCATGATACATGTGATAATTGCGCGAATAGATTTTGTCTAAATAATCTGCTAAATAGATCTATTTTTCTGATTTATTTGTGCTTCCGCTGCCAACCCCATCAGAGCTTGCATCCAGTGATGAAGGATGGAGCAACGAAAGGAGTAAGGTGCATAGGGTGGCTTATACCAAGGATCATGATACAATGAGCACCTTATCTGACAAGCTGGATGCATTAACTATGAAGTTCGACTGCATGGCGATGGGGCAACCGTCTCAAGAGCCCCAAAGAAATATGGAGGATGCGAATTATGTGTAGCAAGGGGGCAACAAGTATTACAACAACTCACGCCCGAACTTTAATAGTGGAGGATACAACCAGTATGGGAAGAAGGGGCATCCCAATCTCTCTTATGGGAACCCCAATAATGCCCTGCAGCCTCCTCTGGGAACCCCAATAATGCCCTGCAGCCTCCTCTGGGATGGTCAACGACCCCAAGAAGATGACCACGGAGGACATACTCAAGTCCTTTATGCTACAATCCAACAAGGTCATGGAGCAGAACAATCAGAGGATGGAGAAGGTCGAGACGGATCTACAAGGAATGGCCACTCATTTGAAGAACATTGATATTCAGATCAGGCAGATTTCCCAGACTGTGAGCACTCTTACGCAACCGAGAAAATTCCCTTCTACCACTATCATCAATCCCAAGGACTGCAAAGCTATACATCTAAGGAGTGGAACTAGCTATGAGGGACCTTCAATGCCATCCGAGAATGAGGATAGAGTAGCAGAAAAGAGAGTTGAAGAGGAGGAATTGGTCGAAGAAGATGAGACAGTGCAAATTTTTAGTCAACCTAAGGAGAACACGGCTATACCTTCACCCACACCACATACAGCTCATACTCCAGCTGAAGTGAGGATCCATTATCCTCAACGTGTTCAGAAGAAGAAGATAGATGCTCAGTTCTCGAGGTTCTTAGACATCTTCAGGAAGGTGAACTTGAATATCCCATTGGTGGAGGCACTTCAAGAAATGCCTACATATGCAAAGTTCCTAAAAGATGTGCTCTCCAAGAAGAAGAAGTGGACTGACTATGAGACGGTGAACATATCTGAAAATTGTAGTGCCATAATTCAGAAAAAGCTACCGGCCAAGCTTAAAGATCCTGGGAGTTTCAACATCTCATGCGTCATTGGAAATGACAGACAAACGAAGGCATTTTGTGATCTGGGGGCGAGCATAAATTTGATGCCATTATCGTTTTTCAGAAAAATGAAGATCGACACTCTCAAGCCGACTACAATTACACTGCAGATGGCAGATAGAACCATCACCTATCCTAAAGGAATTGTTGAGGACGTTCTTGTGAAGGTACACGACTTCATATTTTCCGTCGATTTTGTAGTGTTGGATATGGAAGAAGATATGAATGTACCACTTATCCTGAGGCGTCCATTCCTTGCAACGGGAAAAGCATTGATAGATATAGCAAGGGGAGAGCTCACTCTTCATATGGGGCGTCGATTTTGTAGTGTTGGATATGGAAGAAGATATGAATGTACCACTTATCCTGGGGCGTCCATTCCTTGCAACGGAAAAAGCATTGATAGATATAGCAAGGGGAGAGCTCACTCTTCATATGGGCAACAAACGTCACATCTTATCTATCTACAATGCTATGAAGAGTCGTGAGGAAGAAGAACTTGGTATGAAGAAGGAGGGCAAGGTTGTGCATGTTGTAGAGGTCCAAAAGGCACAAGAAATTGAGTCCACATTTGGGGATTTTTCTTTGCCGCAGTGGATGTTTGGTTCATGTGGTGGATCAATTTCTAAAGAAGAGACTGCATCAAATGCCAAAGTGAAGGAGAAGAAAACAAAAGCTGAGAATTCACCCAAAGTGGAAACCAAAATATTTGATGGAGCTCTGAAGAATACTTGGTGGAAAAAGAGATTGGCCAGATCATATGCTTCCAAGATTGACAGAAAAGCCAACACCTTCATTTATGGCGTGACATGATGCAACTCATGGAGGACGTCGAGCCAACGACGATAACCAAAGGCACTGTAGGGGAGGTAACCTCTAGTAGGTAACTTTTAATTTTATCGTTTCAGTTTGTTTTTGGTGTGTTTTGTGTTGCTTGCATACCATGTAAGTTTCCCTTCCCCACCAACTTTTCAAAATTATTCTTTGCATAGCTTTGAATAAGTTTGGGGGGATGATATGGTGGATAGGGATACTAACGAGGTACTTATCTTATTGCTTTAGATTGATTAGTTGTCTTTTGTTGCTTTTTTATTTTGTTTTAGGATAGAATTGTTTTGTTTGGTTGTGATTGATTGAAAATTTTGAGGCTTGAATTGAAAACAATTTGGTAGTAATTGGGGTGAAGACTAGTCGTCTATGACAAAAGAACCATCCATTTTGAGCTATCACTTGACCATTGCCTTGAGAGTTTGAGTGATAGGGTGCATAACTAGCGAATTGCTTGTTTGTCTTGATTCATGCTATTTACCCAAGTGAGATTTTTGAGCCTTCAATTCTTTCATGTGTGTTTTATCATCAATTATGCACGTGTTTCTAGAACTTGCTATTGGTCTTCTTGAGTCTACATAGTGACCTTAAAGATAGGGGAAGATGTTAGGCCATCATTGTTAGCCTCATTTTTACTTAAACACTAACCTTAATATATAACACCCTTGATAGCCAAGTTTGAGCCTTAAGCCTTTTCTTTTGTCAAGCTAATCAAGTGGGTTGGGAATCCTCCATTCTAAATTTGTTGAGATATGAAAAGAAGAGTTGGGAGAGTATAATTGAAAAAGGTTGGTTGAGTTTGTACTTAAAAAAAAAGCGTGAACGAAAAAAAAAAAAAGAGAAAGAGAAAGAGAAAAATATTGTATATAGAGAATAATTTGAGGTCTTTGGAAGTTGGGAAGAAATTACACAAAGTCTAGTTATTATTGAGAAGTGTGTTGAAAATGGTTGAAGTTAAAAGTTGATTGTTGTGATTTCTTGGGATTTTACGTTTTGGGAATTTCAGTCACTTTAGCCAAATATTTCCCCACCTTACCAAAAAGCCTACATTATAACCTAAATAAAAGACCTTTCGGACTCTTGATTTATTGTCACACGAGGTAGAGGAGAGGTTAGACATTGAGCAAGCTTATGGTAAACCATGCATTTTTGCTTGATTTGAGTGACTACTTGATATCTTATACACTTTTGAGTGAGGTGAATATACACACATATATACATCCCGAGTGAAGCATGAATCCAAGGTGATATACGAGTTAGTAGTAAAAGAGCATTCGACAGCTTAACTTGATGGAATTTGTATTGTGATATGCTCCTTTGTTCCGTATTCTTTGAGACGATGATGATGTCTAAAACCCCTTTAAATCCAAGTCTTCTTTTAGTTCTTTTTCTTCATTACTCGAGGACTAGCAATTATTTAAGTTTGGAGGAGTTGACATACTTGGATTTTACATGGTTTTAGAGGGTGGTTTTGTATGAATTTGAGCATATTTCGTCTATTATTAGGCGTGTTTATATCTACTTCTCTATTATGTTGGTATGTTGACCATTTTGTTAAGAATGTGTAGAAAAAGGTACAAAATATGTGGATGTGCAGCAGCCTTAGTTTGAGACAATATTTACTGGAGATTTTGAAGTCCAATCAGCCCCTAATGCATATCAATCTCTTCGTCTTCGAAAGAGCTTCGCGTGGGTATCTCGCACGCCTCAATCGGAGTTTGGTAGAAGAAGTTATGGCTATTATACGAACACTGCACTGTCCAGAAAATGTCACGCGGCCGGGTGAATTATTACCCTATAATTCCACCCGCCCGGGTGGCGTAATTAAGCCTGCGAGACTCCAGAGAGTACCGAAGAACCCCACCCGGCCGGGTGAATTTCCAGTGGATTAATTCCACCCGGCCGGGTCCGTCATTTTGACGTTTTTTTAGAGCCGAAACGCAATTTTTTGAAGAGGAAATAAGAAGGAAGAATTAGGTCAATTCTATTCATTCTCGACAAGCGACAAAACACACGCTCTCTCTTTGTGAAGAACTCTTGGAAGAAGATTGAAGATTCAAGCTTCAATTCCTTCGCCAATTGCGATTCGCATCATGATTTCCACTATTTTTCCTTGTTTCTATTTGTTTTCTACCATGAACATGAGTAGCTAAACATCTTTTATGCAGAATTCTTGGTGAAGATGCATTGGTTTATAGTTTTAGTCCAATTGACTTCGTTTTTATCTTGCTCTTGTAATTGTTTGAATTATTCTTGTGCTTTTTCCTAACAATTGCTTGATCACCAATTGGGAGTGTAGGGTTTCTTAGAATAATCGGGAGATGAAATATTTAACCTTGAAAGAAGAATAATTCACACCTTAATTCAATAAAACTCGGGAGAGTTGAGGTTTTGAGTGGGATCTTTAATCTAATCGAACTATTAGGAGTTAAGTCTAAGAATTAGACTTAACTCGGGGACTATTAGGGGACTTCAATTATTACACATAATCTACGGATTTCTCACCTCGGGAGGGGGTTTAATCTATATTTGTGATTGATTCAACAATTCTGGAGACTTTAAATGGTAAATCGGTTTCAATTGGGTTAGGCTATGAGTTGTGCATCGGATCCTTGAATTTTGCATATTTCTCTATCATTTTCTACAACTTGCTTAATTGTTTTCTTGTTTAAGTGCTTATTTTAATCTCTGATTTTATATGCTTTTAGTAGTTGTTAGTTTAAAACCAAAATTCTCGATCGTCTGGATAGTAGTTGAAATTGGTTCGTGGTACTTAGGTTTACACTTAATTGTCTCTGTGAGATACGATATATGCTTGCTTGCTATTTGCTACAATAACCATGTACACTTGAGGTATTATTTGGGTAAAATAAAGTTGAGTCAATCTGGACCATTGAAAAATGTCAATAGATCACAAAAAAACATCAACAGGAAAATGTCAACAAAATTTCAACGGTAGTCAATGATTGATGTTGTATTGATATTGTGTTGATTCTGTGTTGACATTAAAATCTTGAATTTTTATACTTTGTTGATATTGTATTGAAAATGTGTTAAAGCTGTATTGAGGAATTTTGAATTTGTACAGTATATAAGTTTGCATTTTATCACTACCCTTATAATCTAAGTTCGCATACTTTATTAATACTTGTTTTCATTTGGGTTGAATTGGTCAAATGTGGGAGTAATAAATATGAAAGACATTTTCAATTTTTATACACTATTACTACTCTGTCCATTGATTTTGTGTGTATAATATTATTTTCACAATATAAGTAAATAGATTGACTTCCACAAATTTGAATTGGCTCTAAGTTGCTCTAAATATGACAATGACAAAAAATAATGCATATTGATCCCTAGAAAGCTAGGTTGTTGGAACCATTAAATTCTCAAGAAAAGGTTGGTCCTATATAGACTTTGGTAAGCTGTATGCCATTTATACTTTTTGGAAATAGAAGAGTATTTTCTCATTCCTTACTTGTTTGTGATAAATTTACATGCAAATGATTAAGGAAATTATAAAATATGAATTAAAAAGGATGTAATTTTCTTATCCAAACTTTTCCATGATAAATTTATAGTCAAAGCAAATTTATAACCGTGGTTACATCTCTCAAACTTTGAGGTCGGGTCATATTTTAAATCGTTCTTTACTAAAAAAGATCATTTCCATTTAACTCATAACTTCCTTGAGTCTTGACAGGACCTACAATTTTTCAAATAGAAATATAAAATCACAACTTTTCAACTTTTTCCATTTTGTTTCAAAATGATCAAAATAAAAAAAAATAACATTAACAAAATCAAATATTATTTGACGATAAAACAAAATTGTTCTAAACAAATCGACATTATTTTATACGTAATGGCGTCATTCTATTTTGAGCTCAATTAAAACGAACCCGAATTATTAGCAAATGTTTGATTTTGTGCTATACTATTTCAATTTTGATTATTATGAGAAAATTAAAGAAAAAATTAAATTAAGCAAATCAGAAAGTGATTTTTTAACTTCAGCCGTTCAGCGACTGAATTTTTTAAAAAGAGTTAATTTTTTTTAGCCTTTTTCCATCTTCTCTTCTCCTTTCAGCCGCTGCTTCCTTTCACCGGCCACCACCCACGTCCGCCGCCATCATCAACGACTCGTCAGGTGCGGATACCCGTTTCAACGCCCTAAGAAACACAACATTAAATATTGGGCCATGCTTCAGCTGGTGCCTGGCAAGTAGATGTGTAGTTATGGACTAAATGTTAAAATTGGGCCCAAATGATTCAAGTGGTGAATTAGTCAAATCACAAGTTTTTCTTTTCATAACAGTTCTTTTACCCTTTGTCCATTTTGAGAAGTGGTTATGCACATAATTCCATAAGTCTAAGGCATGTTCATTATTTTTAGAGTGAAAAATGTAAAACTATCTGCAATCTTGATTAGCATGAAACTGAACTGGGGACTTTAGTTTGATTTTTAAGTGTTTAAGCCACCCAAAAGATAAATATTGTGCCTTACAAAAGTATTTCTAAATTGTTAGCCTGTCTCTCTGTTTTGTTTCATTTGGCTTTCCCATCTAAAATCTTAAATCATTTTAAATATAACAAAGAAGACACTCAAGTAAAAATTAAAATAATAAATTAATACAATTATGTATACGCAACTAGAATAGTCTTAGTTTGGGATTGGAAATTAGTTAGATTGATCACGTCCCTATATACTTAGAGGAATATGACCTACAAATTATTGAGGGTTCAACTTAGTCACTTAGTCTTATCGCTCATGTAATTACTGTATTAAAAAAAAACTCTGGTGGTGGAATTTTTTTTTAGTGTTAAAATATATAACGAATTCATTAATTTTACATGTATAGTGTGGTGGACTAACATGCTAACAATAATAAAGGGGAATAGTAATGTATACTCCCTTCATCTCAAGATAGTTGAGTCATATTTCTTTTTTCTTTGTTTCAAAGTAGTTGAGTCAATGTTTTACGGCAAAAATTTTATTTCTCTCTTGTTTTATTCTCTCTTAATTTATTTCATCTCTTACTTTTCTCTGTGCACTTTATCCTTTAATAAATTAATTTCTTAAATTACGTGCTAAAAAAAATGCCACTACTATCTTGGGACGGAGGGAGTATATATATATATGTGGAGATGTTCATATAGTACTATTTGTGTACTGAGAACGTGAATCTTTTTCAGCCCATGGATCACATTCACAATGTGATTCATGGTAGTTGCATCGGTCGGAGTGATCATTTTTTATAAATACTCGGCTGAAATTCCTCTTGAATTGTGTTATTTAAAGAAATTGATCATCGCAAGAATTATATGCAATTTCTGATATGAAAGCTGTATAATAAATATACCAAGATTTTAGAATGACATTTTCCAGCCATTGGGATGCGGAATTTAAATATTGCTTTGATTTGATTAATTTTGATTACCAGTTTTTTAAATATAATCTGATCACCTCTACTTGTGCATGTACCGTGACTAGTTTGTATCTCAAAGTCTAATAACCTTATCCAGATATGGAATATATTTGCGACATATATTAATTATGGGATTAACATACATATGATGACTGGGTGCCTAAGAAAGTTATATTTTGGATTTTATTTATTTCCTAATTAGTAGAATTAGTAGATGGAAAATATTAATTGTTTTTCTTCTACAAATTACGTTTTTCTTTTTGCTTATTTTCTTTATAGATATTTTTGCTTATTATCGTTTTAGTTATTTTCTTTCTATAAGTTTAGGATTTCTTAGATATTTTCTTTCCATAAATTTAGGATTTCTCTTGCCTATATAAAGGGCATCATTGTTGACCTTAAAAGACAGACTTTTGATTATATATTTTGACATTGAGTTTTTATAATCCGAAGTTCTCAATTTAGTTGAGTTCTTTTTATCTCATAGTTTATCAATCTCATACGTTTCTGCTTCATTTGCATCATTTGGTATCACGATCCAGGTTGATTATCAATGGTTGAACATAGATATGGCGGCAGACGTGTCGATGCTCATGGTAGCAGTCGTGGTGGGGGACTTGGAGATCTCCCAAACGAGGAGGCTGCGCGACAGCGTGATCTGCGTGACATCGAGAACGATGATCTGAGACAACATGTAACATCCCGACTTTTCTTATCCTTTTAGTTAACCTTGAAAGGCATCGAATGTGTAGCATTTTTTTTATATAAATCTTCTTTTTTTTTGACAATTTAAAAGAGTTGATTTAATGAAGTGTTATTGATGAGCCTTTTGTTCGACCCACCTCCGAGTAGCAACACAATACTCTTTTCTCCTACCCGTACAAAACAAAATAGTAAAATAAAAGGAGTAGATTATTAAAATATGTACATATATACGCCCATTAAAAAAAAGAAGATACAATTAAAAATATAATTAGTATGATAATGATAAGAGAAAGGCATCTAGGTGTAGTACTGCTTTGTAAAAGGGCTAATAATCATACACGTATTCAAATACGTATAAGACCAAATTCATGAATATATAAATCGGTACTCCCATCTCTCAGTCCTCTTTCTCCCCCAACGCAAGAAAATAAATACGAAGCTCTTAACATACCATATTTTCCCAGGAGAACAAGAAGGTAATCTCCTTTTATAATTCAGTACATTCATATAAACTTTTGAACTTAGAACCTGAATCAACATCAAATTTAACAGCTTGTTCACCACCAAGTCTTTCTATTGGCATGATAAAATGATTAGGTTCCCCAAAATCCATGAAATAAGCAAACTAAGTCGTAATTTCATAATAATGTTACAGTTAAGAAACTTGTCTCGAGGTAAAGGTTCTGTCCGGATTCCGGCGACAGCTACGGGAATAACTACGAAAATTTCAAAAACATAGAAATCATTTAGTTCATCCAAATCTGAAACTGTTGGGTCAAATATTACTATTTAATAAAACAAATCTAAAGAAATTGAAATGAAGAATAAAGGATAACATAATAAACTGATTACGTCCGTAGCTGATTAAGGATAACCTAGCCCGGGGTACCAAGACTAAGGGGGAGATAGAAGGAGAGGGGGAAACAAGTGGGGGAAACAAGTAGGATAAAAGCCAAACGACAATTAAATATTCAAGATGAAATAAAGGAAACAATACTTAACACGAGATACGCACGACCATGTAGACTCGAGCGGTTGTTTGTACATATTCAAATTAACAAGGTCTTAAACAAAATAGAATATATCATAGTCTTAGATAAAAGAAACGTTGCCTTTAAAAAGGCACCGCGGAAGCAAAAAAAACTCGGTTCCTTGTACGAAGACATGAACCTCCGAGACTTTATTCTTGGTAGACCAACAGCACTCGCTTCATCCCACCACTACTCAACTTGCACATTTAGAAATACATGCAGGGCTGAGTATAAAAACTACTCAGTTAAAACTTTGCCGAAAATACACATATACATTAGAAAAATATTGTCAGGCCATTATCACAGTAACACTCGGGGTTTTATTGAAAAGAACAGAGCTTATTAAAATATTCACATTGGACCCTTTTTCCTGTACTTAGCCATATCTGATCATCTTGTGCCGTAGAGATGGTGTTATCTCACAGTCACATCCACATTCTTGTGCCGGGAAGGTAGATGGTGCGCCTCACAAGTAGATGTGTAGTTATGGACTAAATATTAAAATTGGGCCCAAATGATCCAATTGGTGAATTAATCCATAGTCAAATCACAAGTTTTTGTTATCATAACGCTATGATAAACACTACAAAAAAAGTCTATATTACTGGCGGATTTTACTGGCGAACTATTTCCGTCAGTAATACTGGCTGAATAGTGGCGGATAATCCGCTACAACAGTCAGTGGCGGAATACTGACGGATCTGTGGCGGATTTTAGTTTGCCCATAGCAGTGGCGGATTAGTTCTCGCCACAAAAAATCATTTTTCAATAAAAAATATAAATATAATAAATAATAAAAAAGAGTGGCGGATTTCCTCCAATTATTTCCGCCACTGTAACAAATCTGAATTATACTAGGGCACACTTAGAATTCACGCATTTATTCAATTCACTCTGCGAAATCTTCCCGTCGTTGCCGTTGCCACTCCAGCCCGTCGCCGCCGTTCGCCGCTCCAGCTCCGTCGCCGCCGTTCGCCGCTCCTGCTCCGTCGCCGCCGATCGCCGCTCCAGCTCCAGCTCCGTTGTCGTCGCCCACTGTGCTCGATCCACGCTGGTGCCTCGGTGTCCTTACGGTTGGTATAGGGGGGTAAATTTATTGTTCATTCAAGCTTCAATATCGTTGTTGTGCAACTCAATTTTGAAGTAACATTTTGTTTTCCGAATCTGAATTAAATTAGGGCACAGATTTACGCTTTTCATTCTGAGTGCGCGAATCCTCCCCGCCGTAGCCGTCGCCACTCCAGCACGTCGCCCGCTCCATTTTGCAACAACCGCGGTCGCCACTGCCACCATGGTATCCTTGTTTATCCCCACCTTTCTTCGATTCTCTATTTTCTCATTTAACATTTGTTCGTTCTCATTCCTTGCTTGTCGACATGACAATTGGTAAATTCTGCCTGTTCTCTCTGAAGTGGCGGAAGAGAAGCCTGCGGTTGATGATTTCAAAGCCCTTGCCATAGTTGAAAGTAATTCCCTTAAATTCGACCTCTTAATTGTAATTCAGGTTAAATTATTGCAGGAATTGAACTGATTTTCAGTTGGTTCAAAACTATCGATTTTCTTTTCTGCTGAAATTTCAACGTTATTTTGGGGGATAAGAGGAACAATTAATTTGTGAAGCATTTCTGTTTTTATTGCCAGAGCCTGAAGAAATTGAGGAGAGTAAACGTGAAGGATCTATGGGCAGAGGTACTCACTCTCACAGATTTCATTTTACTGGAAATTCTTGTCTTGTGAAGAGAGTGAGAAGTCAAAAGCAGAAAACAAGTGAGTGCTTTCTTCTTCAATCATGAAATCTTTATTTTATTTTGTCTTGGATGCTATGTTTATTTTTTATTCCGTACATAATAGAAACTTAGGACTTTAGAAACTTATTAGTGTTAGTGTTGCCACCATGAATGAATGATTATTTTCTTCCATATTAAACTCTCTGTTAACTGCAAGTCTTTATGAATGAGTGAGAAGCTTTTTATGTGAAAATGGACTTGCCTTTTGCTCATTATAATGATGTTAGCATGCATGATATTTGCTTCATGACTTTTTTCTAAGAATTAGGCTTTGTGCCTCCTTTCTTTTCTCTCCTTGCTCACTTTTTTCTCTGAATGCTCTCTGTTGATGCATCTTTGTGACATCTTCTTGAAGAAACATCTACTATGTTCATATCACATATTTGATGTTTGCCTTACTACTGCGCGGCTGAAGCAGATAAGTCATTTGGACGCAACATATCCGATGCTCATTACAAAGTTTGTTTTATGCTGGGATGAACATAAGTGGTACTAATGGGGAGGTTATCCCAGGTTAGGTATCTTTCCTCAGTTAATCTTGTTTCATAAAATACACACAAACACATTGCCCTTAATAGAATACTAATGTTGCTTGATTCTTGCAGTGGGGGTTTCAAGTTGGTCCAAGTGTTGGGATTAAAGCCGGAGACCACATCTGGTGCGCAAGATACCTGCTTGAGGTACGCCATTGTTTATAGTAAATTTCTTGAGATCAATAAACAATATTGGGTTGTATTTCTTGACAGAGAATTGCAGAACCAACTGGAGTTGTGCTCACTATAGATCCAAAACCAATTGATCTATTGTCAATTTGACGGTAGCTAGCTAATCTATTCTTGATCGTTTGATGGTTTAGGGACTGGAAGGGAGTAGAATGTCACACCTATTACAGGTATTGTTGCCTTGTTGGGCTACTGCTATAGTTAAATTTTTAGTTAATTACTTATGCATGAGTTTGTGTGTGTTCTTTCAGACTTCAGCACCCTGAGCATGAGAGAGGAATTTCCAAGTGAACCATCAGTGCATGCGGAAAAGAGAAACGAGCGAAGGCTGACAGGAAAACACGAGACTGCCCGAACTGAAGATTATTCTACATGAACATAACGTTATTTTGTTATTAACTAAGTTTTAGAATTTGCACTTATACTCAATTCTATTAAACTTTGGTGTTATGAGTAATTTTGAGTAATTAACGAGTATTCGAGTATCTATTGTTACTTTTGCCATGAAAAATTTATTTATTTATTTGTTGGAAAAATTATCTCCAGGGTAGGTGAATAAAAATAAATAAAATCAAAATTTCTACTACAAAATATAGTGGCGGATTCATCTGCCACTAAATAGCATTATATGTTAGTGGCGGAATAGTGGCGGAATATGAAGTGGCGGATACAAATCCGCCACTAACAGTGGCGCTCCAAATCCGTCACTATTTTAAATTTTTAGTGGCGGAATTTCTCTGGCGAACTGTTTTCCGTGGGTAATCCGTCAGTAAACTGTAGTGGTGGAAAAATTTCCACCACTGATATTTTAGCGGCGATTTTATTGCCACGGGTCTGTTCCGGCACTAACTCGATTAGTGGCGGAAATATAAGATTTAGTGGCGGATATTTCCGCCACTAAATAGCGATTTTTTTGTAGTGAACAGTTCTTTTACCCTTTGTCCATTTTGAGAAGTGGTTATGCATCATGTGTTCAACTACTCATAATTCCATAATTCTATGACATGTTTATTAATTTTAGAGTGAAAAATTTTAAACTATCTGCAATCTTGATTAGCATGAAACTGAACTAGGGACTTTAATTTGATTTTTATGTGTTTAAGCCACCCAAAAGATAAATATTGTGCCTTACAAAAGTATTTCAAAATTGTTAGCCCGTCTCTCTGTTTTGTTTCATTTCGCTTTCCCATCTAAATTCTAAAGTCTTAAATCATTATCAATATAACAAAGAAGACACTCAAGTGAAAATTAAAATAATAAATTAATACAATTATGTATACGCAACTAGAATAGTTTTAGAAATTCGTTAGATTGATCAAATCCCTAAAATTAATTATTTTTTCTCTCTTTAAAATCATCTCAAAATTTTAAATTATTTTTTTTCTAAAAAGTATACTCCCTTCGTTCATAAAAAGTATGAATCATTTCATACTTTTTCATCTGTTTAGAAAGTGGTCATAATAAATATGGATGAGAGTACTTGTTTTCATTTAGTTAAAAAGTGGTCATAATAAGTATGAAAGATATTTTAAATTTTTATCCAACTATAACTACTAAATTATTTCCATTCATTTTGTGTGTATTAATTTCACAAGATAAAAAAAAAATTTGATCAGAATGACTGACAAACATTAATGAATTATTGGACCGGAAAAAAGAGCTAGTTGATGCAATAAAATGTTTTAATAGTGACATACTATGACACTTATAAATGTCTCAACCAAGTAAAATATAATCTCTCCCTCGCATAAAAGATGTCATACTTTTCTTTTTAGTCGCATTAAAGATATCTCACCATATGTAGCAGCTACATTCCAGTAGTTCAGAGCTATTGTTGAAGCAGCCAAGAAGAAGAGACAAAGCAGTTTAGAACAAAGTATATCTTATTCAGATCAAAGCAGAAGTTTTCAATCACTGAATTTGGAAATTTTAACATTTTCTGAGCCCAAATTTATGAATATTAAACACACATAAAATTGTATGGGTTATTTGAATTTACAACATAACTTGGAAGTGAAAATAACATGCAAATAAATGTGAGAAAACAACAAAACACATTATTAGTGTACATCAAATAGACAAATCTCAACCTTCTTATATTCTTCTTCTTTGTGGTGCCACATTTCCTCTACGGCTTCTCATCTTTATCCTGTAAAATCTGTAGATCCATTCCACCAACCATTTAGGCCTTCCATATCCAAGAATCACACAACCCACAATACCACCAATTACAAATCCACATCCATATCCGGAAACAACAGCTTGCCAACGGAGTCCCTCTAGAATACCATAATCATGATCATCTTCTTGCAGCATCGCTCGAGGCGAAGGCTCTTCACATTTTCTTGTTAATGGAAATCCACATAGTCCAGAATTCCCAACATATGATGTATTGTCAAATGTGGGAAACTGGCCACTCGATTGGGGTATCAGCCCTGAAAGATTATTCATGGAAAGGTTTATCACAGAAAGAAATGTGAGCTTTGTTAGCTCTCTTGGAATTTTCCCCTCCAATCGGTTTGAAGACAGGTCCAACGACTCAAGTTCCGTAATGTTTCCAAGAGATGCAGGTATACCTCCTGTGAGGCAATTGTGAGACAGATTCAGATATATCAAGGAATTCAAATTTCCTATGGAGTTTGGGATACTTCCTGAGAATCTGTTGGATGACATGTCAACTGTGGTCAAGGTTATCAAAATTCTCCTATATTCCAGTTCCAAACCTTTCACTGTTAATGTCAATGAGTATCCATAACTAAATGAAAACCATCCTTGATCTCCTCGATGATTATCCTGTACATCCATCATCGCTTTGAAATTCCTAATATATCCATGGGGCAGACTGCCAATGAATGCATTACGGGATACATCGAAAACTTGGAGCATGGGGAAAGGAAGCCTAATCTTGGAAGTGTGAGATGAAATGGCACCACTAAAGTTGTTGGATCTCAATATGAGGACGCGAAGATCAGTGAGATTTCCAGTCCAAACTGGAAAGGTGTCTTGTATTCTATTGTTTCCAATATCGAGAACCTGCAGACCAGGACAATTGGAAAGAGATTGGGGTAAAAATCCTGCCAACTTATTACCATTCAAGTTGAGTGACTTAAGATTACAACCCACTGGAAATGTAGTTGGGATGAATCCTGCTAGTTGATTCTTGGATAAATCAAAAACCTCCAAATTCCTCAAATTGGAAATTTGAGGAGGAATTGTACCTCTGATGCTGCAGTTAGATGCTAAAAAGCTGGAAAGAGAAGTAGAAAAGTTTCCAATGGAAGCCGGAAGGATACCATTCATCATCGGATTGTTACTAATATCCAAGAACGTCAAATTGCGGCAGTTTGTTAAAGAAGAGAGAAATCCCAATTCTTGATTCGGCGAGTCTACTCCAGTCAGATTATTTTCGCTAAGGCCAAGGACTTGCAGCTGTCTTAGATTACCAAAGTCGGGAACAGAACCGGTGAATGAGTTACTGCTCAAGTATATATCAGTAAGCTGAGAAGCATTGGTGATAGAGGTTGGAATTTCACCTGTGAGTGTGAGTCTGTTAAAATATAAATCAAGATAGAACATCTATAAATTCGATAAGTTGAAGACAGTAAAAATTCATGTTTTATAAAATAAGGTGGTGTTCAATTTCGTAGATAAAATAATACCCATATATAATCTATGATTGAGTTGTGAGATCATTTTAGTTATATGGGGTTAGCTATGATTGAGTTATCTCATGAGCCAAACACACTGCATATTTAATCTTGAGATACAATCTTGCAACCGCACATCCCCTAAAACTAGGAGGAACGGAAGAATTAAATAGGTTGGAAACCAAGTAGATCTCTCTCAAGGATTTAACATCAACCAAACATTCATGTATTGGACCCACAAGCATGTTCCCATCAAGGCTCATGATAAGGTCCATCAACCTCCAGTGGCTCCTCAGCCGGAGACGCCGACTCCATAGGCTGCATCGTCGTCTGAAGAGGAAGTCAAGAATGGAAGATCGTGGGAGGACGAAACAAGTTTCCATCACAACCACGAAGCCGAAGAGGAATGGAGGTCGAACCAACCCTAGGGTCCTTAGATTATAAATAGGGCTATTTTGTTCATGCGCTTGATATGAATGAAAATATTATTTTGCCCAACTTCTCGTTCATAAACCTACAAACCCTAGATATCTCGCTGCCCGACGGGAAAGCCTCCCGCGCACAGCCAAATCTTGCCTCCGCCGACCCTACGATTGGGCGCCGGAGAGTTCATTGATCGATAAGTGTTTTCGGCGATCGTAGTTGAGGGAAAAGCCCTTAACAGCTCAACTCTCCCAAATTATACAGTCGACAAAGATCATTAGGGATAGAACCCACCAATTGATTGTCGAATGCTACTCAATATTAGAACAACATCCAATAACTCGAACTAAGTTTCTTGTCGAATGCTACTCAATATAGTAGCTTCAAAATCAAAGCTCCTTAATGCTTCTTGCAGTTCCAAGTTGAACACTTTTAAGTGTTGCTTCGAATACAGAACCAAATCTACCTCTTCCAAGTAGGTTGGTTTCACTAAATGAACTTGTTCCTCGTTCAAGTTCTATGTATGAAATTCTCCTACATTTAGTAGCTAATGGTGGAATATCAATAGAGAGTCCTAATTTTTTCTGCTTACGCACTCTTACGAAAATACGCATCACAATTACCACAAGAAGAAGGCTTTCAAGATTGGGAAGTGAATTCCCCATAAATAACGAAAGAGTACCAGAAAACTCATTATACGAAATTGATAATTTCTTCATTGTTGATATATTGAATATGGATGATGGGATGGATCATGGATCCATATAAGGAATTACTGAATACACTGAAACTCTCAAGTATCGGCAGAGTACCAATTTATTGTGGTAATTCTCCGCCATATATATCCACATTGTATATTATTACAATATTACACATTCCAAGGCATATCATTACAATATTCACCTACATAAATTGAAGATTTTTTTATCAATTTGTGAAAAATAGTTATTTTTTTTTATTTTCCTAACCGGATGTATTTACTAAAGAATCTCTGTTATCATAGATAATGTTCTAAATGCATAAAAGCCAAAAAGGAAAAGTTGTTAAATCCGTTAAATTCATGTGAGAAATTAAGCATCAAACTTCAGATTGAACTCCATTCAAATAATTTGAGGAAGTCATAAATAAAAGGAAGAAAGGATCAATTATAGATACCTGTGAAATGATTGTACGACAAGTCCAACTGTCTAAGCATGCTTGCATTTCCAATTGCACGAGAGATGGTTCCACTGAGATTGTTGTTGTATAAGTACAAGATCTCAAGATGTTTGCAGTTCCATATATCTGCTGGAATATGACCTACAAATTATAGAGGGTTCAAATTAGTCACTTCCTATTGCTAGTCTGTTAGTCCCACATGTAATTCATATCTTATATTTAAAATTTTCCGAAATCCATGTGAGAAATGAAGCATCGAACTCCATCCAAATAATTTGAGGAAGTCATAAACAAAAGGAAGGAAGGATCTAAGTATAGATACCTGTGAAATGATTGTCCCCCAAGTACAACACTCTAAGCATGCTTGAATTTACAATTGTACGAGAGATGGTTCCACTCAAGTTGTTGTCGCCTAAATTCAAGATCTCAAGATGTTTGCATTTCCATATATTTAGTGGAATATGACCTACAAATTATAGAGTCTGTTAATCCCTCTTGTGATTATTGATTCAATGTTGTAAAATTACTGCATCTTCTTTGTAATTGACTGCATTCACAAAAAAATTACGTAACTCGGAGGCGGAGAGTTTTAGTTTTTTTAGTGTTAATTTATTAACGAATTCAGTGATTTTACATGTGGTGCAGTGGACTAACATACTAACGATAATGAGAACTTTTCATATAGTGAGAACATGAAGCTTTTTCATCCAATGGTAGTTGCATCTCTTCATTGCGAATATCGTAGACAACGTAATTTTTATAATTTTTTAAGTTCAGTTTTATCCTCTATACGTCGAGTTCAAAGTAATCTCTATGACTTACATCAACAAACTTTTTAAATTCATGTTCTATAAAATAACATTCATATTTCAAAATTTAAAATTTGTTGGCCAGCCTATACCTGCGCACTAACCATATTTAATTAGAGACGTATATTATTGGAATGATATACGTACCTGTCAACTTGTTAGCGTTTAGATCTAACTCTCTAAGTACTCCCAATCTCCCGATTTCACGCGGGATGTTTCCACTAAAATTGTTGAAGGATAATGCTAACTCATCGAGATGTGTGCATTTCCAGATATTTGGCGGAATCTGTCCTTCAAGTTGGTTCCTAAAGAGTAACAATAATTTGATGTTGGGCATATTGTTGCACATATCACTTGGTAGCCGACCTGATAAACTATTGTTATATATTCCCAACTGTGTCAAGGAAGAAATGTTGAAGATTGAAGATGGAATTTCTCCTGTTAGAGAAGCGTTTGCAATGTTTAATTTCTCTAATCTTGAAATATTTCCTATTTCAGCTGGAATTCCTCCTGATATTATTAAATTAACATTAGAAGAAGCTTCACACAAATAATATGTATAGTGTAGATCATGCTCAATTTTGCATACAAATTACATTTTTCAATGATTCCACTAGGGGATGTAATCAATTGCTAACTACTATTAGAAGCTCAATTTTCAACCATTAGATTAGAAGATCTTGTGGTTAATATAATGCCAAGTGTAATATATTTTAAATTTAAATAATTATTAATTAAATTAAAAGGGTATTAATATCAAATTCTATATGTAGTAATTATAACTAACTACTTTTTCTCTCCTCAAAATCATCTCAAATCTTTAAATTTACGTAACTCTCTCAATTTAAATTATTTTTTCGCAAAAAGTATATCAAATTAAAGATAATTTAATAAGGATTCCAACGAGATCTCAATTGCATATGTTCCGACGATGTTCGAGTGATGAAATTTGATAAATTATATTTCAATTTTTGTACATGTTGATAAGCAGCTTTTATCAACAAATGCAACAAAAAATCTCAATATATTGTAGGCAAAATCTCAATATTATGGATGTTCAATCTCAATAAAAATGTGTTGATATTTTCTTGTCCTTGTATTGATATTCTAATGTCATATTGTTGATATTTGTAATACACAATGTTGATATAAAAAAACACCCACGAAAATTATTATATGATAACATAATGACGATATTATCCTTTTGTTGATATTTTGTCTACTATTTATTGAGATTTGTGATCTCATCCACTCATTTTAAAATCCAAGGGTGGAGATTTAGTCTTGATTTTCGATTAGGGTGCTATAAGCATTAGAATAGGACCCATTGCACTAGAATCATATATAGGAATAATTAAAAAGAAATTTATACCTTGAAAGCCATTATTGTACCCCAAGTACAATTCTGTAAGATAGCTCAGTCTTCCAATTTCACGCGGGATGTTTCCACTAAAATTGTTGAAGGATAATGCTAACTCATCGAGATGTGTGCATTTCCAGATATTTGGCGGAATCTGCCCTTCAAGTTGGTTCCTAAAGAGTAACAATAATTTGATGTTGGGCATATTGTTGCACATATCACTTGGTAGCCAACCTGATAAACTATTGTTATATATTCCCAACTGTGTCAAGGAAGAAATGTTGAAGATTGAAGATGGAATTTCTCCTGTTAGAGAAGCGCTTGCAATGTTTAATTTCTCTAATCTTGAAACATTTCCTATTTCAGCCGGAATTCCTCCTGATATTATTAAATGAACATTAGAAGAAGCTTCAGACAAATAATATGTATAGTGTAGATCATGCTCAATTCTGCATACAAATTACATTTTTCAATGATTGCACTAGAATCATATATAGGAATAATTAAGAAGAAATTTATACCTTGAAAGCCATTATTGTACCCCAAGTACAATTCTGTAAGATAGCCCAGTCTTCCAATTTCACGTGGGATGCTTCCAATGAAATTGTTGTAGGATAATGATAACAGCTCAAGATGTTTGCATTTCCATATACTTGGCGGAATCTGCCCTTCAAGTCGGTTCCTATGGAGTGACAATCTTTTGATGTTGGGCATATTGTTGCACATATCATTTGGAAGCTGGCCTGATAAACTATTGTTATATATTCCCAACTGTGTCAAGGAAGAAATGTTGAAGACTGAAGATGGAATTTCTCCTGTTAGAGAAGCGCTTGCAATGTTTAATTTCTCTAATCTTGAAACATTTCCTATTTCAGCCGGAATTCCTCCTGATATTATTAAATGAACATTAGAAGAAGCTTCAGACAAATAATATGTATAGTGTAGATCATGCTCAATTCTGCATACAAATTACATTTTTCAATGATTGCACTAGAATCATATATAGGAATAATTAAGAAGAAATTTATACCTTGAAAGCCATTATTGTACCCCAAGTACAATTCTGTAAGATAGCCCAGTCTTCCAATTTCACGTGGGATGCTTCCAATGAAATTGTTGTAGGATAATGATAACAGCTCAAGATGTTTGCATTTCCATATACTTGGCGGAATCTGCCCTTCAAGTCGGTTCCTATGGAGTGACAATCTTTTGATGTTGGGCATATTGTTGCACATATCATTTGGAAGCTGGCCTGATAGGCTATTATTTCTAATTCTAATTTCTCTAAGGGAAGACACGTTAAAAATAACATGTGGAATGAAACCACTTAATTGATTATTGGACAAGTCTAATACTTGTAACATGGAGATGTTAAACAAAGACGCAGGAATTGTACCGAAGAAAGTGTTGTTGTACAAAGAGAGTTCTTCCAGGTGAGGTAAATTACCCAACCATGTTGGTATTTCTCCGGTGAATGAATTCACTCCCACATTCATCATTTCCAAACGGCGCAGTCTAGAGAGCTCAAATGGTAAGATCCCCATGAAACTGTTGGAACTGATGTCTAAATATCTGAGAAACGTTAGGTTTCCTAGATGTGGATCAACAGTTCCAACAAGGTCATAGCCAGAGAGATCGAGAGACGTGACACGGCTGTGTTTGAGGCCGCACGACACACCAACCCAACTACAGACTGATGTATTTTGAGACCAATTGGTGCTCAAAATAGCATAAGGGTCGGAAGTGATGGAGTTTTTGAAGGAAATAAGAGCATGTTTATCGGTGATGATAGAATTCAAGGAGAAGGCAAAGCTACTTAAGAAAATGATCGAAAGAGCAAAGGAAAAAGTAAAATTCTCCATTAGTTTGCTTCTTCGCTGCTTCGTTTCTTTAGATAGAGTGGCTTATTTATAGGTTTCATGGAATCTGATAGGTCCTCGATCTTCGGCGAAATTTGCTAAACCGTGGAAGAATCATGGTGTAATATGAATAATATATATAGAAAATGAGTTTTAATAATTTATTTTATTTGCAATTTCTTTTGATTTCTTTTAATTTATGAGGATTCAATTTATTTGAATTTTCAACGATGAAATATTTGTCCAAATGTACATGTGAAATATTGAATGTGTCGCATCTTTTTTGAAGACATAGTCTTCAATACGTAGCTCCTTACTTGCACATGATTTATGAAAATTTAATCATTTATTTTTTAAATAATGATATTTTTAACAGTAAATAATACTCTCTTCGTCCCCTAAATATGTACTCTTTCCTTTTTAGTCCGTCTCATTAGAATATTCACTTTTCAATTTTCGAAACTTTTTTTTCTCTCCATTGAGGTATGACTCATTCTTCACTAACAATACTTTAATTACTTTATCTTGGTACTCTCTTTTGTAGATGCTGTTGGGACTTTATTTATCTTCATGTGTGGACTAAGCCCGTCACTTTGTTCGTGCTCGCTATTCGCTAATATTTTTCATTTTCAAGAAAATTAATACTAGTAATATTTTTCATTTTTAAGAAAATTAATGCTAATATTTATAATTTTACCTAGAAGAAAGTAATTTTATTTTATTTTCAATCGTTTAGATGATAGTACGATTTAAAGGTATGTAGGATGTTGAAAAATATGTGAAGGATGCATGTGCATGTGTCACAGTCTATAAAGCATATTAACAAATTATGGAGTAGGTTAAAGAGAAACTCTGTATATATATTGGTTCGTCTACGTCAACTAAACTTGTCACGTTTCTATCTTTTCCATTAAAATTATCAATTAGAAGTATTCAAGTATCACTATAGTATGTGGTGTCTATGAATTTCTAACAATTTGAAGAGAAATAGATTGACTTCTAAAAATTTATTTGAGTCTATTTGGGGATTCCCACACAGGTCCTTATCACTATATACTTTTGGTCCAAAACGTCTATTTCAGCTCTTTTTAGGTACAAAGCTTATCAAATTCGTCAATGTACCAATTAACATCTATTTTGATAAAGGTGAGTATATGAGGTCCTAAAATATGTCAACCAAGCAAAATCCAAATCCTTAAAACCATGTAAAATATTAGAGTTTATTATCAGCCACTCGTATTTTCTTCAACATGACTCTGCACGTACAAAAATTTATACTCCCTCCGTGAAATATTTTCTAGTTTTATCATTTCGGTATGTCCGTGAAAAGTTGTCCACTTTGATTTTTTTCTATTTTGGATAAATGAACTCCACTTTCCACTTTATATTCACATTCTATTCCAAAACTAATATATAAATATGAGACCATCATTCCACTAACTTTTTCAACTCACTTTTCTTCACATTTTTTTAAGCCCGTGCCGAACCAAATTTGGGCAATATTTCATGGACGGAGGAAGTACTAGCTTCATAAACAAATGAAAACAATTTTCAGATTGTCATATTCTGTATAGACTATATTTACGTGATCAACGGGGTGATCGACAAAGTCAAACTTCTATTATTGTTTTGAAATATGAAAAAAAAAATCTATCAAATAATATTGTCAGAGCAAATATCTATTAAATTTGATAAAACTAGCTGATACATTATTTCTGGTACATTTAGTAGAATTAATTTAAAAAATATAAAGATAAATGGATAGACTTGTAGGGACGTGATCAATTGCTAACTAATTATCAATCTAAAATTTAGATCAATTCTTAACCATTAGATTAAAAGATCTAGTGATTAAAATAATGTCAAATATATTATATTTTAAATTTAAATAATTATTAATTAAATTTAATGGGTATTAATGTCAATTCTTATGCATAGTAATTATAACTAACTACTTTCTCTCTCCTCAAAATCATCTAAAAACTTTAAATTTACGTAACTCTCTCAATTTAATTTTTTTTTTTTGCAAAAAATATATCAAATTAGAGATAATTTTATAAGAATTCTAACGAGATCTCAATAAATATATCGAATGATGAAATTTGATAATTTTTGTTTCAGGTTTCGTATATGTTAATAAGCAGATTTATCAATAAATACATCAAACAATCTCAATATAATGCACGTACAAACTCAATATAATGCATGTACAATCTCAATAAAAATGTGTTGATATTTTCTGGTACTTATGTTGAGATTCTCATGTCACTATATTGATATTTGTAACACACAATTTTGATATAAAAAAAGATCACGAAAATTATAATATGTTAACTAAATGACGATCTTACTTCTTTGTTGATATTTTGTCAACTATTTATTGAAATTCGTGAGGTTTGATCTCATCCATTCATTTTAAAATTTAAGGACGTAGATTTGGTCTTAATTTTGCATTATGTGACTTGTATATATAGATTTATATCCACAATTTGACTCTATAAATTGAACTGCTATTCACTGTGAATAACAGTCACAAACCTAACAAACAAATTACTACGAGTATATAATTTCGTTAAGACATGATGTTTGATGTTTTTGTCCATATTTGGTATTTTTTTACCAAAATTAATTTCATTTGTCCGAAAGAATAGTCAATATTTGGGAAAAAAAAAACATTTTTGGTCATCCACATGGCTAAAGTGTTAACTTCATTTTATATTGGTAAAGAAACAAATTTTTAAAGGTTGTCCTACTCATTCGAACTCGTAAGTTTTAGTTTGAACATTAACCACTTTACTTATTGGTCAAGACACACACTAGTGTGTTCATTTCTAATCCTAAAAATATTTTTTATTCATATTAACGGTTGCATAAGAAATTAATTAGATTTGTTTTGACCATATTATGATTAAACATTATTATAATTAATCAAATTAAAGTCCGAATTGATCTTAGACATTTTACAAAAACTTTACACATTATATACGTAAATGTGTTAGATTCTGATTCTAGATAATATGTTTAGATCAATATTTAACATAATCGAATCATAATATAATCTATTAATTGCATTTCACTATCCTTCTCCGATATATTTTGATAAATATGTAAAAACAATATTTGAGTATTTGTCAATGGTGACTATCCTCCCGAGCGGTGGAATAAATATTGTAAGATTGAGGGAGTATCATTTTCTTAAATCTCTTGCTAAAAAAATCCATCGCTTAAGACAAGACAGTGAGAATTAGTGTTAACTTTGTTTTTCAATGAATTAAAGACTAAAAAATTATACTAGCATATGTAGAGTTTCATCCGGTTCGACTCTCTGAATACGACTTCAGAGAAAGAATAACTCGAGAAATTAACATGAATTAAATCTAATTGAAAGACTCGATTGTGAAATTAACTTGCTATTCATGGCAAGATTCGGTGCTGTGATCCATTATTTGGCCACATAATCTGTCCACCGTGCGCGCGCGGGCCTTGTAGTTACACATTTTGGACGTGCGTGGGCCGGTGTGCGTGTGCTTCTATGGTTTCTTGGACTTCGACATGGTCATTCTTGGCTGCTCCTCGGGTCCGTGTCACTATAATCTTGGTCCAAAGTCTGTTCCATCTTTCATTCTAAGTCTATTTCAGCTCATTATAAGTTAAATATTTGAGGTTGAATGAAAAAAAGTAAACAATCTTCAGATTCATTACGTGATCAACGGGGCAAATGATGCTGTAGGTCATCGTCGACTCAAGTCTTCAAACACTTTTTTTTACGTTAAAATAAGAAAAAAGAAATCTAATATTAAATGTAGTTCATTATTGCAATTATATTTGCAGTGAAAAATATTTAATATTTGCAATTTTGCAAATGGATGGTTGGTAGTACAAGTTAAGAGATGAAATCAAACTAAGATAATGGATGGTTGGTTCTTATTTAAAGGGGACACATGATATTCATACACACATATATTGTGAAGTTCAAACGCTTATTCATTTTGGTGTGAAATTATTTTGTCGATACATCTTGTTTGTTGGATTTTGCAGACTCAAGTTAAAATTATGTTAGAGGCAAAAAGTTTATACTACCTCTGTTCCTGAAAATTTGATACATATTACCATTTCGGTCCGTCCCCTGAAAATTTGATATACTTCATTTTTACCATTTTTGGTAGTGGACCCCATATTC
Organism: Salvia hispanica; assembly: GCF_023119035.1. NCBI lineage: Eukaryota > Viridiplantae > Streptophyta > Magnoliopsida > Lamiales > Lamiaceae > Salvia > Salvia hispanica. The sequence continues at coordinate 27,086,890 of NC_062966.1, read as the reverse complement.
CCCTAACTTATTCCTACTCACATTTTATTATAAAACTAATACTTTAAAAGTATGACCCACATCCCACCAACTTTTTCAACCCACTTTCCATTACATTTCTTAAAACCCGTGTCGGGTCAAAGTGTAACAAATTTTGGGGGACGGAGATAGTAATATTCAGTGTAGTTATTTTTTCAGAAGTTACTTTATAAAAACAAATTAATAAAGTAATCTTTCCAAATTGAATGGGCACAAACCGATCACTTGTCTAAACAGAAATCAGTAAACTGCAACTAAGGAATGGTTATAAAAAGAGGGAGAATTTAGTGTTTAAACAACCTAACAATACCGGATAATAGAACTTATATCAAAACGTACTCGATGATATGGACTCGAGACTAAATTAAATTGAAAGATTTAATCACTTTGGGTTCAATTAAGTCAGAAGATTTGATTTCATAGACTTAAGTACCTATTTTGGAGACGTGAACACAATAAAATATAATTAATCAGGCAGTTAATAACTTCATTCATAAAATAGATGGAGAATCTAATACTAAAAAAATAACGGGTAATAAAAATTATATTAGACGTTAGTCTATGACATGTTAAATCGGGAGATTTAATCACTTTAGAATCCATTAAGTTAGAAGATTTATTTTCATCTAATTAATTTATAACCTAATTTTGAAGATTTAAACACAATGAAATAATTAATCAGGCAATTTACAACATACTCCACCGGGTAGTGATAAAATGCAAGCTTATATGTTGTTCAAACTCCAAACTATGATCTGGACCGTTAGAAAATGTCAACAGATGATTAAAATACATCAACAGAAAATGTCAACACGGTTTCAACACATTTTCAATACAACATCAACCATTGACATTGTATTGACATTTTCTGTTGATATAATTTTGTCATCTGTTGACATTTTCTAACGGTTCAGATCATAGTTTGGAACCTTGGTATGTAGCGGAATGGAAATCTTACTTTTCAAAATGTACGATGCTATTTGGAACCTTGGTATGCAGCGGAATAAACACGGTCACATGTATGGAGACATGCACCGCTGAGAGCCTCTACTTAAAATAAAAGGATAATCATAACTCTGCTCAGCATTCTCCACCTTCACTGCTCAACCTGCACATTTAGAAATATATGCGGGGCTGAGTATAAAAATACTCAGTGAACACATTGCTGAAATATACATACATAAAATGAAAATATTGTCATGCCATCACAGTAATACTCGAGGTTTTCTCTTAAAAGGCCCGAGTTTACTAAATTCTTTGTGAGCTAAAGTTCGACTGATCAGTTTAAGTTCTTTCTGTACTTCTGCCATATCTGAACACCAAGTTCCGTGGAGATGGTGCTCTTCCACGGTCACCTACATCTTTCTCCAGCCGGGGAGGTGGCCACCTCCCAACGGCCTCCACTATATCATCTTTGTGCCGTGGAAGGTGGCCACCTTCCAACGGTCACATGTGTACACTAATCCCAGTAGGAACACCATCCTCACTCGGACCCGAATTCGATTCTTAAGTTCCAACCAAACAGATAGGCTTCATACACATAAAACAAATCATTTATGACAAGACAACATCATTTGCATAACTGAATACCATCTCAAAATATTTGATATTTTATCCACATTAGTATGTAGGATAGAAAAGTTCACCTTGTGCGTTAAATTTCTTAACTTGACTTTTCTTACTCCGACCTTAACTTGCTCGTAGATATAGCCCTTTGAAAACGATAACATATACTTAATCAGACTCAAGAAAATATCGACTTAGAATGCATGCATCCTATGTGTTTTTCTTTTTGTTCTTTGTTCTTTCTTAGAGACATTTCTTTTACAGTAATTAAATCAGTGATGCATTAAGTGCTTATTCTCTTTTCAATTTACGCGCCGCCTGATATCGCACATCCCGAAAATCTTACACCCTCGACCCCATTACACTCATGGCTAAACTCGCAATTTATTACATCTTTGGATTTAATTATGCGCGCTATCCATTTCAATACTTTATTTCGGAAAAAGAATCAATTCGCGAATTATTTACTTTTTCAGGAATTAATTAATAACTCACGCGTAGTACATAATTAATACAATAAGTCTTTATTTAGATCTAGCCCAAAACAAAATCAAATCCTTATGCTCAAATTCTCACTCAAAAACATTACTTGGCCCAATTCTTTCAATTAATTACTCCCTTCGTTCCGCCTAAGATGACACATTGCTTAGCCGACACGGGATTTTAGGAGTTATTGGTTAAAGTGTTTAATTGGAGAGAGAAAATGTGGATGTAGGTATTAAAGTAGAGAGATGAAGAAAGATGTATATTTTAACAGGAGTGAGAAAAAGTGGTTGAGTGTATTAATTGGAGAGAGAAAGTAACCAATAAAGGAAATGTATCATCTTAGTTAGGACAAACTAAAACGGAAAACGTGTCATCTTAAGCGGGACGGGGAGAGCACTTTATTAAGGAAGTCCAATATAAGTAAATAGTCATCCTATTTTACACGCTCATCTTCTCCATCTCACCCAAATTCATAATTCACAAAAATCACACGTGACTTCTCTCTCACAATTGCAGCGCCACCGCCACTCCCTTCCTGGCCGACTCCACCGTGGCACCACACCGTCGTCGGTTGCATGTTTCTCCTCCTATCATCTAATTCCCCCATTCTCTCCTTCCGCCTCCAACGCAGTAAATGCCAAATCGGGAATATGTGTTTTCTCTCTCAAATTCTCCCCCAAAATACCGTGCCCTAGCTCTCTCTCTCTCTCTCATCCGCCGCCACGTCGGTCCTGCCTCATCCCCCGGCCATCGTCGCTGTCCCTGCTTCTCACTGGCGCAGGGCCTCTTCGGGCGCTCGTGGGGCAGCAGTAGCGCCGTCCGCCATTTCTCCTGCTGCTCGCTGTGTCACTCCCGTTGGCACTTGAGACGGCCAAAGCCACCGCTGCTGCTGTGTCTGTATCAGATGATGATGCTTGAAATAAAAGAAGTGGGATTGGTGATTAGCAGAAGCTGGAATTGAATTTGCTTTTAAAAATGGAACTTTCTTTACTCTCATATCTCTAATTCTTGATCTCTAGCCATTTGATGAAAGAGTGATGAAGGAAAATTGTGGACGAAGCATATATTGTTAGGACTCTCTGTGATTAAATTTTTGATTTAGTGTGCAGGAGGTGATTATAATCTAAGCATGAGGTGGAGGATAGCTACGTACGTGGCTGGTTGTGGGGAAAGTAATCAAGCATGACGGAGGTGGTAGAGATCTATAAGCAAATAGATTTGGTGTTGGACCTTTTTGGGCTCCAAACAAGAAATAATTTTAGTGATTTGGGTTTTAGAGAGTGGACTCTCCAAATGATGAAATTATCTTTATAAATTAGGTCCACAAGAAATAAATCCTTTATTTCTTGAATTAAAATTCATTTTATAAAATGTGACAATTAGTACTTTAGTGGTATGCTAATTACCAAACATAAATTACGACTTTTTTCGATCGATCGTAAACATCTAATATTCCTTTGATTGTCGAAAAGCAATGAAGATTAAACGAAAAAAAAATCGGATACCCATTAGACATCCTTTCAAGATCCACTAAAAAGATAGGAAAGACCCGATAGGTTACATCAACTATAATATTTAGAGTATCCACAATAGCCACGTCCTTCCCATATAAGCTAACGCTAATCCTGCTACATCCATGAAGAAGCAAGCACAACACAAATCCCACAAAATACAAGCAACATATTTTGATGGAGTGCAGAAAATTCGAAATAATCATTGTTTCGGCCGACAATCTTCCAGACGTCCGGAGCTTTGGGAGGATGAAAGTCTACGCGGAGGTGTCCATCAATGGAGAACCCGACAAAAGCAGGCTTACAACTGTGGACACGGACGGAGAGACAAACCCTAGATGAAACTAATTCCCTCTCGAATAGACGATTGAGGAGGCCTCTCTCTGGAATCTGTGACTGGAGGTTGGGGTGAAATTCTATTGTGAGAGGACTCTGGGGGATAGGCATATCGGTGAGGTCAATATATCGGTCAAGGGTCTCTTTGACTACAGTCCTAGGGTTGAAAATGTGTTGATCTTAAGGATTAGTTTGCGTGAGAGAGTGAGTGACAGAAAGGATACTCCTTATAATAGAGAATGAGAGAGTGTCACGTTATGAATGCAAGGATGGGAAATGAGTGTTTGCGTGGGTAAAGAAAGAGAGAGAATTTGAATGTTGTTGTTAACATTTTCCCATGATTAATATTATGATGATTAAAGATAACCAACAAATAATCCTTAAGACAACTTAAAAATGAACTAATTTCATCCTAATAAATGAACACATTTTCATCTTAAGACAACATAAAAATGAACTAATCTCTTGGCGGTGTAACAAAAAGGAAAATAAACTGAAAATAAACAAAAAGGAAAATAAACTGAAATGCTAAATAACTGAGGATTTACACGGCGGTGTATCCTGGAATCGTTCCGGCAGTTTGAGTTGATCTCTTGGCCTGAGTTTCTTGCCGCCGTGCTCTCCTCGTTTGCTACTCTCTCAGGTTCCCTGTTTCTGGCGGTCCTTCTTCGTCTTCCGTCACCTCTTCAGGTATCCTCAGTTCTTGCCGTTGTGCCTTCAGTTACCAGATCGATTGGTGGGGTTGTTTGCATTTACACATAATCAAACAAAGAGATTAGAAAATGGGAGTGTTTTCGAAAATTCCATGCCTCTCAACATCAAACCAACCTATGCTGACAACATGGCTTGTATCATTTAAATGTAACGATCTTTTGTACTCGTTTAACGAATAGAGGTAAAGATATTCTTTCGCATCCACCAAGCCAGAAAGAAACAGAATTTGGAAGTTAAACCATACTCCAGTGGTGTCATCGGGTAGTTTCCATTTACGTGCTGCCTCCATTTCTGATTCCTCTGTTTCTCTCGACAATGGTATTTTAAATTTCATGACACTATTACTACTTTTGGTTTTAAAGAAAACACCGTTGATCAGTGCATATACCTCAAGGTTAGTGGGAGCAAGTTCATATTTTGGTTCTGTATGTTGATGATATATTACTTGCTAGTAGTGACATTGGATTACTACATGACACTAAAATTATCTCTCTAAATATTCCAACATAAAAGATAATTGTGAGACATCCTACGTCATAGGATAGAAATATCTTGTGATCAATCACGTGGACTTTTGGATTATCTCGTAAAAGCTACATAAATCAAATCTTTTAGAGAGATATGGCATGAGTGATGTTCTCCAAGTGTTCTAATTCATAAAGGTGACAAATTCAGTTTGAATAATATCCAAAAATTGAATTAGAACGTAACAAGATGAAAAATATTTTTTATACATCTATCGTGGGAAGTTTGATGTATGCTCAAATCTGTAAAGCTTTGTGCTCGAAATGCTACGTCGTTACCAAAATAACCCTGACATTGAACATTGGAGAGCTGAAGATGATAATGAGATACTTAAAGGAATCAATTGATTTTATGCTCACATTAAGGAATCGTGATTGGATATTTCAATTCAAATTAGTTTGGTGTGTTGACTTTAGAAAATCAAGTTTTGGTTACATTTTTCTTATGGTTGGATGAGTCATGTCATTGAAAAGTGTAAAGTAAGGTTCTAATTCAACATCCACCATTATGATTGATTTATGACTTGCTTTGAAGCATTAATGATTGCAAAATTTTATTTCAAGCCTTATTGTCTCCTTAATATCCAAGTCTTGAAATTGTATTGTGATAATAGTGCAATCATATCTTTCTGTAAGAATGACAAGTATTCAAAGGAGCTAAACACATGGAATTAAGGTTTCTTGTCGTGAAAGATGAAGTTCGGGAACAAAGAATATCTATATATAAGCACACAGCTTATGGTTGTTGATCCATTGACTAAGGCGTTACCGCCTAAGACATTTATGGAATAATTTAACAGAATGGGTCTTGGGTATGGAAACGTCTAATCTTTATGTTTCCATGTTGGTTCAGACACTTAAGTTATGGATATTTTGAATTCAATAAAGTTGTTTCTACTTTTCCTGTATAAACTTATTATTGATACGCATATATACGCTTTTAATATTAATGCAGGAGGTCTTGAAATAAGACAATTATGGATGTTGTGTCACTTATAGATTATATTAGTGCGGTTGTTGGTGATGTCGTACATGGAAGGAACTGTGTCGACTGAATGATATACGCCCGCCATGACCCACATTAGTAGTCTCTCTAATATAATACTTATGTTTGCGAATGATGAAAAGTATTTATGAATTCCAATATTATGCGTGTCTTATGCTTGTTATGTCTATTTTACTATGGCTCCGTCAAGTGTGACAAGTGGGAGAATCGAAAACTTTGTGTTCCACATGTTCGCTAAGTGGGAGAATGTAAGTTTTATTTCTCACATATGTAACATGTGATAGAATCTTAAATAGAATTGGATTTTTAATATAATACATTAACGTGGCGTACGACACATTTTTTTCCCTAATTAATTAGCAATCAATTGAAAATATTGATTTAAGTGGGGCGTTTTCTAATTAGTCATTAATTATATATTTATATATATATGTAGGGGTGTCAATTCAACCCGAAACCCGTGGACCGGCCCGAAAAACCCGGTAAAATAAGCGGGTTAGGGTTGTAATTTTATGACCCGAAGACAAAATGGGCTAAACGGGTTGGCCCGAATGGGTTGGCGGGTTAAACGGGTTGGCCCGAACGAGTTGTGGGTCGGCCTGATGAGTTGCAACTTTTAATTAAAAATTATTAAGTTTTAGGGTTTTTTTTTTATATTTTCGAATCCTCAATCTTTCTATACATAACCATTAGTCTTATTCAATCTTCATTCTATACTTTTCCACTCCCACAATATCAGCTTTCAAGTTCCACCTCAATTCATTATTCCACCGTCCCATCATCTGCCACTAGTGTCTTACCACCACCAAAGTCAATCTAAACAAAATTAAGAAATAACTTATCAAAATCTTAATATATTTATCATTTTAATAAAAATTCATGTAAGATATGATTTTTAATTTTCACAAAAAATTATTTACGAACAATGCCAAAATAATGAAACGAACACCAGCTTAAAATTATGTTGTAGTTGATCGAGATGAAATGTTTCTTTTCAAGTATTATTGTAGAATACTATGAAAATATGAAGATTTTATATGATTCTAACTAAAAAGAAAAAAAGTATCTAAAATTTAAAATCATTTTACAAAATACAAGAAATTATTTTCGAAAGCTTTTAGGCCCGAATAGCCCGATGAGTTAGCCCAAAACCCGGCAGTTTAGGGTTAGGGTTGAAAATTTATAACCCGAATAGCCAGAAAAATCTATAACCCGAACACGAAAGGGTTAGTCCGATTGACATCCCTATATATATGCCGTTGATTACCTTAATGGCAAGTATATTATGTAGTTTTATGGGAATGAATATTTCATTCTATTGACTATTTAGGAAATAAGCGTGTGCATATATTAATTGATATACTATTCCTAACAAAATCCATCAGTGATCAATTCTTAGTTGATTATAGAATAATGTAATTTGATTTTGGTCTTAATTAAATAAATAGTCACTTTGATGGAAAGGGCTTTAATGTTTTTATAATTAGGGTTTGTCCTCTCTCTGCCTATAAATACAAGTGTGGTGATCCCATCAAATCACACACATTAAGAGAACACATAAACGAGGGAAAGAGAGAGAAACAAATCCTTGGAGTTGGAGTTGCGCTACTACGCCAAAGAAATTCCGAGGAAGTTCTCTCCGTCTTCTCCAATCGTCTTCCCCAACACTGTAATACTTACTGTGTTTTATTTGCACAAAGACAAGGTATAAGAATTGTGTCGCTGCATTCAAATTATGTATGGGCTATTTCTAGTGAAACAACCAATATTGCAGAAAGATGTCAAATATTCAAATTTTGGATGGGCTATATAAATGCAAGATCTTATAAATGAACACTAGATAGGATATGTTATAAGAGCATCCACAGTGGCGGCTAGCACACCGGCTAGCGCATCGGCTAGCCGATTCGCGTCGCTAGCCAAACCATTAGAATCGGCCAGCGCCTTTTCGGCGAGAAAATAGGCGAGCGCACGCCGATTTGCGAGCACTGGCCACCATTGTGGCGTGCCGATCGGCGAGCGATCGGCCAACACATCTTTTTATTTTTTATTTTTTGAAAACTTTTGCAACACTATATATACGCGATTTTAGTTTCATTTTCATTTGCACCATTTGCAACACATCTCTCTAAATTTATGTACAAGAGCAACATCGAGCGATAGACAACAATAACGAGTCCAGTCCAGCGATGAATGGATCTCAGACTCCCACGGTACCCGTGGGGTCTGGATGGGGGCAGATGGGCGGTCAGATGGGCGGGATGGGCGGCCAGATGAGCCAAGGGTACAACATGAACCCTTGGCAACAGTTGATGGGGTTGATGGCAAGCGCGCAGGGGGGATGAAGGGGGGTATGCCCCAGATGCCGCAGCAGATGCTATAACAGATGATGGAAGGGAGGGATGCAGCCCGGTATGCAGCCCGGGATACAGGGGTCAACGGGGGGGAGACACGGTCTATCGTCCCACTCTTAATTTTTTGATGGCTTCGTCTCACACGTCGACCCCAGTGGAGACGCAGTTCAATGGGGATGACCGTTTCTCATTACATGAGTTGGGGATCGATATCGGAGAGGCGTACATTGCCGTTCCAGCGGGGGGAGCAGGGCGGGGTCGGGCCGCGCCGAAGAAGAAGAAGAGCAAGGGGAAGAGCAAGGTGGTCGGCTAGTCGTCGCAGCCGGCCGTTGACGACACCACCACACGGAGGAAGTGGACGGAAGAGGAGTACGTCCCCCTGGCCAAGGCGTGGTTATCGGTTTGCGTCGATCCGCTGGTTGCGAACAACTAGCGGATCGTCAACATGTGGGCTAAGATTAGAGCAGCCTACAAGAGGAACTCCCCGCACGGAAAGGACTACACCGGGGAGGAGTGCCGGAAGGGGTGGGAACGCATCAGGGCCGTGGTCGACTGATTTTCGGGGTTGTACGCCAACGCCCTCCGCATGTAGACTAGTGGGCAGACTGAGGAGGACTGCCGGAGGATAGCGGAGAGTCAGTTCCCTAAGCCGGGGGTTTATAAGGAGTTCACTTTCTGAAACTGTTATCTATTATCTGGTGCTGAAGGACTCCGAGAAGTTCCAGGCGGGAGTCGACGCTGGGTGGCTGTAGAAGCAAAAACTGAACTATTCCGGCGATTACAGCGGCAGCAGCGGCGGTTCCCACGACCACCGCCTGGATGCTGAGGAGTTTCCGTCCCCTCCATCGTTTGGTCACTGCACTCGGCCGGTTGGCCAAAAGCGGGAGCAACGGGCAGCGAGGGGATCCTCCTCCCTATCTCCCCAGGAGGTCCAGTCGGCACCCCCCCACCCGCGTACACCTTATTCTCGCGTCAAAAAACGCGGGAACAAATGTACAAGGTCTTCCAAGATTGGAGGACCGCAACTGACCCATGGAGAAGAGGTTTTTTCACTCGATGCTCGAGAGCATGCAGGTCGATTTGGATGCCGTGAGGGCACAGAGGGGGGGCTCAGACGCGGGCTCAGATGCCACCGATGTGGAGGTCCCGGGTGGCAGCGGCAACGGCGGCGACGACGGCGATGAGAAGTAGAGAGGGCGGGGCTCGTGTGTGTAATCCCGATTTTTTTTTTATTATGTACTCCCTCCGTCCCAAGGAAGATGACCCCTTTCTTGGGCGGCACGGGATTTTATGCAACTTTATTTTGTGTGTTAAATGGAGAGAGTAAAGTAAGAGAGAGGGGATAAAGTAGAGATAAATGGGTTTCTATTTTAAGTAATGAGTCATCTTGGTTGGGACAAACAAAAAAGGAAAGTGGGTCATCTTTAATGAGACGAAGGGAGTACTTTTTTTTATCTATGTACCTTTTTTTATTTAAATGAAATGAATGAATATTCCCGTATATGTCTCGTAAATTTAATTTCGTAATTTATCGTAAATATAATTCCATAAATCTAGTTGTTTTTGAATTATTTTTATTGCGGCTAGGTGGATATTTAGTGCTGATGACGTGGCAGTGAGAGAGAGTGGCTAGCCTGTGGCTGGCCTATTGCCATTGTGGATGCTCTAAGAAGAAACTGTGGTATAGTACGTGAGTTGACCTAGCTAGTGATACAATGGTAATGTTTGAGGCTAAAGGTCTCGGATTATATTCGGGATCTCCCATTCTACCTCCTAATAGAAATTTTGTCTTCAAATTTTGTCTTCAAATTTATATATACTCATCGATATTATGAATGCAAGATTGCCGAATCAATCATTAAATCATGAACTCTACAAAATCACCAATATGCAATAGTTAACAAAATTTCTTAATATGCAATAGTTAACCCGAATTTTCTTAATTACTGCTCACTATATCAAGTTGGACTAATTCATAGTACTAATAATTAACAAAATTAAATCTGGTATTTAATCGATTTTGCCATACAGAGATTCTAGAAGCGATACTATAAGTCTGTAATATATGAATCAAACCCCATTATTGGCGACACTAACAGAAAAAGCAGATTGAGGACGACACTTACTGTAACATCCCGGAATTTAGAACCCTAATTTAAAGCCCTAGAATTAATTATTTGATGACATGGAGTCGTGAATGCATTTATTTCATGGGATGCCTTGGCCAAGTCGAGCCTAGGGTTTTTGTTGAAAGTTTGAAAAGTCAAACTATTTGATTTAATGATGTGGCATGTGATATA
>NC_062966.1:27035928-27075975 GCF_023119035.1 Salvia hispanica | reverse complement strand
ATGGTGTCCTCACCAGTAGGAGGACTGGTTGAGATCTCTCGTTTTTGCTTGAACGTAGAAATCGTACTAGGAGAACTTAAGTTAGTTGCTCACGACCTGCGAGTTATGGCGATGAGAGACGTTGACGTGATCCTAGGAATGGATTGGTTAACTGCGAACTTTGCAACGATCCGTTGTAAAGAGAGGCTAATAACCCTACAAACCCCGGGTATGGAACCCGCCGTGTACCACGGAATCTCGATGAACCGACGAATCGCTATAGTCTCCGCGTTACAAGCCACCGCCATGCTGAAGAAAGGACGCCCGGCCTACCTTGTCTATCTCCACGGAGAAGAGAAAGAGGAAGCAAGGCTTGAAGACGTTGCTGTCGTACGAGATTTTCCCGATGTTTTTCCCGAGGAGTTACCTGGACCGCCGCCAGATAGGCAGTTAGAATTTACGATCGATCTCGAACCTGGAGCCGCCCCCATATCAAAGGCGCCGTACCGCATGGCACCTAAGGAGTTAGAGGAGTTAAAGATTCAGCTGCAAGAGCTCATGGATTTAGGATTCGTTAGGCCCAGTGTTTCGCCATGGGGCGCACCGGTGCTCTTCGTTAAGAAGAAAGATGGGTCAATGAGAATGTGTATCGACTATAGAGAGTTGAACAAATTGACCCTCAAGAACAAATACCCTTTGCCGAGGATAGATGACCTGTTCGACCAACTCCGAGGAGCCGGAGTGTTCTCTAAGATGGATTTGAAGTCCGGATACCATCAGCTGAAAGTACGAAGGGAAGATATACCTAAGACCGCATTCCGTACCAGATATGGTCATTATGAGTTCGTGGTGATGCCGTTCGGTCTGACGAACGCCCCAGCCGTGTTTATGGATTTGATGAACCGAGTTTTCCACCCGTACCTAGATACGTTCGTCTTAGTATTCATAGATGACATCTTAGTCTACTCGAAGGACGAGAAGGAGCACGCGGAACACCTACGGATCGCGCTGGAGACGTTGAGAAAGGAGAAGTTGTACGCCAAATTCAGCAAGTGTGAATTCTGGCTGAAGGAAGTCAACTTCTTAGGGCACATCGTGTCAGCAGAGGGAATCCGAGTGGACCCCGCTAAGGTCGAGGCGGTACAACAGTGGAAGTCGCCATCGACGTAGAACGAGATTCGGAGTTTCCTGGGTTTGGCAGGATACTACCGAAGGTTCATAGAAGGATTCTCAAAGATAGCGAGACCAATGACCCAGCAGCTCAAGAAAGGAATCAAGGTGAACTGGACGCCGGAGTGTGAAGCAAGCTTCCAGCTTTTGAAGGAGAAATTGACCACCGCACCAGTGTTAGCTGTGCCAGAGCTTGGAGTCGACTACGTAGTTTACACCGACGCCTCGAAAGTCGGATTAGGATGTGTGTTGATGCAGAACAACAAGGTGATCGCTTACGCGTCGCGACAGTTGAAACCGCACGAGTTGAACTACCCTACCCACGATTTAGAGTTAGCCGCCGTAGTGCATGCCCTAAAGATTTGGAGGCACCATCTCTACGGAGTTAGGTGTGAAATCTTTACGGACCATAAGAGTTTAAAGTACTTCTTCGAGCAGAAGGATCTGAACATGCGACAACGGAGATGGCTCGAGCTAGTGAAGGACTACGATTGTGGTATCAACTACCACCCCGACAAGGCAAACGTGGTAGCAGACGCTTTAAGCCGTAGAGACCATTCGCAACTCGCTGTTTTTCTAACAGAAGAGGAAAGTTTAGTGCGAGAGTTGAGTAAGTTGCGGATAGAAGTAGTTAGAACACCCGATACCGTGAAAGGCCGAATCGCCGCGTTAGTAGTAGAACCTGATCTAAGGACGAGGATCGTTGTAGCTCAACGGCTAGATGAGAAATTGGAGGAGATTCGAGTCGAAGTAAGGACCGGTGAGTCCGGACAGTTTAGCGAGGCTTCCGATAACGCTCTTACCTTTGAAGGGAGACTGTGCGTGCCGAACGACGAGAGTCTTAGGAACGAGATCATGAGCGAAGCGCACGAAACCCCATACACTGCTCACCCCGGGAGCACGAAGATGTACCAGGATCTGAAAAATTCCTTTTGGTGGAAAAGCATGAAGAGAGATGTCGCAGCTTTCGTGGAACGTTGCTTAGCCTGCCAACAGGTGAAAGCCTTACACCAACGACCGTACGGGAAGCTACAACCGCTTGAGATACCCGAGTGGAAGTGGGAGCACATCGCTATGGATTTCGTGACTGCGTTGCCGAAAACCCTTAAAGGGAACACCGCGATTTGGGTGATCATCGATCGACTTACCAAGAGTGCGCATTTCATACCAATCCCCGTAACCCATGGATCGGATAGGCTAGCTCGGATCTACATTCAAGAGATTGTGCGACTACATGGAGTCCCAGTGACGATTACGTCTGATCGTGACCCGAAGTTTACCTCGAAATTTTGGATTAGTCTACAACGCGAGCTTGGAACACGCTTAAACTTTAGTACCGCTTTCCACCCACAATCCGATGGACAATCCGAAAGAACGATACAAACTCTCGAGGATATGCTAAGAGCCGTGGTGCTCGACCGAGACGGAAGTTGGGAGACCGCACTCCCTTTGATCGAGTTCGCCTACAACAACAGCTTCCAAGCAACGATCGGCATATGTAACATCCCGGAATTTAGAACCCTAATTTAAAGCCCTAGAATTAATTATTTGATGACATGGAGTCGTGAATGCATTTATTTCATGGGATGCCTTGGCCAAGTCGAGCCTAGGGTTTTTGTTGAAAGTTTGAAAAGTCAAACTATTTGATTTAATGATGTGGCATGTGATATATTAAGTTATGAGATTATGTGGCAATTTAATTGTTTATGGGTGAGTGAGAATATTAGAGGAAAATTTCCATAAATACTTGTCACCCTAATTCTTGTAATTTTCGAACCCTAGCCCCTTGGAGAAGGAATTTCTATTTTTCCGGAATTTATTTAATCCTTGGGATATTTATCCAAATTAATTCCAAGAGCCAATTATTTCCTTGTTTAGAGATGGAAAAATCGAGCCCCCTTATTTTTCTAGTGATTTTCGAAAATCACTATTTTTGGGAAGGAATGAATTATTTTATTTTATTTGACTCCCTACTTGATTTCCTTCCATACCTAGAATTTAAATATTCTACCAAATCTTTCCATACTTCAAGAGATCTTGCCTTACCTTATTTTAGTCAATATTAAAAAATCCATGCCTTATTTAAATAGGCATAGGGGACGCCTATTTCTACTCCAAATTGGGAGAATTCTTATTTTTATTTTGCTCCATGATATTTTATTCTATATGGAATAAATACCAAAACAAAATCATGGCTAGTTGGAGAGCCTCATTTTCGAAAATTATAGGGATTTGCCCTAGGATCTATTTTTGTTAATTCTTCTTCCCTACTTCACAATATTATTTTATTTTATTTTAATTAATTGGGAGAATGAGATCTTACCAAATATTCTATTCTAATTACCTAAAGATCTTGTTGAGCACTATAAATAAGAGAAACATCAACCCTAGCCCCCATAATTTTCGGCCCCCACCCTCCCACACACTCTCTCAATTTTTCTTCTACATTACTCCATTAATCCTTCATCCTTTGAGAAGAAATTGAAGTTTAATCCAAGAACTCTGAAGAATCAAGGCTAATACTTGTTTTCTACCGATTGTTTTTCGCTAAAAAGGTATTTTTGTTTAAGAGTTATGTTTGTTCTTCTTCTACCTCTTCTTTTTCTTCTTCCAACCGATTAATCGGTCTTCTTGAACCCTCATGCATCTTGGTTGAGTGAAAGAGGGATAAAAAGGGATGTGGGGACATGTGTATGTGTGTGTGCCATGTGTGTGTGTGGCGTGTGTGTGTGTGTGCCGTGATGTGTTGTGTAGTGTGTGTTTGATGGTTAAATCTTCGTGTGTGATAAACATGATCTTGATTAATTAGTAATGATAAGATAAATCGTTGGGAAGAGGGAAAAGTAATAAGACATGCATGAGTAAGAGTAGTATTGAACCTAATTTGTGATATGTGACTATGTGATTAAAAGGTGAAACTTTGGTTGCGAAGCCGGATAACGGAAAAGCGAATCTACTTGAAAACTAAGCAGTCGAGGTGGGCTTTACTCTAAAAACTCTCTTTTATTTTATCAAAATGTTGTTCGGGGTTATAAGGGTGGTTTAACTGTTATGCCATGCCTATGTTTGTTTAAATGTGATTGTTGGATATGCTTATACGAATTCGGGTCTGAGTATGGGCCGCAAGCCCTACCAGGCTGTGTACACAATGGGATCGAGAGCCGTCCTTGCTAGTCGGCCGGTCTCGTGGGCGAAAAGTGTGGCCACACTTTCGTCGCACCATGAAATGATTGTTAATTGATGAGAAAATGGGAGGTTATTTTGACTGGCCAGTCTATGAAAATATATTTTGTGATACTCGTGATATTCCTTTTATAACTGCTTAAAACTCGAGTTCACTTGGTAAGGGTGGCATAACTTATAAAATGTTTTGGCAACGAGCTCACTGAGTATTTCAAAATACTCAGCCCTGCATGTGTTTTCCTTATGTGCAGGTTGAATGACGACGAGTGGTGGCGGGTGTTGAGCAGATTAATGAATTAAAAAGGATATGTTGAACTTCAAGCGTAGTTGTGTCTTCATACATAGCTATACTTTCTCTTGGTCGTTTTCCGCTGAATTTTTGATACACTCTAGAATTTCTTTTTGGAATATTTGCATCTGGCCTTCGGGTCGAAGCCTTAGTTTTTCTTGTGATTTTGACTTGGAGATGATGTCGTACTCTCGAGATTTTTTATCATGATTTATGATACTTTTCTTTCCTCTAATCATCTAGGTTAAGTTGTTGCATTTAATACTCTGATATCTCTTTCAATTCTTTTGGTCAACACTCTTTAAATGAAACCCTAGTCTATGTTTACTTCTTTAGAGTTGGTTTAGGGTAGCAGCCGCCGCATTTATTGTACCCTAGGAGGGCGGGCTGTTACACTTACCCTGCTAAAATGTACCTGCCACAATTGTAGCATAGATCATGTGCAAAGCAGTTGCTGCTTCAATCAAGTTGATTCTTTCATCGGCTGAATCAGCTAAACATTTCATTGCCAATTCAAACACTGATATCATGCATTTCACCTTTGGAGAGTAATGTTGATCTTCACATGATAATAGAGCAGGCGCCACCAATTCAGTTGCTGTATTCTTCTCTATAGCTTCACTTACCCACCATTTTAAGCTCCTTTCTTCACCAAATATATCGTCTGTTGGCCTTTTACCAGTGAACATCTCTAGCAGCAATATTCCAAAACTGAATACGTCCCCATTTGTTGATACTTTTCCTTCGATTCCCAACTCTAATTGTATCACATGCATTCAACATTTTTTTTCCAAAATTAGGTACAATATTCTATGACAAGATATAAGTATGACAAACGGTATATAACATGCATCACCTGGTCCTGCGTAACCGATGGTTCCCACTGTTTGTGTTTGGATGAACATTTCTCCTCCATCGAAAAGCTTGGAAATACCAAAATCAGCAACATGAGCAGTCATATCTTGATCGAGCAACACATTGCTTGGCTTTATATCACAATGGACAACTGGGAATTTATGGCCATGGTGAAGATATTCCAAGGCTGCTGCAACATCTATTGCTATCTTCAATCTCTGTATAAGATCCAAACCATACATGTTGGAATGTAACCATTTATCCAAGCTTCCATTTGGCACGTATGTCATAATCAATGCTTTAAACTCTTTGTTACAACAACATCCAACAATGCGAACTAAGTTTCTGTGCCGAATGCTACTCAGTATAGTAGTTTCAGCCTCAAAGCTCCTTGTTGCTCCTTGCAGTTCCATGTTGAACACTTTTACAGCAACTTTCAACCCATCAGAAAGTGTTGCTTCGAATACAGAACCAAAGCTACCTCTTCCAAGTAGTTTGGTTTCACTAAATGAACTTGTTCCTTGTTCAAGTTCTATGTAAGAAACTCTTCTGTATTCAGTAGTTGGTGGTGATATATCAGCAGAGAGTTCTACTTTTTCTTCTTACACATCGTCATGAGAACAAGCATTACTGTAACATCCCATATTTTCGAACCCTAATTCTAGAGCCCTAGAATTTTATTGATGACGTGGGAGACTAGAATTATTTGATGGATGAATTTATTGCATGAGTTTCTTTCACCGAGTCGAGTCTATGGATGCGTTGGAAGTTTGAAAAGTCAAACTTGTTGATTATATGATGTGGCATGTAATTAATTAAATTATGAGGTGAATTATTTGTTTAAGGGTGAGTGAGAATATTAGGAAAAATTTCAATAAATACTAGCCACCTAATTTGTGAGATTTTCGAACCCTTGACTCTTATGAGAAGGAACCCTAGACAATTTTTTTTCCAGTGCAATAAATTATACCGATCAGTATTTTTGGATAAATATACCAATATTTTAGAATGACATTTTCCAGCCATTAGGATGCGGAATTTAAATATTGCTTTGATTTGATTAAATTTGGTTACCAATTTTTTAAATATAATTTGATCACCTTTACTTGTGCATGTACCGTGACTAGTTTGTATCTCAAAATCTAATAACCTTATCCAGACGAGGAATACATTTGCGACATATATTACTTATGGGATTGACATACATACCTGTCAATTTGTTAATATCAAGATATAACTTCTCAAGCTTTGGTAGATTTTGGAAAGATGGGATACTTCCTGACAAACTATTGGCAGATAATGTCAGGATTGTCAAGGAAGAAATATTGAAGACTGAAGATGGAATATCTCCGGTTAGAGATGCACTGTTAATGCTTAATATCTCTAGTCTTGAAAGATTTCCAAATTCTGTTGGAACTCCTCCTGAAATTATGAAATGAGATACCTTGAACAAATAATTATATACACCCTCCGTCCACGAAAAATAGAGCAATTGGTGTATGACGCGGGTTTTAATGTAGAATTGGTAAAGTAAGAGAGAAAGGAAAAAAGTAAGAGAGAGAGAAAAAGTAAGTGAGAAGTAGTGTTAGTGGAATGATGTGTATGGTTATTATTAGTTGAAAACTTTTCATAAATGAATGTGCTCTATTTTTTGTAGGCAGAGGAGTATATGTAATAGAGAAGCTTTACAGTGTGTAAATAATGAATAAGCACTTTGCAAGTTGTAGGACATGCAAACTAGAGTTTTTGACATATAACAAATTGACAATAAAACCATATATTATTGTAATTTATATCTTGAAAACCATTATTGTACCCTAAGTACAACTTTCTAAGCACCTCCAGTCTCCCAATTTCACACGGGATGTTGCCACTGAAATTATTGAAAGATAAGCTCAGTATCTCAAGATGTGTGCATTTATTTGGCCATATCTGCCCTTCAAGTCGGTTATTATGGAGTGACAGTATTTTGATGTTGGGTATATTGTTGCACATATCCCTTGGCGGCTCGCCTGATAGGCTATTATTTCTAATTCTGATTTCTCTAAGGGGAGACACATTGAAAACAACATGTGGTATGGGCCCACTCAACTGATTATGGCTCAAGTTTAATATTTGCAACTTGGAATTGTTAAACAAAGACGCAGGAATTGTACCGAAGAAAGTGTTGTTGTGCATACAGAGTTCCTCTAGTTGAGGTAAACTGCCCAACCATGTTGGTATGTCTCTAGTGAATGAATTTACTACCGCATTCATCACCTTCAAACGTCGCAGTTTAGAGAGCTCAAATGGTAGATCCCCGTGAAACTATTGGAATTGATGTCCAAATATCTGAGAAACGAAAGATATCCAGAGAGATTAAGAGCAGTGACACGGCCGTGTTTGAGGCCACACGACACACCAACCCAATTACAGACTGATGTATTTTGAGACCAATTGGTGCTCAAAATAGCATAAGGGTCGGAAGTGACGGAGTTTTGAAGGAAATAAGAGCATGCTTATCTGTTATGACAGAATTCAAGGAGAGGGTAAAGCTACTCAAGAACAAGATTGAAAGAGCACAGGAAAAAGTAAAACCCTCCATTAATTTGCTGTTTTGATTCCTTTGATACACTGGCTTGTTTGCAATGTTAGATTCTGATCATTTATATTAACTAAAATTTATTTCGATTCCATTTAATTTATGAGGATTCAGTTTATTTGAATTTTCGACAATGAAATATCCGTCCCAATATACATGTGGAATATTAACAGTGTCTGTGTCACATCTTCAATATATAATATATAGCTCTTCACTTACACATAATTAATCTATGAAAATTCAATCATTGCTTTTTCCAAATTAAACAAAGATATTTTTAGCAGTAAATAATATACTTCCATTCTCTTAAAAGTGAAAAGAAAATTATTTCAATTTGAACCCTATCTCCGAAAAATGAGAACTTTCTAATTTCAGAATTTTTAGTGATATGATAATTTTAATTGGAGAGGGTTGACTATGACTAATTATCACATGATTATTCATCTAAGATTCAATTGTGAGATTCAATCTCATAAACCAAACACATCCAATATTTAGTGATATGATTTAAAGGTATTTAGGATGTTGAAAAATATGTGAAGGATACATGTGCATGTGTCCGTCTGCAGCACATGGTATTGTAGAAATTTATATGTAACAACAAAATGTGAGATAAGCCTAAGAGAAATGAAAACAAATTCCACTTTATTTATTTGTACATATATTGCGTCGTCGGAGTCAACTAAACTTATCACACTTCTATTTTTATTTTAAAATAATGAAATAAAAAAATCTATCAAATAGAAGTATTCCAGTATTGCTATTATATGTGGTGTTTATGAATTATTAAAAAAATAAACATATTCGAGGCTTAATTTGTGAAGTAAACACAATATTAGGAAAGGTTAAAAAACAAATGTAAACAATTTCCAGACTGTCATGATTTATATAGATTGTATTATGTGATCAACAAATCGTCGTCTTCGTCAACTCAACTTGGCACACTTATATTTATGTTTTACTAATGCAAGCAAAATATACAATATGTGGTGTCAATTATATTCACAAAAATGAAGATAAACTTATTTAGGAGATTTTACATATAATATACTGAAAAATATATAAAATTCAACCTAATATAATACTACCTCCATCCCACTTAAGATGTCCTATTTTTTAGTGGCACAGGATTTTAGAATGGATTGTTAGGTGGAATAAGTACAGAGAAAAAAAAATGATTGAATATTTTAATGAGAATAAAATGAGAGAGTGATTTATTTCTAAATATAGAAAATAGAGTAAGACAAACTAAAAAGGAAATATGAAAATCTTAAATGGGATGGAGGGAGTATTGATATAGTCGTAGTATAATTCAATTGACAAGACGCTTATCTTCTAATCAATACGAGTTCGGGGTAGATGCCGAAAAATTCAGATGGAGGTTGAATTTTTCTAAATTTTAAGTTTGAGATTTTGAAGGATAATTTTCTTAGCACTATTTGAACGGAATCCGATTTGTACAGTGTTTACAAGTCAAATCTTATCCTATCCTTCTAATTTTTGCATTTTCTCACACGCATAATCTTAATTTATTGTATCTTTAACAGTATACATTTATTAGTATTTTAAAATTTTCTATAGAATTTCATTGTCCCTCTAATGCATGATACTCCATTATTTCTATAGTAGAGATATTTTTCAGGACACGAGATTTAAGAAAATTATGAAGTGAATTAAATAGTGAGAACGTAAAGTAGGAAATAGATTAATACATAAAGCGATATAAAGAGAATAAAGAAAATGGAGATGTGTTGTGTTTTTGCCAAAGAATGTAATAATTTATAATAGGACAATCCAAAGAATGTAATAATTTATAATAGGACAATCCAAAAAAGAATGCTACTTATCTGCGGTAGGATGAAACGAGTATACTATTTAGTGGAGTATTATTTATACGAAATCAATATTTGAGTCTTCGTCAACACGCGGTGGACTATTCTTCTTGGCAGGATGAAATTGTCGAATATATTTTGTATATGTAAAATTGGATCCTTTTGGTTGAATAATATCATCGACAGATCGACTTATGTGTGGTAGGAAAATTAAGATTGATGAATATCCACCCTAATAAAGGAAATAATAATAGAGAATTATTGTATTCGATTTGCAGTTTAGAAATTAGAGGTTTATGTGCTATATTGATATTAAAAATACATATATTGGTGCCTCATCTTACTCGCAATCGATTATGTGACACGTAATTTATGAAAACGTATTAATCATTTTGGTAGTTCATAATGGCATGGTTAGAAGTGTTTTTTCCATCTTCTTCCATTTCTTTAAAATTAATCTACTTATATTTTTGATAAAAAAATTTCTTTAATGAAATGAGATCTATAATCGTTTTCTATCATTTTTTTTCTTTTAATATCATTTGTATTTTACAAATTATGTATTAAAATTCGCGTATTGACCCAGAACCTTTATTTGTAGGAGATGTGTGGAGTATTACACTTTTGGCAATATGTTAGAAACACACGAGGAAGATAGATGATGGCTAAGCCTATGCATATGAAGTTTCCTTTTTTTTTTTTGACACTTAAGTAAGTTAAGCTTTCTAATGAATTGTACACTTATAAATAGCTATGCTACATCCATGAAGAAGCAAGCACAACACAAATCCCACAAAATATAAGCAACATATTTTAATGGAGCAACTAAAGTGAAAGCTGATCCGTACAACTAAAGTGGAAGCAAATTAAGTTAATTTATTCTTAATAAGTACTCTATCATCACTATTATTACTTGACCTACTTTACAAGTCTTTCATTAATAACGAATCAGCCATCTAAAATTATATGGTCCAACAAATTGATCTCACATATAATTAATTAAAACCTTGCGGGACACATATAGATTACACTCAATTATTCCACCTCTCGATTTGTAATACTATCTTCTTAATCATCCCTCCATCATATGTTAAGTAATTTAAATTTTCTTTTAGCACGTTGCAAGTAAATGAATACAAATTTTTTATGTAAAAATTAGCCATCTTACTCGATTCTTTTAATTTTATATACTTTATTCTTTCTTTTTATAAGTAAAAAATATAATGGACAAATTAATGCATTTGTTGAGAAATATGTAACTTATAAAATTAATAAAAGTATAAAGAATTTCTAAAGAATTAGAATTGCACTAAATATATGAAACAAAAATAATAAATGTTAAATGGACTAAACACGAATAATTGTTATATATGAGAGTCATAAATATCTATCATAACTCTCTCTATAATGTAATTGTGTGTTTAAGCGTACAATAGATTTGGGCCTAGGTGCATAATTTAGTTTGGGCCTTAATTATGTGAAGTGAAAGGTGTATCAGTGTATAGAGATTTTGACAAGTTTTGGTTATATTAATTGGGCTTGGCTTATATTTTGTTGTGAGTTTTGAGCTAAGTAAAACATAGTAGTATCAAACTGAAGCAAATGATAATTGGAAGCTCATTTAACGAATAAAATAAAGTCTAAACCTCCACTTCTTAACCATTTATAAAGAGCTAAATATATATTCGACCCAAATTAACAAAATGCAAGCTGCTGGCCTGACAAATTAATGTATTTGCTGAGAAATATGTAACTTTAACATCACTATTATTGGTCCAAACTGTTAAGGGAAATCTATCCTAACTGTTGTGGTGTGCCCATGCAAACGTGAGGTTCATCAAGCTGGAGCAATTGGCTCGGGAAAAAGAGAGATCTGGAAGTGAGCTAGACCAAGAGGCTCAGAACTAGCCGTTAGAAGAATCAGTTATAACTGATTGGGACAGCTGGAAGGGAGTTTGAGTTTAGCTCGGTTGTAACTTCTCTTATATAGCTAGATGATTCCTCTTGTTTTATAGTTGTAACACACGCACAATATCACTTTCAAAAAGATAGATAGGAAAGCTCTTGCTTAGAGAGAGTTGAGAGCACATCATCTTGTAGAGTGAGACATCATCATCTTCTTCTTCTTCTTCTTTCACACTTGATCAATAAATTCCATAATACTTCTCCGTGGATGTAGGCACCTTGCCAAACCTTGTTAGATCCTCGGTGTGCTTTCGATTTCTTGCTCGATTAGTTGTGTAGATCAAGTAGTTAAATCCTAACAAGTGGCGCCGTCTGTGGGAATCGAGATTCCAACTGATCTTGGGCGAGTGGGATTTTAAATGCAACCGATCTTGGGCGATTGGAGTTGATTGTAGCCGATCTTGGGCGATTCAGAGTGTGTGTTCTGTCTTGGAGCTGATCTCACCAAGTTGCTGATCAATTGTTTGTGAAAATGTCTACAACAAAGTTTGAAGTTGAGAAGTTCACAGGCTGAAACGATTTTGGGTTATGGAGGCTGAAGATGAAGGCCATCTTGATGCAGCAAGGCCTATGGGAGATACTAAGCGCCAGTGAAGATGAAGGAAAGAAGTGTGAGGCAGATGAGAAGGAGAAGGCTAGGATGCAAGATATGCAATACAAGGCATATAGCACCTTGATCTTGAATCTCACTGACAGGGTGCTTAGGGAAGTTTCCAAGGAAGACTCTGCATCTGGTGTGTGGAAGAAGTTAGAGTCATTGTACATGACAAAGTCCCTTGCAAATCGGCTGCATTTGAAGCAGAAGTTGCTGACCTTCAAGATCTCAGATACAAAAGATATTGCTGAGCAACTTGAAGATTTTGGGAAATGCATTGATGATCTTGAAAACATAGATGAGGAGATCAAAGATGAGGACAAGGCATTAACGTTGCTGAATTCCCTTCCCAAAAGTTATGAGTATTTCAAGGATGCCATGCTTCTTGGGAGAGAATCAAAGAATGGCTATGAAGAGGTACATTTGGCTCTCAAGCGCAAGGACATTCAGAGAGCTATAGTGAAGCAGCCAGATCCTGCAGCTGAGAGTTTGTATATCAACAACAATGGCAAGAAGGGGCCCAAGAAAAAGTTCACAAAGAAGCAAGAAAGGGACAAGAGTGAGGGTGGAAAGGAGACTAGAAGCTGCCACTACTGCAAGAAACCTGGGCACCTCAAGAAGGCATGTTTTGCCTGGAAAAGAAAGCAGGAGCAGGAGAAACTTGGTGGTGGAGAGTGGAGGCACCGGAGGCCTTGAACATTTATGATGGAGCTGTTATTGAGGAGTCCTAATGGACTCTGGGTGCAGTTTTCATATATGCTCTCATAAATCTTGGTTCCATAATTTCAGTAGTTCTCAAGGATCTGTTATGCTTGGCAATGATAAGGTTTGTGAGGTAAAAGGGATTGGAGAGATCAAGCTAAAAATGAGTAATGGCAGCATCAAGATCCTGACAGAGGTCAGGTTTATACCCAAGATAAGGAGAAACCTCATATCTCTAGGAGTTCTGGAGTCAAAAGGGTATAAGTTTGAATCAGCAGATGGGATACTCAGGGTCACTAAGAATTCAAGGATCATCATGAAGGCCAAAAGAAGAAACACTTTGTACTATTTGTTGGCAGAGACAATGGTTGGGGCAGGAGCTGTTTTATTTTCTCAGGTAGTGAATATGGATTCTTAGCATGCCAGGTTGGGCCATGTTTGTGAAAAGGGGATCGGGGCACTGGTTAGGCAAGGAGCTATCAAAGTTGGTGCATCGGATACTATTGGTAGATGTGAGCCATGCATCCTGGGGAAGGCCAAGAAACTACCTTATGCAACTAGCAGACACAGCTCTATTGCCCCCTTCATGTATGTTCATAGTGATCTATGGGGCCCTGCACAAACAGAGTATATGGGTGGAGGCAAATATTTCATCTCTCTCATAGATGATTATTCTAGGAAAGTGTGGGTGTATATCTTAAAGGAAAAGTCTCAAGCCTTTGCAAACTTCAAAGAGTGGCACACAAGATATGAAAATGAAAGAGGGAGCACTCTGAAGTGCCTAAGAACAGACAATGGCATGGAATTTCTGTCAGCCGAGTTTGAGGAATTTTGCAAGGGAAAGGGGATCAAAAGGCACAGGACAGCCCCTAGAAATCCACAATAGAATGGGGTTGCTGAGAGGATGAATAGGACATTGTTTGAAAGAGTTAGATGCATGTTGTTCTCCTCTGGATTGCCTAAGAGTTTTTGGGCTGAGGCCATTGCTACTATCGCAATACTCATCAATAAATGCCCATCATCTGCCATTGATAATGAAACTCCAGATGAGAGATGGTTTGGGAAGCTGGGTGACTACTCCGATTTGAGGAGTTTTGGATGTGCAGCCTATGCACACATAAAGCAGAATAAACAAGAGCCCAGAGCCAAGAAGTGTGTGTTGCTGGGGTTTCAAGAGAATGTGAAAGCCTAAAGGTTATGGAATCTGGATAAAGAGGGTCAGAGAATCATAGTGAACAAAGATGTGACTTTTAATGAGGATGAAATGCCATTCAAAGCTGCACAGAGTGGTGAAGCCACTGCTGGTAGTAATGTGTAGAATTTTGAGGTTGGAGAAAGGTCCACTAGATCTGATAATGATGAGGATACTGAGGTTCTAGAGAGTTCAGATGAAGGTGGAGTTTCTGGAGGTCAACAGCCCCATGGTGGAGATGATCAGCCTGCAGTTATGGGTCAGGAACCAAGGAGAAATCCAAGGAGAAACACCAAGCTTCCAGATAGATTCTCTGACTATGACATGAGTTTCTTTGCTTTGTGTGTGGCTGAGGTGTTGATATATTCAGAGCCATCAACATATGAGGAGGCCATAAAATGCAAGGAAAGTCAGAAGTGGAGAAAGGCAATGAGAGAAGAAATAGATTCTCTGTTGAAGAATGGAACTTGGATATTGGTGAAGGATCCAGGAACTCAAAAATTAATCAGTTGTAAACGGATCTTCAAGAAGAAAGTAGAAGTAGGAGAGACTGAAAGCATACGTTTCAAATCTAGATTGGTGGCTAGACACAAGTGGAAGGAATTGATTACACTGAAGTATTCTCTCCAGTGGTCAAGCACACCTCCATCAGAATTCTACTAGCCCTTACTGCTCAATTTAATTGGGAGTTGCATCAACTCGATGTTAAAACTGCATTCTTGCATGGGGATCTAGAGGAAACAATATACATGGTTCAACCTAAGGGCTTTGAGAAGCCCGGGGAAGAGGATAAAGTCTGTATGTTGAAGAAGAGTCTATATGGGCTCAAGCAGAGCAGTAGGCAGTGGAACATTAAATTTCATGAGCATATGGTGAGTATGGATTTTGAGAGATCTAGCTTTGATAGTTGCGTATACTTGAAGAGAAAAGGTGAAGAGATAGTTGCCTATCTACTGTTGTATGTGGATGATATCCTACTGGCAGGATCCAGCAAGAAAGAGCTGCAACTGATTAAGGATGATTTGAAGCTCAAATTTGATATGAAGGATTTGGGAGAGGCCAAGAGGATACTTGGCATGGACATTTACAGAGACAGAAAGAAGAGAAAGTTGAAGTTGGTTCAAGCAGACTATGTTAACAAGGTGATTAAGAAGTATCAGATGGAAGATGCAAATTCAGTATCTGTTCCATTGGCTAGCCATTTTAGACTAAGTAAAGAGCAGATGCCAGGGTCAGATGAAGATAGAAAGGAGATGAGATTGATTCCATATGCAAACATTGTGGGCAGTGTGATGTACCTAATGATCTGCACAAGGCCAGATGTGGCTCATGCAATTAGTGTAGTCAGCAGGTATATGGCTGAACTAGGAAGAGAGCATTGGAATGCTTTAAAGTGGATCTTGAAATATCTGAGAGGATTTGCAAATGTTGGTTTGAAGTTTGGAGATAAAACTTGGTCAGAAAGGAATGATATTCTGGAGGGCTTCTGTGATTCAGACTATGCAGCAAATTTGGATAATAGAAAATCTCAGAGTGGTTACATCTTCACACTATATGGCACAACAATTAGTTGGAAGTCGAATTTGCAGTCAGTGGTTGCTTTATCCACAACTGAAGCTGAGTATATATCTCTGACTGAGGCTGCAAAGGAAGGGAAATGGCTACAAGGAATTCTTCAAGATTTGGCATTCATCTAGATCGAGTAAGGATCAATTGTGACAGCAACTCAGCAATATGTTTGGCGAAACATCAGATGTTCCATGAGAGGAGCAAACATATTGATGTGAGGAGGCACTTTATCAGGGATGAAATCCAGAATGGGAGGATTAAGGTAGTGAAGGTTCCAACTGAAGATAATGCTTCTGATATGTTGACTAAGCCTCTGCCAGTTTCTAAGTTCAGACATTGTTTGGACTTAGTAGAGGTTGTGGAATGTTGAGTCTGTAAATGGATGAGAAGGGAGTTAGATATTGATCATGTTTGCAAGGTCAAGATGTTACACTCTACCCACCTTAACAAGATTATAAAAGTCGGGATGTTACATCGTATGACCGCCTCCATCGTTCTTTGCTACCCTCCATCTTCGCCAGTCATCATCTATTGCACTTTCTTTTACCTGCTCCGACTCCATCTTCTCAATAGGCTAATTTGCCTCCATCAACATATAAGAATTTCAAACAAAAATTAACTATAGGCCTATATTGCAAAATCGAAAAATATTTACGGTTGAAGAAAAATATTTACCTCCGAAAATGCATTTTCGACTGTTCTTGGAGATGCTCTTAACCGCCGGAAATAATTACTTATCACGCCTTTTCTTATACACCGGAAAAAAATCTCTGTTCTCCAATCGCCACCCTATCTTATTCTCTCCTCCCTCCCTACAGGTCTGCATTCTTCCTTTAGCCGCCACACGCATACCGAGCACAAATAGTACAACACATTTTGGATTAATATTATTACAAGATCTTGTAGCTTTTGCCATTCTTTCAATTTTTCGAATCAATATCATTTATTTTAAATGAAATCAATAATAATGATTCATAATTTTTTTGACCTCTCAAATCATATACTCATGTAACGCAGATTTTAAAGTCATTAATAAACAGCAACCTTTATTTAAAAAAAATAGTAGTTTGATCACAAGAAGAAACCATTTGTATTTGTATCACATTTTAATCTTTAAAGGTAACTTGTAAGTTGTAATCATAACAGTCACAATTAACAAATGAACTTTCATTTAACGCGCGTAACTCTATTCCTTAAATCCAGCCTATTCAATTCTTGATCTCTAATTTCATATATTTATTTAAACTATATGATATTTCTAAAATTAAAAAACAATGATTTGAATTTTAAAAATTACTTGTATCTTAATTTTTAAATTTTTTTAAAAGCATGAGAAAGCCGCCATGTCCTACTTTGTAAGTCAGTTCAAGTGGTCAAGCTTAAGACTTTTTGAAATTGTAAATCTGTAGGTGCAACAATATAGTAGCTAAGGCACTACTACTAAAAGTGAACCGGAGATGCATGAAATAAAACAACACTTCGATTCCCATATTCTCAAGTTCTTGAAATAATGTCTTTCATGTGAGGCAGCGATAGGGTGTATATCCATGTAAGTGCAACAAGAATTGGTTATCTATGTTCATAGTTCCAAATTTATTTACTTACAAATGGTGAAAGCAGCATAGAGATAATATTAATCTTGATATTGTTCATGCACATGGGAGTCATTTTCGTCGAACGAATCACTAATGAAAACCGTATAACTACAGTCTACAACTAAATGCAACAGATGGGAAATTGTTGATCATTTCATTCTTCACACAACAAGGACAGACTAATACGTTTACACATTTACGAGCTTGTTTCAGGAAGCCGAATCAGACATAACGGTCAGGAAATCCACACCGATGAGCACTGTTGGTTAAGGCCACCATGAGCCTCTATCACCAGATAACACTGAAGCATAGGGGAAACTGATAGAAAGACACAGAAAATCGAGATGTCAAACAAACGAAAAATATTGAATCCATCTCCTAATATCGGAAACTGTGGGTTATAGATAGACATACATACCTGGTTGCTGAAGGAATTTGATAACCATAGATTATCCAACTACAACAAATGATTCTCTTAACTACTAAAGCAATGCATAAAAGAATTAACATTTTTTCTTGACCATACAGTGGTAAATCCTCAACCATATTGGTCTTGAGTAACAAAGAGCAAGTTAATTAAGTGGTCTATTTGACCTATTCAATAGTATAAAGTTCACCTCCACAATCCCACTCTTACTATAACATCCTCAACAATTCCAATTTCGCAACTTATACTTGCCACATGATCTATTGACATAGTCTTTAGACAATATGAGTTCACTATGCTACAAGCATCATAACCCATTATCGTGAATAGTAACAGAAAAGGCGTATGGTGGACGATGTTTTTCTGTTACCATTGTTGCATAGATCCTCTGGAGAGTAGTCGTTGCTTCAATCATGTTGATTCTTTCATGAGGTACATCGACTAAACATGCCATTGCCACCACAAAAATTGACAACACGCATTGCTCCTTTGCACAAAAATCTTGATCTTCGCCAGACAGCAAAGCGTGTGCAATAGGAACTGAGTTTCCTTGTAATGATTCACTTACCCACTCTTTTAACCTCATTTCCCCATCAAACATATCATCTGTCGGCTTCTTCCCTGTAAACATCTCGAGCAACATTATCCCGAAACTGTACACATCTCCTTGTGTGGACACTTTCCCTTCCATTCCCAACTCTAGCCGTGCAACATGCATCATTAGTATATTTTCGATTAAACATAGACATTTTTATAAACAAAAGACTATAATATCATTAAAGATGAAAAGTTTAGAATTATGCATCACCTGGTGCTGCATAACCAATGGTCGCCAATGTTTGTGTTTGGGCGACAACTTCTTCATCGTCAAAAAGCTTCCCAATGCCAAAATCACCAAGATGAGCTACCATGTCTTGATCGAGCAAAACATTTTTTGGCTTTCCATCACGATGGACAACGGGGAATGTATGGCCATAGTGAAGATATTCCAAGACTGTCGCAACGTCTATTCCTATCTTCAGTCTCTGGATAAGATCTAGACAATGAATGTTGGAATATAACCATTTATCCAAGCTCCCTTTCGGCATATATGTGAGAACCAGAGCTTTAAACTCTGGGCTACTGCAACATCCAATAACTCGAACAATGTTTCTGTGTCGAATGCTCCCAAGTATCTCAGTTTCAGTATCAAAGCTCCTTTCAGCTCCTTGTAATTGTAAGTTAAAAACTTTTACCGCAGTTTTCAACCCATCAGATAGTGTTGCTTCAATTACCGAACCAAAACTTCCTCTTCCAAGAAGGTTGCTCTCACTAAAACCACTTGTTCCCTGCTCTAGTTCTATGTAAGAAACTCTTCTATATTCAGTCACCGGTGAAATATCAGTGGGATGCACTGGTGATTTCTTCGGTTTACATATCTTTATAAATACGAGGATGACAATCACCATAGTCACAGCTAAAATCACGGAAGGCAGTATAAAGTTCATCAAGCTTCTTGATCTATGAAGATTTTTTGTGCATGGTGGAACTTCAAATCTTATTGGAACACAAAGGGCAAGGTTGTGGGAAAAAGATTGATCACTCAAGTTGCCAAAACAACCCCTTTCTGGAATTTCCCCAACCAATTTGTTGTTGGAAACATTGAAATACTCAAGAAAATGAAGGTCTTCTAATGACTTGGGTATAGATCCTGAAAGGTTATTGTAAGATAAATCCAATGCTATCAAATTTCTAACATTTCCCAAGGATTGAGGAATAGATCCATCCAACAAATTATTTGATAAGTAAAGAGATTCCAATGACTGACAACCACCAATTGAGGTGGGGATATCACCTGAAAATTGATTGAAGGACTAGTCTAGATAGGAGAATGACTTCAAATTTCCGAGTTCAGATGACAATTGACCATTCAAATAATTTGAGAACAAGTTCAAAAACAAGAGATCTGTAAGATTCCAGAAGTTGGGAGGGATGGTGGAATTCAACAGGTTGTAGCCTAAGTTGATGATTCTCAAGGATTGAACTTCACCTAAGCATTCAGGAATTGGACCCGTAAGCATGTTTTTATCAAGGTACAAATCCCCCAAGTTATTCATCCCAAGTTATTCATTCGGCAAATATCGCTAGGGATAGACCCTCCCAATTTATTCTCGTAAAGAAACATTCTTTGGAGTTTCTTCATATTCCCAATTGATGGTGGAATGGGTCCACGCAGCTGATTACCTCCGAGCTCAATAAACAGCACACTACTTAAATTTCCAATTTCTGAAGGAATGACACCTACGATGTGGTTGTTATCCAAGCTCCCATTTGGCATATATGTGAGGATCAATGCTTTAAACTCCATATTAGAACAGCATCCAATAACTCGAACTAAGTTCCTGTGTCGAATGCTGCTCAATATAGTAGCTTCCGAATCAAAGCTCCTTAATGCCTCTTGAAGTTCCAAGTTGAACACTTTTACTGCAACTTTTAGCCCATCAGAAATCTACCTCTTCCAAGTAGGTTGGTTTCACAAAATGAACGTGTTCCTTGTTCAAGTTCTATGTAAGAAACTCTTCCGTATTCAGTAGTTAATGGTGGAATATCAGCAGAGAGTGCCACTGTTTTCTGTTTATGCTTTCTGATGAGAATAAGCATTACAATGACCGCAACGACAACTAAAACCACTGATGACACAATGAGTTTCTTTAACCATGATCTACGATGATTTTCTGAGCAAGGTGCAACTTGAAATTTTATAGGACCACAAAGAGCTATGTTGTGGGAGAAAGACAGAGCACTGAAATTCGGAAAATTGCCCCCATCTGGAATTTTTCCCTCTAGCTTATTGTTGGAAACATTAAAATTTTCAAGAAAAGGAAGGCCTTCTAAAGATTATTGTATGATAAATCCAATGTAATCAAACCTTTAACCTCTCCCAATGATTGAGGAATGGAGCCACTAAACATATTATTTTGATAAGTTAAGAAATGTTAGTGATTGGCAACCATCAATTGAGGTAGGAATAACATCTGAAAATTGATTAGATGACAAATCCAAAGAGTTGATCATCTTTAAATTTCCAACCTCAGATGACAATTTACCGCTCAAATGATTGGAAGACAAGCTCAGAATCACAAGGTCTGTGATAATCCACAAGCTAGGAGGGATGGTTGAATTCAATTGGTTGGAATCTAAATAGATCTCTCTCAACGATTTAATATCACCCAAGCATTCAGGTATTCGACCCACAAGCATGTTCTCATAAAGGCTCAACTCCCCCAAATGATACAATCGGCAAAGATCGTTAGGGATAGATCCCGCCAATTGATTGTCAAAAAGATATAGCATTTGGAGTTGCTTCATTTTTCCTATTGTTGGTGGAATGACACCACTCAGAAAATTATCATGCAAATATAGATTTAGCAAACTGCTTAAGTTTCCTACTTCAAGCGGAATAGCACCTATGATATTGCAGTTTGAAGCACAAAAGTACTCAAGAGAGATGGAAAAATTCCCAATTGAAGCAGGTAAGATTCCGTTCAGTGGATTGTCTGATACTTCCAGGTCCTTCAAATGTCGACAATTAGTTAATGAAGAAAGAAATGTCAATTCCTGAGTTGGGAATTCTGCTCCACTCAAATTATTTTCCTCAAGGAAAAGCTTTTGTAGAAGCTTCAAATTACCAAAGTTGGGTATGGAGCCACTAAAGGAGTTGTCAGACATATCCATGAAGATAAGTTTAGAAGCATTGGTGAGAGAGCTTGGAATTGGGCCACTAAGTCTGTTATGGGACAAAAGAAGCCATTCAAGATTTGGAAATGAATTCCCCATATCTAATGGAAGAGTACCAGAAAATTCATTGTACAAAATTTGTAACTCGTTCATTGTTGATGTATTGAATAAGGACGATGGGATGGATCCATATAAGGAATTATTGTACGCAGTAAATTCCTCGAGTAATGGCAGAGTGCCAATCACTTGTGGTAGTTCACCTGCCATATATGTCCACATTGAATATTACAATATTACACATACCATGTCATAAAATAATTTAAATAGATCCCTTATTCCACCTACTCAAATTTGAAGATTTTTTTTATTAATTTGAAAAAAGAGTTATTTAAACAATTCCTAACAGGATGTATTTACTAAAGGATTTTTGTTATCATAAAATATGTTAAAAGTACCAAGAAGCCAAAAAGGAAAAGTTGTTTAATTGGTAAAATCCATGTGAGAAATTAAGCATCGAACTTCATCCAAATAATTTAAGGAAGTCATAAACAAAAGGAAGAAAGGATCAAGTATAGATACCTGTGAAATAATTGTTTGACAAGTCCAACACTCTAAGCATGCTTGTATTTCCAATTGCACGAGAGATGGTTCCACTGAGATTGTTGTTGTATAAGTACAAGATCTCAAGATGTTTGCATTTCCATATATTTGGTGGAATATGACCTACAAATTATAGAGGGTTCAAATTAGTCACTTCCTATTGTTAGTTTGTTAGTCCCTCATGTAATTACTGATCATCTCCTTTGTAATTGATTTTTTATCAATTTGTAAAAAGAGTTATTGCATTAAAAATTTTCCTAACAGGATGTATTTACTAAAGGATATTTGTTATCATAAAAAATGTTAAGAGTACATAGAGGCCAAAAAGGAAGTCATAAACAAAAGTAAGAAAGGATCAAGTATTGATACCTGTGAAATGATTGTACGTCAACTTCAACACTCTAACCATGCTTGTAGTTCCAATTGCATGAGAGATGGTTCCACTGAGATTGTTGTTGTTTAAGTACAAGAACTCAAGATGTTTACAGTTCCATATATTTGCTGGAATATGACCTACAAATTATTATATGACTGTTAGCCTGCTCCTATACACAAAAACATTACCAAACTCAGAGGTGGAAACTTTTTAGTTTTTTTCTAGTGTTAAAAATATACTCCATGAATTCAGTAATTTTACATGTGTGGTGCAGTGGACTAACATTCTAACTATAAAGAAAGGAGAATAGTAATGCGTTTATGTATATATGTGGAGATGTTCATATGAGAACTTATTGTATAGTAAGAACGTGAAGCTTTTTCAGCCCACTTGGATTACATTCACAATCATCCATGGTAGTTTTGGAGTGATAATTTTTTGTAACTACTCGGCCGAAATTCCTCGTGAAATAATTGTGTTATTTAACGAAAATCCTCCATTGATCATCGCAAAAAATGATAAACAATATTCCCTCCGTTCCTCATAGCTGAGGCGGAAATTTTCGGCACGAAGTTTAAGAAATAAATGTTGAGTGTGTTAAATAAATAGATAAAAAGTAAGAAAGAGAAAAAATGTAGAGAGAATAAAGTAAAAAGTGAATAAAGTAGAGATAATAAAGGAAGAGAGAGTAAAGTAAGAAAGAGGAAAAAGTTACTATATATGGAAATGACTCAACTATGAGGGAACTTTCCAAAATGGAAAAATGACGCAACTATTTCCAGTTAAAGAGGCGCTTTCAATGTTTAACACCTCTAGTCGTGTAAGTTTCCCTATTTCGGCTGGAATTCCTCCTGAAATTGTGATATTTAAAGAAAGTCTACCATTGATCATCGCAACAATTAGATGCAATTTCTGCTGTAAAATAAGATACTAGGAGTACTATATTTGAATATCCAAAATAAATTCCAAAATAAATACTTCTACGTAAAAATCATTGTACAAAAATGAAATTAGATAAGCATACCTTGAAAGTCGTTCTCATCCAAATACAACTCCCTAAGCATGCTCATTTTCCCAATTTCGAACGGGATGATACCACTGAGATTGTTGTTGGATAAAGCCAAGCACTCAAGATGTGTGCATTTCCATATATTTGGTGGAATTGGCCCTTCAAATTAGACAAAGTTGAAGAAACAAAGTGATAAATAGTTGAAGGAATTTTGTGAATCAAGGGGGTGTATGTAATATTTCAAATTATGGACATACCTTGTAAGTTGTTAAGAAACAGATATATGAAATTTACTTTGCAAATTATGGACATTTCAAATTATGGAAATTTACTTTGCAAATTAAACTATATATGAAAGCACAGTGACTATATAGAGCATCCATGTGTTCAGGAAATTTGATATTTACCAGATAAGTTGTTGAAGGCCAAGCTCAGTGTTGTCAAAGTAGATATGTTGAAAATGGAGGATGGGATATTTCCAGTTAAAGAGGCGTTTCCAAGGTTTAATAACTCTAGTCGTGTAAGTTTCCCTATTTCGGCTGGAATTCCTCCTGAAATTGTGATATTTAAGCAAATTCTACCATTGATCATCGCAAGAATTATATGCAAATGTAAAATGAAATATATGTGAATATCCAAAATAAATACTTCTACAAATCATTATAAGGAAATGATTTAGAGAAGGGTCTAGGATATTATAACCAAAAGCTAAATCCTGTTAGTTGATAACCGTGATAAACCAAGCAAACGACCATTTGCGCAGGTCAGTGCGCATACACTACATTACTGTGGACTATGGCACGCTGTTTCTTGAGCTAACTTTTAACACAGATCGAAAAGCAGAATATGATGAAAATTACATTTCTGTTGTTTCTGTACCATTTGATCCTGCAAAAGCTTTGATTGGTTCAAGCCCAAGTAGAGCTTAAAGTAGCTCTTGTGCACCTAATCAAGTCAAGCACTAACCAGTTTCCAAAAACTTATTATCTGATCATGATATCGTTAAAACTTTTCACTATGTGCATCAGCTTAAAGAGCACCTAATCACATGTCAAATTACAAGTTTACAATCTACTCGACTGAATTGAACCATAAAAGTCCTCAGACAACAGCTAAAATTAGCAAAAAGCACGATGAAGTACAAAACACGAATCCATACCTTATGTATCAATCCATCATCAATAATCGAACTGCTTAGCCTCTTAAACAACTCATGCACCACTAAACACAGCTAAGCAAAGGCAAGAATGGCGGGAAAGAGAGGCCCCTTAAAAGGCATGGTTATCCATACTTATATAGGTGAGCTAGGATCGTTACCAAGTCGATGTGGGACAAGATATTAAATATTTAACACGCCCCCTCACGTGTGGGCCGAAATGACACATCGGACTTCCATCAAGTGGGTAGGCAAGAGAAGGGATAAAGGGATAAATCCATCATCGACTTGGGCCCGCTCTGATACCATATAAGAAAGGGGCCACTCACCCCTTAAAAGGCCTTATAAGGGAGGGGTTATCCACACTTGTATAGACAAGCTAGGATTGTTACCAAATTGATATGGGACAAGATATTAAAAATTTTAACAGGCTGATTCTCTCTATCTCTCTCTTCATTCCCCCAACAAATCTAGTATCGCCCTCAATCATCAAAACAAAAATTGAAATAAGATGAGCGTTTACGACATTCTGTTCGGGGTAGATTTCATCCGCAAGAAATACGAAAAATACGATATTGAGAAGCAGCGCGATCAGAATGCCTTCTCCGACGACGCCGTCGCCCACCTCTACTCCACCTTCGACTCCCAAATCAACCTCGCTCCCCAAAAAATTATTATTGGGATCTGATTTTCGTCTCCAGAAATCGAAGATTGCTGCGTATGAGACGGACAGGGCGACCGTGGTGGCGTTGTATGCGGAGGTGCGGCGCATCAAGGCCAGGCTAATGGATGAAGTGCCTAAGTTGAGGAAACTTGCTCAAAGGAAGGTTGTTATTTTTTGTCTTAGCCTTTTTGTTCTGATTCTTGTTGTAGTATGTTACAGACACCCCAACTCCACCGATCGACTCCAACATCGACGGGAGATGATGTGAGAACAGACGATGAGGTGATAGAGAGGGAGACAACAGCTACGACGGAGAGACAGTCGGAGGAGGAAGAGGTGCCAGAAACCGTGGCACGGAAGAAGGAGACGACCATCCGGAAGCTTAGGCCAAGGGAGAACATCAAGCCTCAGGACTTCTTCAAGAATTACGTCGCCAAGTGAGGCGCATAATATCTTTAGTTTTTGCTTTCTTAGTTTTGTTTTATTGTTGAATATTTTGTTTTATTTATTTTTGCAAACATTATGGAGTCGGGCGGTTTATAAGCCCCGTCGGGTTTTTCTTTTTTGGAATCTTTCCCGATGAATAGGTTTAAGGTGAACCAACCCTAGGGTCTTTAGACAATATAAATAGGGCTTTCATTAATTCCGTATTCAATTAATGAAGAATTATTTGTCCAAATTACTTGTGTAATACTCTTGAAACCCTAATTTGCTGCTGACCGATAGACCTCCGCGCCAGCCGCCGACCCTACTGTTGAGGGCGCCAGAATTGTGGTATTGTGTGTGTGTCGTGACAGGAATTTTTCGTTAAGAGAAGTGGGCTCTTAACATCTGGTGCATTTCATCTCGAACTCATGGAAATTGAGGAGGAAGTGCAATGATCATCGGTTGTATTGACTGGGGGCAACCCGCCGTAATCCAGTGCGAAACCGCCACGACTTGGGCGGCCCACCACGACCCCCGCCGCGTGGCGATCCACCCCTGGTCGTTCGCCAGCGACCGGATACCAGTACGAACGATTAGCAATTCCATCTCCTTTTATTTCAACAAAGTGGCATCAGAGCCGATGGCGAGCACCAGCGTGGCGTCAGTGGGGCATCTGTCGCTGCCCCGTCTTACCAAGATGAACTACGACAATTGGAGCATTCAAATGAGAGCACTTCTTGGCGCGCAAGATGTGTGGGAGTTAGTTGTGACCGGTTATGAAGAACCGAGTCAAGATGAAATCGAGGCCATGTCTGCAGCTCATACAAGGATATGGAGGGAGAAGCGTATGAAATACAAGACCACTCTATATCTCATGTTTCAAGCCGTAGATGATTCCGGCTTTGAAAAAAATGTTGGTGCCATGACATCCAAAGAGGCATGGGAAACATTGCAGAAAGTGTTCAAAGGCGCTGACCGAGTCAAACAAGTACGACTCCAAACCTTGGAAGGTGAATTGGAGGCCATGAAGATGAAAGAGACAGAAGGAGTTTCTGATTATATCACTCGTGTCCAAACGGTGGTAAATCAACTCAAACGCAACGGTGAAAACCTAACCGATGCCAGGGTCGTAGAAACGATTCTACGATCATTAACAAAGGATTTTGAGAACGTGGTGTGTGCAATTGAAGAATCAAAAAATCTAGAGGAGATGACCATTGATGATTTAGCTTGGATCCCTGGAGGCACACGGACAAAGAAAGAAAAAGAAGAAACAAGAATCACTTGATGAGGCCTTGCAAGCCAAGGCGACAATTAATGAAGAAAAGCCATGTATGTGCAGCACGATCACCAAGAAAGAGGAAACTTTGGAGGCCGCGATACTGGTTATGGAAGAGGCTATGAGAAAAAGAACAACCACGATGAAAGACAACAACCAAATCTTGCTCAAAATTGGCGTGGTGGAGGAAGAGGTCGTGGTGGCGGAGATGGCCGAGGTCGTGGCAGAGGCGGCCGTTCATATCGTCCCAACGTTGATTGTTACAATTGCGGCAAACACGGACACTATGCAAGAGATTGTAGATCTCCGAGACAGGAAGAAGAGAACATGAATCTCGTGGCTGAAGAGGAGGAAAAAGAAGATGGTGTTCTCATGATGGCATATGATGACACCATTCCTGATATTGATGTAGACACGGTGTGGTATCTTGACACCGGTGCCAGCAATCACATTTGTGGGCGCAAACATCTCTTCACGGAGATGGAAGAAATTAAAGATGGGTATGTATCATTTGGTGATGCCTCAAAAATTGAAGTAAAAGGTCGAGGTAAAATCAGTTTCTTGCACAATGGTGAAGAAAGTACTATTGAAAATGTGTATTATGTGCCGAATATGAATAGCAATATTCTGAGCATGGGACAATTAATGGGGAAGGGCTACTCGGTATTCATCAAAGATCAAATGATGCAATTGAAGGATAAAAGAGGTTACGTAATTGCACGTGTCGGAATGGCCAAGAATCGAATGTACAAACTCAACTTGCAAAATGTTCAAGAGAAATGTTTGAAAGTAGACATGGAGAACGCCATTAGAAAACTGGCAAAAAATGGTATGGTCCATGGGCTACCAGATATAAATTACTCGAGATCATTCTGTGAAGAAGGGTCCTCGGCAAACAAGCAAGAAGTTAGTTCCCTAAGAAGGCGGAATATCACGCGAAGAATATTCTCGAGATGATACATACAGACATATGTGGTCCAATCACACCCGAGTCGTTTGGAGGAAAGAGGTATTTCATCACTTTTATAGATGACTACACAAGGAAGACGTGGGTGTACTTTCTTAAAGAGAAATCTGAAGCACTTGAAACTTTCAAGAAATACAAGATGATGGTTGAAAAGAGAACGGGCTACAATACTAAGGCGTTGCGGTCAGATAGAGTTGGTGAATACATGTCAACCGCTTTCACCAAATTCTGTAAAGAACAAGGAATAAAAAGATATATAACCGCGCCCTACTCGCCTCAACAAAATGGTGTAGCAGAAAGGAAGAATTGAACCATTCCTGACATGGTTCGGTCAATGTTGAAAACCAAAAAAATGGCAAAAGAATTCTGGGCGGAAGCAGTGCAATGTGCGGTGTATGTACAAAATCGATGTCCTCATGCAAAGCTGATGGATTTGACACATCAGGAAGCATGGAGCGGGATAAAACCAACAATGTCACATCTCAAGATATTCGGTAGTGTAGCCTATGCACATGTACCGAATCAAAGAAGAACCAAGTTAGATGATAAAAGCAAAAGTATGTGTTCATCGGGTATGATGAGAAGACGAAGGGCTTCAGACTATTTGATCCGAATGAGAAGAAGGTAATTGTAAGCAGAGATGTGCATATAAATGAAGAAAGTATGTGGGATTGGAACAACAAAAATATGTTAGTACCTGAAGAAACAGAACCATCAATCTCTACACCAATGATCACACGGACGAATCACTCAACAACAAAGATGAAGAAGAGCCAAGGCAACCAAGAATGAGAAGTTTGCAAGATCTCTATTATACAACAGCTGAAGTACACCTAATATGTCTGCTAGCTGCAATGGATGAAGAAATTGCTGCTATTGAAAGAATGACACTTGGGAAATGGTAGAATTGCCGGAGAATCATCAACCGATAGGAGTTAAGTGGGTAACAAAAAGAAGATGAATGTTGAAGGAAAGATTGAAAGATACAAGGCGAGACTCGTTGCATAAGGGTATTGATGAAGATCGGGATGAAAGATGGAAGAGATTTGAGTTTAAGGGAGGAATTTGTGAGCTAAACTCAAATATATAAAAAAGTCAACATTGTCATGCCAAGAGTTGGGGCCAACTAAGTGCCATCTATCAATTTTCTAGAAGCATGAAGAAAGAAGTCAATTTTATTTTGAATTTGTATTGAATAGTCACCGTAAGTTTCTTGAAAAGAGGAACAAAACCTCATCATTTGTTTTGCTACTTAAGTCGGTCAAGGTGAGGGAACCGCCATAATGAGTCTATAAATATGAATTGCATGTAATGTATGAGAAAAGAGATTAAACTTTCAATATATATAAATTAAGTCCTCCACTACTTTTGTGAATTCTCTCTCCTCGTATTGTAATCTATTAGCAATTCCATCTCCTTTTATTTCAACATTTTGATCGGATCATGGCTCGTATCCAAATACCGAACCCTTGCCATCGCCAACGGGTTTCGATATAGAAGACTGGCTAGGGGTGGTCGACGTGGAGCACTTGTTCGCCAGGAGGATTATCGCCATGACGGCGACTGGAATGAGGATTTCCCTACGGATAATAGGCTGGTGCCCTACCGGCCACGGCGGCAATCTAGTCGGGACCCCCGGCGGCTCGTCAGAGAGGTTGGCACGACAATTGCCGCAACACATTGTCTTGGGATCCCCTGCCAGTGCAGGACAGGCTACACTACCAGCACAAATCTGAACTAGGCATGGAATGAATATTTGTGCTCCCCATTTCGACGGTTCGGATGCGACAAGTTGGATATTGTGTGTGGAGTACTATTTTGATCATATCATGATGCCTGACGAAGATCAACTCCAGTAAGCCGTGATGCACTTTGACCCACCGGCGGCAGAGTAGATATTTAATTATAGGAACAACAATCGATTTGTCACTTGTTCTGAATTCTTGACATGAATAGTTTCAGGAATTACATTGGTCCCCTGGCCAAACTGGTACAGACCGGATCAGTAGCGGAGTACCATGATACTTTCAAAAAGTACTTAAATAGGGTCGAGGGTCTTCCTGGTTATGCTCTAATACCGATCTTTGTAGAGGGCCTAAAACAACCCATTCAAGAGAAAGTCGAGCTGCAACAGCCAAAGTCATTTGCAGAAGCAATGGCACTCGCGCTTCACTTGGCGGCTAACCAAGATCATCGGTACCAGCAATCGTCATCAACACAGAAACGACAATAGTCCAGCCGAGACTCGCGACAACAACCGCTGATTGTGGCGGGTTAGTCGAGCAGTTTGCCGCTGGTGGTCAGCCTCCTCGCGATCAGGAACGCTCCAGGATGGCTCTAATTCGGGTTTCTAATGCAGAAAAGTCGGAGCGTTCGCGAAGTGTTCTGCGCTGTAAAACTCCTTTGTTTTGTTGGGGACGAGGACGACGATGTTCAAGGGCAGTTTTTGGGGACCACAGGATGAGGAAGTCATTACTGAAGATATCTCTCACTTACATGCTTTCACCGGAAACAACCGTACGATTCCCTTCCAGGTGGTGGGTGAACTGGGAATGACGGAAGTGCGTATTTTGATTGATACTAGGAGCACTCACAATTTTCTCTACCCTCGTTTAGCAGAGCGTCTACAGTTCGCTGTCACCGATCCGACCCTTCAGGGTATATGTTGGTAATGGGGCGTCTTTAATGTGCTCCCATGTTTCTCGTCAGGCCAAATTGACAATGCAGGGCGCCCAATTCTTGACCTATCTACATATCTTGGACATTCATGGGCCGGATGTAATATTGGGCATGGCGTGGTTAGAATCTTTGGGGAAGATATCAGCCGACTATGTTGGCAAGACGTTGGAATTTCAAATGGATGAAAAGATGATTGTACTACAGGGTAATCTGTCGGGACCGAAACACATATCGTTAAACTCACGGGCATTGTTCGTTTTACCTAGTTCACGAATTCCATGAAATTGTGGCCCTCGAACCCGAGGATGGGGCGGGAACCTGCTGTCCACCGAAGCTAGTGTTGGTGCACGCAGCGGAAGAGCATGTAAATAAATCACATAATAATCAGATCTATTTAGCAGATTATTTAGACAAAATCTATTCGCGTAATTATCACATGTATCATGCTCATAACTTGAATTAATCATGCTAAGCAATGCATAATCAATACCGTATGCTCAATGCTAACCTACATTGATTAAGAAATAAATATTTATCAAGACCTCGCCTTTCAGTAGATAGCCCAAGGCAAGTCTTGCTGTTAGATCCGTTCAGTGCTATACCACACCAATGTCATCTTATTTCAGTAAGGCTTAGAAATATACGGACTGACATTGCAACCTTTCTCGATGGGTAGTCTAATTCCATCTAGGTTGTGAAATTCATATTTTTCTTTGTTTAGAACTGACCGTATTACCTTAAAGTGGACGACGCCCACAACCGGTCTACTAAAACAAAGACTTAGACTTTGTTAAGTTAACTTATACATTTAAACATGCATTAACATCCATTAAATGTAAAACATAACAACATTATGACAAAAATAATCTGTTTTATTCATTGGAAAATAA
Source organism: Salvia hispanica (assembly GCF_023119035.1). Lineage (NCBI taxonomy): Eukaryota > Viridiplantae > Streptophyta > Magnoliopsida > Lamiales > Lamiaceae > Salvia > Salvia hispanica. Next base: position 27,044,278 of record NC_062966.1, on the reverse strand, counting down.
AATAAGAGTTTTACAGTATTCAATCACTCGAAACGTGATTTCTAGTATACAAACTCTAACAGCTAGTTTCCCTACAGACCTGCTGATGGATTTCAGCCGAGTTCTAGAGGATCACAAGGGGTTGTTTGCCATACTTGAAGGGATGCCCCCTGCCCTAGCCTTCAATCACATGATTCACTTACTCCCTGACATGAAGCCGGTCAATGTGCGATGTTATCGCTACCCTTACTTCCAAAAGAATGAGATTGAAAGACAGGTGAAGGAGATGTTAGATCAACGTATCATTCATGTCCATTTTCGTCACCAGTTTTGTTATTTCGGAAGAAAGACGGGACGTTCCGCTTCTGGATTGATTACCGTGCTCTCAATCTGGCGACGGTACCGGATCATTTCCCAATCCCTACCGCGGATGAGTTATTCGATGAGCTCGGCAAGGCAAAGTTCTTTACTAAATTGGATCTACCTTTCGGATATCACCAGATCAGAATACACGAGGCTGACATATTTAAAACTACCTTTCAGATGGACGATGGCCACTTTGAATTTTTGGTTATGCCATTCGGGCTTATGAACGCCCCATCTACTTTTTAGGCAGCCATGAACAACATTTTCCAGCCTCTTCTCCAGCGGTGCGTAATTATGTTCTTTGACGAAATCCTAATGTACATCCCAACCATGGAATCTTACTACGCGCATCTGTCCGAGTTACTATCGGTCCTTCGTGTTAATCAATTTTATGTAAAATTGTCCAAATGCTCGTTCTGCAGCACTACTGTTGAATATCTAGGTCATTTGATTGCAGATGGTGAATTAAAGGCAGACCCAAGGAAAATTGAGGTGATAAAGGAGTGGCCTTTACCACAAAATGTTAAGCATCTGCGCGGATTTTGGGGGTTGTCCGGGTACTACCGCTGATTTGTGGCGAATTATGAGTTATTGCAGCCCCCTACAGATTTGCTTAAGAATGAGTCCTCTGCATAGACACTGGCAGCAGACGACGCCTTCGAGGCGCTCAAGTTGGCCATGACATCGACTCTGGTCTTGAGATTGCCGGATTTTAGCAAAAAAAAATTTGTCGAAACGGATGCATCCGACGTGGACATAGGGGTGGTGCTAATTCAGGAGGATCACCTAATCGCTTTCTTCAGTCGCAAATTGGGATCGAGACGCAGAGTGGCTTCTACATACCATAAGGAGCTATATGCCATTGTCGAAGCAGTTCAAAAGTGGAGAAAACATCTATTGGGGCAGGAGTTTATAATTCGCAGTGACCAGAAGAGCTTAAAGGAGCAACTACAACCGGTAGTGCAGACACCGGATCAGCAACTATATGTGCGTAAATTAATGGGGTACAAGTTCTGAATTGAATATAAGAATGGGACTTCCTACAAAGCGGCGGACGCACTCTCCCGTCGTGAAGAGCCGGGACAACTGCAGGACTATAAGAATGGGACGTTCAGCTACCGGAGGAAGAGCTGACGCCTGATCTTGCGATGCAGGTGGCTGACGGGTTTTGTCGGCGGTTGCTCACCCAGTATGTAAGCTCCTTGATGTGCTGCGTAGAGTAATGGCGACAAGGCCAGATTTGGTGGATCCCCTGCTCACCTCTCGTTCACTGATGGGCTTACATAATTTCATCGTCGAATTCTGGTCAGCCAACTTTCCCCATGAAGAGGCTGTTGTTGGAAGAGCACCATAGCACGCCCCTGGCAGCCACTGGGGCACGAGCGGACTTTCCGGTTACTAGCAGCGGGTTTTTATTGGCCCAAGATGAGGAAAGATGTAAGGGATTTTGTGGATGCGTGTGTGATTTGCCAACCCACCAAATACTCAACCCAGAAATAGACGAGTTTACTTCAGCCTTTGCCTGTACCTTCGCAGGTTTGGGACGACGTCGCAATGGACTTCATAAACGGGTTGCCACAGTCGCGTGGTTACACGACGATAATGGTGGTCGTCGACAGGCTATCCAAGTATGCTCACTTTGCCGCCCAACCTACATGCTTTGATGCATTACGGGTGGCTCATTTGTTCGTCAACACAGCAGTTCGCCCCCATGGTTTTCCCAAAACATTGGTGTTGGATCGGGATTCAGTCTTCTTAAATGCAGTTTGGGAGAAGAAACTAGGCTTAGTGGGACAAAATTGAACTTGACCAACGCATACCATCCCCAGTCGGATGTGCAAACGGAGATCCGAAACAAGGGCCTAGAACAGTATTTGCGTGCTTTCACGGCCGATAGACCATCCACCTGGTCGAATTTTCTTCCACAGGCGGAGTTGTCTTTCAATTGCTTCCATCAGGCCTGCCTACCTTTTCGGGCGTTGTATGGCCGTGAACCCTGTGGCGACCGCACCTTCGGCTAAGACCCCCTCCCCAACGTGGCGGAACTAATACGGCAGCGTGGGGAGCTGCTTATTGAGTTGCGTTAAAACTTGTTGAGAGCGCAGCAGCGCATGATTGCGACGGCAAATAAGCATAGGCGCCATATTGAGTTTGAAGTGGGCGACTTGGTGTGGTTGAAATTGCAACCGTATCGCCAACATTCAAAATTGGCTAAGCGGTTTTACGGGCCGATATCCGCGAAATTGGCTAAGTGGTTTTACGAGCCATTCGAAATCCTGCAGCGTATCGGCCCGGTAACGTACAAGCTGCGGTTGCCGGAGGGTAGTCGCATTCACAACGTGTTCCACGTCAGTCTACAATGAGCATTCGTGAAGGACGATCCAGTCGTTCCCCTACCGACCAAGTTCTTCAGGAGCAGACCACTCACCCATCCGGTGTCGATTATCGACTCCCAAGTCCTCTGGGATAATGGAGCAGCAGTCGAGCACGTGATGGTCAAATGGTCGGATGGTTGATAAGGCTAATTTCATGCATTGTTTATGTGGATAAATTCTGTGATTTCGTAGGTCTAACAAGATTTTATAAGCCAGGTGTGTAGAGAAACCGCCAGCCCCAGGAAAAAGAAGAAGATTACCGGAAGAAGAAGTTAGCGGGAGAAGTGAACAGAAGAGAGAAGAGTTGCTAAACGAAGGAGCATCCAAACGGAGGGCAAAATGGGAATCACAAGAATAGTTTAGAAGCTCTACCCACTATAAATAAGAGCACGCGTTCAACATGAAGATCATCTTTTTCTCAACATCGGCTCTTAACTTAGCTTTTCCATTTTTCTCTACACACACCTTTAGGGGAATCATCTTGGGGGGTTCACATTTCTGATTCAGTTGTGGTGTAACACCGTCTCCACGGAGGCGAAGATACAATCGTTTATTTGCTTTCTGTTTACATTTCGGATTTCCCAAGTCTTCGCTGTTCGAAGCTCGGTTGTATTATGTTTTAATCTCGTTGGATATTGCACTATTTTGTTATGGGATTTACATTTCTGTTCTGCTATCTTTACATTTCCTCTTGCTTTCGATGCTTGTTGATGTTTGATCTGATGTTGGAGTTTGAATTGTGCGGAGAATTGTAGTTGATTGGTTGGTTTTGTTTGGATCTGTGAAGATTGGAGATGAAAATAGTGTTTGATTGTTGTGGATGGCTTGGATCCGGAGTGGATGAAGTGTCCGATGTCTGAATCTGTTCACGTATGCATGGTTACGATAGTTAATTTCTGTTTGTGTGTTTACCTCGTCTAGTAATTGTAGATCTGTTTTAGTTTAGTAGTTCTTTGTGTTAATCGGTTTAATTTCGTTGCCCAGTTTCGATCCTTGCTTGCTCTGTTTTGCATTGGTTATTTCGTGATAAAAGTTAGAGAAGATGATGTCGATGTTAGTTAGTCCTTTAGTCGGTTAATTCGCAGCTTTATTCTGTCGTACTATGCTGTTTAGGGAAATGGTCCCCACGTTTCGTTTTTCCTCTGTCTAGGCTAGTTTAGGAAGTCGTTTACCAAGTCCAGTAGTTGTTTCAAATGCTTTTGGTTATTATGCATGTTATGCTGTCTCTGCGTAGATCTAGCTGTTAGAATAGAACATTTCATTTCCCAAGCCTAGGAATTAAATCTCAACCCCGAGAAAATTGCATGGCAGCAACCAAAAATAGTTTCCAGATCTTTTAGCGTGTTTACTTACGCATCTGTCTCTGTGGATTCGAACTCTGCTTCCTGTACTAACCTTTTTAGCATAGCGGGTTGAGGGTTTTGAAAAGCTAAGGAAGTGATTATGTGCCCAACGACAAGTAACCCAAAAGTTCTATGGGTTCCTAGACCCAGTATCTAGTGGATTCTCTGGATCGGGACATTATTGATTTAAACACACCTCGCTGACCCCAGGCTCTTCAATGGTCCAGAGTCTCCATCATGGGAGCCTTTGACGGAGATGAGAAAACGATTTCCAACTCTTTCCCTTGAGTACAAAGAGAGCTTTAAGAGGGGGGAGTTGTTATAGACACTCCACTCTGTCGATCGTCTACAACATCGACGGAGGAGATGATTTGAGAGAAGACGTGGAGGTGATAGAGAGGGAGACAACAGCTACGACGGAAAGACTGTCGGAGGAGGAAGAGGTGCCAGAAACCGTAGCATGGGAGAAGGAGACGATCATCCGGAAGCTTAGGCCAAGGGAGAGCTTCAAGCCCCGGACTTCTTGAAGAATTACGCCTCCAAGTGAGGTGCGTAATATCTTTAGTTTTAGCTTTCTTAGTTTTTCTTTATTGTTGAATATTTTTTTTATTTATATTTGCAAACATTATGGAGTCGAGCGTTTTATAAGCCCCGTCAGGTTTTTCTTTGTTGGTTCTTTTCCCGATGAATAGGGTTAAGTCGAACCAACCCTAGGATCCTTAGATAATATAAATAGGGATTTCATTAATTCCATATTCAATTAATGAAGAATTATTTGCCCAAATTACTTGCGTAATACTCTTGAAACCCTAATTTGCTGCCGACGTAGAGACCTCCGCGCCAGCATGGAGAATCAGCCGCCGACCGTAATGTTGAGGGCGCCGGAATTGTGGTATTGCGTGTGTATCGTGACATGAATTCTTTGTTAAGAGAAGTAGGCTCTTAACATAGTAACATCTTATGTTTGTCATCATAGAAAAGTGTTGAACATACAATGTTGTTTTTGGACAAAATCAACAGGACAATGGAAAAAAGAGATAAACGAAATTGATTGGATAATAATGCGTGGTGTCCCTCTTGTTTTTTAGATGAGATTTTATATTTTTAGCCAAAAGAAGCGATTCAAGATTGGGAAGTGAGTTCCCCATATTTAATGGAAAAGTACCAGAAAATTCATTGTACGAAATTTGGAACTCCTTCATTGTTGATATGTTGAATAAGGACAATGGGATGGATCCATACTAAATACGCTGAAAGTCTCAAGTATTGGCAAAGTGCCAATCTGTTGTAATTCATTTTCCATACTTACCTCCGTCCAAAAAATATAGATAAAGATGTTGATGACACTAATTTTAATGCACAATTGGTAAAGTAAGAGAGAGCGAGGAAAAATGTGGTGGAAATAGTGTTACTAGATTGTGGGATCCACAATTAGATTGATGTGTAATGTTAATATTGGTTTGAAACGTTCCATAGTTAGAATTAGTCTAATTTTGGTGGATGATCTAAAATGGTAAAATTGTCTATTTTTTTAGACAAATACAGTACAATATTACACATTCCATGTCATATAATAATTTAAATAGAACCCTTAATTCACTATTCTCCTACTCAAATTGAAGAATTTTTTATCAATTTGAAAAAAGAGTTATTTAAAATTTTCCTGACGGGATGTATTTACTAAAGGATTTTTGTTATCACAAAAAATGTTAGAAGTATATAGAAGCCTAAAAGGAAAAGTTATTTAATTGGCAAAATCCATTTGAGAAATTAAGTATCGAACTTCAGGTTGAACTTCATTCAAATAATTTGAGGAAGTTTTAAACAAAAGGAAGAAAGGATCAAGTATAGATACCTGTGAAATGATTGTTCGACAAGTCCAACTCTCTAAGCATGCTTATATTTCCAATTGCACGAGAGATGGTTCCACTGAGATTGTTGCTGAATAAGCTCAAGATCTCAAGATGTTTGCATTTCCATATATTTGGTGGAATATGACCTACAAATTATAGAGTGTTCAAATTAGTCACTTCCTATAGTTAGTCTTTTAGTCCCTCATGTAATTGATTCTATTTTGTAAAATTACTACATCTTCTTTGTAATTGACTGTATTCACAAAAAATTATACCTAACTCCGAGGTGGAAATATTTTACTCCCTCCTCCATCCAAAAAATATACAAGTTTTACCATTTTGGATAGTCCACCAAAGTAGACTAATTCTAAAAATCGAAAGTGTAAACCAATAATAACCACACACATCATTCTAAATGTGGACCCCACAATTCATTAACACTACTTACCATCATATTTTTCCTCCATCTCTCTTACTTTATCAATTACGCAATAAAACCCGTATTATTTATAACTTTGTCTATTTTTTGTGGACGGAGGCGTAATTTTTTTCTAGTTATTTACTTTTTTTTCTTTCCACTTTAACTATGTGTAGATAAGCTTTTGAAGTATACTAGTACGTAGATAATGATCAATCTTGCTTATTGTTGGTTTTTGTAATCTTGTGTAATTGTTGAATGAACTGTTCAAAATAACTGAATTGCTGTGTAGCTTAATACACTTACCAAAAACAAAATAACAAGTACTCCATCCGTTCCCTTATAGTTGAGGCGGAACTTTTCGGCACGGAGTTTAAAAAATTAATGTTGAGTGTGTTAAATAAATAGATAAAAAAGTAAGAAAGAGAAAAAGGTAGAGAGAATAAAGTAAGAAAGAGAAAAAGTAGAGAGAATAAAGTAAAAGAGAGTAAAGTAAAAAAGAGTAAAAAGTTACTATATATGGAAATGACTCAACTATGAGGGAACTTCCCGAAATAGAAAAATGACTCAACTATGAAGGAAAGGAGGGAGTACACAGATCAGTATTTTTGGATAAATATACCAAGATTTTAGAATGACATTTTCCAGCCATTAGGATGCGGAATTTAAATATTGCTTTGATTTGATTAATTTTGGTTACCAATTTTTTAAATATGATCTGATCACCTCTACTTGTGCATGTACCGTGACTAGTTTGTATCTCAAAATCAAATAACCTTATCCAGATAAGGAATACATTTGCGACATATATTAATTATGGGATTGACAAACATACCTTTCAACATGTTATTATAAATATATAACTTCTCAAGCTTCAGTAGATTGTGGAAAGTTGGGATACTTCCTGACAAGCTATTGTCAGATAAGCTCAAGTATGTCAAGGAAGACATGTTGAAGATTGAAGATGGAATATCTCCGGTTAGAGAAGCATTGTCAATGTTTAATATCTCTAGTCTCGAAAGATTTCCAATTTATGTTGGAACTCCTCCTGAAGTTATAAAATAAACATAATGAGAAGCCATATACAAATAGATCATGATCCATTTTGCATACTCCATTTGTCCAAAGAAGGATGACCCTTTCTTTGGACTGTATGGAATTTGATATATGCAGATTTATTTAGTGTGTTAAACGGGGAGAATAAAGTAAGAGATAGGAAATAATTTACAGATAAAGGGGTTTCTATATTTAGTAATTTGTCATTTTGGGTGCGACAAAAAAAAATTGAGTCATTTTCAATAGGACAGAAGGAGTACAAATTAGTGATTTTGATGATTACATTAGAACCACATATTGGAGTAAGAAGAAATTTATACCTCGATAACCATTAATGTATCCCAAGTACATTACAATAATACACATGCTAATTATATGCTTGTAATAAATTAAATGGAACCCTTATTAATCTAGTCAAATTGAAGATTATTCTTATTAATTTGAAAAAAATAGTTATTTAATATTTTCCTGACGGGATGTATTTACTAAAAGATTTTTGTTATCATAAAAAAGTACATAGAAGCCAAAAAGGATAAGTTGTTTAATTGGTAAAATTCGTGTGAGAAATTAAGCATCAAACTTCGTCAAAATAATTTGAGGAAGTGATAAACAAAAGGAAGAAAGGATGAAATATAGATACCTGTGAAATGATTGTACGACAAGTCCAACTCTCTAAGCATGCTTGTATTTCCAATTGCACGAGAGATGGTTCCACTGAGATTGTTGTTGTTTAAGTACAATATCTCAAGATGTTTGCATTTCCATATAGTTGGTGGAATATTACCTACAAATTATAGAGTGTTCAAATTAGTCACTTCCTATAGTTAGTCTTTTAGTCCCTCATGTAACGGGTTCTATTTTGTAAAATTACAACATCTTCTTTGTAATTGACTGAGTCACAAACAAATTATACCTAACTCCGAGGTGAAAATTTTTATTCCTTCCGTCCACAAAAAATAG
>NC_062966.1:27020828-27035828 GCF_023119035.1 Salvia hispanica | reverse complement strand
GATTTCTTCGGTTTACATATCTTTATAAATACGAGGATGACAATCACCATAGTCACAGCTAAAATCACGGAAGGCAGTATAAATTTCATCAAGTTTCTTGATCTATGATGATTATCTGTGCATGGTGGAACTTTAAATCTTATTGGACCACAAAGGGCAAGGTTGTTGGTAAAAGATTGATCACTCAAGTTGCCAAAACAACCCCTGTCTGGAATTTCCCCAACCAATTTGTTGTTGGAAACATTGAAATACTCAAGAAAACGAAGGTCTTCTAATGACTTGGGTATAGATCCAGAAAGGTTATTGTAAGACAAATCCAATGTTATCAAACTTCTAACATTTCCCAAGGATTGGGGAATAGATCCCTCCAACAAATTTTTTGATAAGGAGAGATATTCTAATGATTGACAACCACCAATTGAGCTGGGGATATCACCCGAAAATTGATTAAAAGATAAGTCTAGAGCGTCAATTGACTTTATATTTCCAAGATGAGATGACAATTGACCGCTCAAATAATTTGAGGACAAGCTCAAATCCAAGAGGTGTATAAGATTCCAGAAGTTGGAAGGAATGGTGGAATTCAACTGGTTGTAGCCTAAGTAGATCACTCTCAAGGATTTGACATCACCCAAACATTCAGGTATTGAACCCACAAACATATTTTTATCAAGGTACAAGTCCCCCAAATTATTCATTTGGCAAATGTGGTTAGGAATAGACCCTCCCAACTTATTACTAGAGAGATACATTCTTTGGAGCTTCTTCAAATTCCCAATTGATGGTGGAATGGGTCCACGCAATTGATTTCCTTCCAGTACTATCGACAACAAACTACTTAAATTTCCAATTTGAGAAGGAATGACACCTACGATGCTATTGTTTGCTGCCCAAAAATCTTGAAGAGAAGAGGATAAATTACCAATTGAAGCGGGTAGGATACCATTCAGTGAATTTCCTGATATATCCAAGTACTTCAAATCTCGACAATTAGTTAAAGAAGAGAGAAATGTCTCTTGAGCTCCACTCAAATGATTATCCTGGAGAAATATACCTTGTAGATGCTTCAAATTACCAAAGTCTGGTATAAAGCCAGTGAAGAAGTTATTGGACAAGTTCAACGTGGTAAGTTTAGATGCATTGTTGATAGAGCTTGGAATTGGACCATCGAGTCTGTTGAAAGACAAAAAAAGCCATTCGAGATTGGGAAGTGAGATCCCCATATTTGGAGGAAGAGTACCTGAAAACAAATCATAAATATTACTTATCTTCATTAGTTGAATTTAATGTGGTAAGAAACAAATCATAAATTAAACTGCACAGGAAACTATGAAAGCTTAGTTGATAATTACCAGATAAGCTGTTCAAGCCCAGTTCCAGGCCTATCAAAGAAGACATGTTGAAAATGGAAGATGGGATATTTCCAGTGAGAGAGGCATTTGTAATTTCCAATACCTCTAGTTGTGCAAGCTTCCCCATTTCTGCAAGGATTCCTCCTGGAATTGTGTTATTTAACGCATTAGCCAAATTCTACCATTGACCATCTCAAGAAATATGGATATTTCCAGACAAACTATTGTTAGAAAGGTCCATGAATTTCAATGAAGATCTGTTGAACACTGAAATATGCAATTTCTCACATGAAAGCTGTAAAGTATAATATGGAGTATTTGAATATCCAAAGTAAATACTTCTATAAAATCATCCTCCATCTATTCACGATTAACGGTCTCTTTTTACTTTTTACTACTTTTAGTAATGGATCCCACGTTCACTAACTAATTTCAATGCAAGTGTCTCACCGTAGTAACAAAGTAGAAAGAGTTGCATGTCTCATATGCAAGTCGAAATGGTTTTTATAGCAACGGTATATAATATAGAAATATCACACACACACACACACACACGTATATATATAGGGGCATGTTAAGATGCCACCATCCCTTAAAATAATACCATACCACCATTTGCTGCTCTTTATCCAACAATATTTCTTGTCCAGCAATATCCGACACACTATACAACAATCTATAGATTGCTTGTGTATTGTTTGTAATATTGTTGTGTAGCGTTTATAATATTGCGTATGTATAAGCGGTGTCACGGTGTCATTTTAAGAGGGGTTGTCATTTTAACACAAACCTATATATATATTTAAATGCATACTTATTTTGATCTCCCTATATATATATATATATATATATATATATATATATATATGTATGTTTGTGTTAAAATGACAACACCTCTTAAAGTAACACCATACCACCATTCCTAACCAATCATTTGTACAAATGGACGAATAATCAGCTGCCATGTGGCAATCATAAAAAATGGTCAAGGGTAAATTTTCACGGGCTGCAATATCTAATACGCTAGACTGCAATTTTTCTCGGCTGCAATATCCAATCCATTGGACTGCAATCTATAGATTGCAGTCTAGTGTATTGGATATTGCACTCTAGCGTTTATAATATTGCAGTCTAGCGTGGTGTCACTGTGTCACTTTAAGAGGTGTTGTCATTTTAACGCACCCCTATAGGTTTGTGTTAAAATGACAACCCCTCTTAAAGTGACACCGTGACACCACTTATACAACAATATTATAAACGTTACACAACAATATTACAAACACTACACAACAATCTATAGATTGTTGTATAGTGTGTCGGATATTGCTGGACAAGAAAATTGCTGGATAAAGACCAGCAAATTGCTGGCCGTCTTTTTTGGGGGTTTTTTTTTTTTTTTGCCACGTGGCAGCTTATTATTCGTCCACGTGTACAAATGATTGGCTAGGAATGGTGGTATGGTGTTATTTTAAGGGGTGGTGGCACCCTAACATGCCCCTATATATATATATATATATATATATATATATATATATATATATAAAGAGAGGCATATGCATAATACCTTTGAAATCGTTCATGCCCAGGTACAGCTCTTTAAGCATACTCAAACTTCCAATTTCATTTGGGATTTTTCCGTTGAAATGATTGTAAGATAATGACAACAGCTGAAGGTGTCTGCATTTCCATATATTTGGTGGAATTTCTCCAGAAAGTTGGTTGATCGATATATGCAGTTCTTCAATATTTGGAAGACTGTCGCACATATCACTTGGGATATTTCCAGACAAACTGTTGTTATAGAGGTACATGTATTTCAACGAAGACACGTTGAACAGTGAAGATGGAATATTTCCGGACAGAGAGGAGGATTGGATGCTCAACACCTCTAATTGTGAAAGATTCCCTATTTCTTCAGGGATCATTCCTGCATTTTAACACAACAGTATGGATATGAGCTCAGCATGTGTTTGATAGAACAATCTGATTCAACATGTGTGTAAAAAAGAACAAAATATTTTGATAAATGATAAAGAACCTTTTACATGCAAAACTCAAATAGTATATGTTCTCGCTCATTCAAGTAACGTGGGACGGAGAAAGTATGATATAGAAATCACATATATGTAGCTAATTAAAAAAAGATGCAAATGCATAATACCTCTGAGATCGTTTAAACCCAGGTACAAATATGTATGCATGCTCAAACTTCCAATTTCACTTGGGATTTTTCAATTAAAATGATTGATGGATAATTCAAGCAGCACAAGCTCTCTACATTTCCATATGTTTGGTGGAATTTCTCCAGAAAGTTGGTTGGCCGAAATATCAAGTGCTTCGATATTTGGGAGATTATTTCACATATCACTCGGTAGCCAACCTGATAGACTATTATTTCTAATTCTAATAACTCTAAGGGAAGACACATTGAAAATAACATGTGGTATGGACCCACTCAACTGGTTATAGGCTAAGTTTAATATTTGTAACATCTGGAGCTTGGAATTGTTAAACAAAGGAATTGTACTAAGAATATGTTGGTGTACAAATAGAGTTTTTCTAGTTGTGGTAAATTGCCCAACCATGTTGGTATTTCTCCAGTGAATGAATTCATTCCCATAGTCATCACCTTCAAACGACGCAGTTTAGAGAGCACAAAGGGTAAGATCCTAGTGAAACTATTCGAACTGATGTCCAAACATCTGAGAAACGTAAGGTTTCCGAGATGTGGAGCAACAGTTCCAGCAAGGTCGTAGCCAGAGAGATTGAGGGCAGTGACACGGTGGTGTTTGAGGCCGCATGGCACACCAATCCAGTAACAAACTGATGTATTTTGAGACCAATTGGTGCTAAAAGATAGCATAAGGGTCGGAAGTGATGGAGTTTTTGAAGGAAATAAGTGCATGCTTATCAGTGGTGATAGAATTAAAGGAAAGGGTAAAATTATTTAACAGATGCTTTTTATTTTATCAAAGTATATAATCTTAAGTTCGGACACTTGTTTTCATTTGGGTTGAATTGGTCAAATGTGGACATAATAAATATGAAAGACATTTTCAATTTTTATACACTATAACTACAATTTTATGTCCATTGATTTTGTGTGTGTATTATTTTCACAAAATAAAGATAAATAGATTGACTTCCACAAATTTGAATTGCTCTAAATTGCTCTTATTATGACAATAACAAACAATAATGCATATTGATCTCGAGAAAGCTAGGTTGTTGGAACCATTAAATTCTCAAGAAAGGGTTGGTCCTATATAGACAACTATATGGTCATAAAAAGACTTCTCAAAAACTGGTTTAGTAGCGGGGTAAAAAATATTTTTAAACACAACTATATGGCCATAAAAAGTCTTCTCAACACAGCATAGTTTCGACCTCCGAATTTTTAGAAAAATAATTTATTGAAAAATCAAAGAAATCTTAGTTTCTTAAAAATAAAATTTATTAATATTATCAAACTGACTACTAAATAATAAAACCCGCATTCTCTAAGTAATATAAATACCCTAGGACTTTAAAAAGAAAAAAAAATAAAATTACAAAAGTAAAATAAAATTTGCACAAACTATAAATTGGCAATTTTGCGGTCTGATGGCCTAATTTCATTTTCTATTAATGTTTTCGCTTCGTATGTTGGAAATGCTTCTAAATCTTACTCGTGAAAACTATAAATATCCCTCGAAAATTTGTCTTTTAGTAATTGGATGCTTTTAATTTTAATATAAAATTGATAAAGTAAGATAATTATAAAAAAAACTACTCCCTCTGTCCCCAAAAATGCACTTTGGGTTCGGCACGGGTTTTATTGCAAAATTAGTAAAATAAGAGAGAGGTAGAGAGAAAAAGTAATTAAAGTATTGTTCGTAGAGAATGAGTCGCACCTCTTTAGAGAGAAAAGAATTTCCGAAATTGGAAAGCGCATATTATTTTGGGATGGACTAAAAAGGAAATAGTGTATATTCTTGTGAGACAGAGGGAGTAATATCTTACTTTATTACAGAGATAAACTTACTATATGAACTGATTGTGATTGATGTACTTACCCTATGAATTTAAAACGAAAAAAATAAAATTACAAAAGTAAAATAAAATTTGCACAAACAACAATTTTTCCATCCGGTGGCCTAATTTCATTTTCTATTGACGTTTTCACTCCTTATGTTGGAAATGCATCTAAATCTCAATCGTAGAAACTATAAATACCCCTTGAAAAATTGTCTTGGTCACTGGACGTTTTTAGTTATAATGTAAAATTGATAAAGTAAGATAATTATAAAAGATATAGTTAAAATATTATTATAATAAAAGTAAAGTAACTTTATTTTTTAGAGAGATAAACTTACCATATGAACTGATTGTGATTATTTTTTAGGATGAAGGTGAAATAGACAATAATAACTTTCAAATCATTCATCCTTTTGAAATTATGGAATTGTAATATAAAAATCAAAGGTAGAGGTAGTTAAATGAGATGCGTTTACCTCTAAAATTGTTAAAGCCCAGGTACAACTTTATAAGCATACTCAAACTTCCAATTTCACTTGGGATTTTTCCATTGAAATGATTAACAGATAATTCCAGGTGCTGAAGGTGTCTGCATTTCCATATGTTTGGTGGAATTTCTCCAGAAAGTTGGTTGGACCAAAGATGAAGTACTTGAATATTTGGAAGACCGCCGCATATATCACTCGGTAGCCAACCTGACAGGCTATTATTTCTCATTCCAATTACTGTTAGGGAAGTCACGTTGAACATACCATGTGGTATGGATCCACTCAGCTGGTTATAGTTCAAGTTTAATATTTGTAGCTTAGAATTGTTAGACAAAGATGCAGGAATTGTACCTAAGAAAGTGTTGTTGTACATATAGAGTTTCTCTAGTTGAGGTAAACCGCCCAACCATGTTGGTGTTTCTCCGGTGATTGAATTTGCTCCTACATTCATCACTTTCAAACGACGAAGTTTAGATAGCTCAAATGGTAAGATTCCCATGAAATTGTTGGAACTGATGTCCAAATATCTGAGAAACGTAAGGTTTCCGAGATGTGGAGCAACAGTTCCAGCAAGGTCGTAGCCGGAGAGATTGAGAGACGTGACACGGATGTGCTTGAGGCCGCACGACACACCAATCCAATTACAAACTGAAGTATTTTGAGACCAATTGGTTCCCAAGATAGCATAAGGGTCGGAAGTGATGGAGTTTTTGAAGGAAATAAGTGCATGCTTATCAGTGGTGATAGAATTCAAGGAAAGGGCAAAACTATTTAACACCAAGATTGAAAGAAGAAATGAAAAAGTAAAATTCTCCATTAATATGCTGTTTGGCCTTACTTGATAGACTGCTTTCTCTATAACAGATGCTTTTTATTGTATCAAGAGTATGTAATCTAAGTTCGGATACTATTAATAGTAGTACTTGTTTTCATTTGGTTTGAATTGGTCAAATGTGGACATAATAAATATGAAAGACATTTTCAATTTTTATACACTATAACTACTCTTTTATGTCCAATTGATTTTGTGTGTATAATATTATTTTCACAAAATAAGATAAATAGATTGACTTCCACAAATTTGAATTGGCTCTAAATTGCTCTAAATATGACAATGACTAAAAATAATGCATATTGATCCCGAGAAAGCTAGGTTGTTGGAACCATTAAATTCTCAAGAAAGGTATATGACACTTATATTTTTTGGTAGTAGAAGAGTATGTTCTTTTTCCTTACTTGTTTGTGATAAATTTACATGCAAATGATTAAGGAAATTATAAAATATGAATTAAAAAGGATGTAATTTTCTTATCCAAACTATTCCATGATAAATTTATAACCAAAGCAAATTTATAACCGTGGTTACATCTTTCAAACTTTGAGGTCGGAACATATTTTCTCTCATATATAACTTGACACCTACAAATTTTCAAATAGAAATATAAAATCACAACTTTTCAACTTTTTCCAATTGTTTCAAAATGATCAAAATAAAAAAAAATAACATTAACAAAATCAAATATTATTTGATGATAAAACAAAATTGTTCTAAACAAAACGACAATGTTCAAAAACCTATAATAGGATTGGTTTTGCAGTACCACTATAGGTATTTTTCTACTACATTTTAAGTTTTACAGGATACATGTGCACGCGTCAGTTTGTAAAGCATACTAACAAAATATGGAGAAAATCTGCATATAACGTCTGTCAACTAAACTTGTCACATTTCTATTTTTTTCCTTTAAAATTAAGCAAACAAATCTATCAAATAGAAGTATTCAAGTATTGCTATTATATGTGGTGTCTATGAATTTCTAAGAATTTGAAGATAAATGGATTGACTTCTATAAATTTATTCTAGTCTTTGTGGGGCTTCTCACTAAGTCAGTCTCATTATTATTCCGAACAGTCTCTTTTGGTCGGTATCACTATATACTTTTGGTCCAAATATCTATTTCAGCTCCTTTAATTAAGGTATAAGACTTATCAAATTCGTCAATATACCAATTAATTAATATATTTTGATTAGGGATTTCAATCGGGCTAACCAGTTCGGGCCAAGCTACTCGGATTATTGTGCTATATGGGTGCGCGCTATTCGGGTTATGAATTTTTCGGGTCATAACCCTAACCCTAACCCACCCGGTGTTGGACTAACCCATCTGGCTATTCGTGCCTAAAAACTTTCGAAAAAAATCTCTTGTAACAAAATTTTCTTCTATAAAATAATTTTAAATCTTCAAATTTTCATAGTTTTCTTCAATAATAGTTAGAGAGAAGCCTTTCATCTCGATCAACTACGTCATAAACAAAGATAAATCAAAATTAAATCAATCAATTTGAATTAAAGCTGGCGTTCGTGTCATTATTTTGGCATTTTTCATTATTAATTATGTATGCAAATTAAAAATCATGTCTTACTTGAATCATTATTAAAATGATAAATATATTGACATTTTTTTATGGGTTAGTTCTTAATTTTGTCTTGATTAGCTTTGGTGGTGGTAAGATAGTAGTGGCAGATGATGGGACGAAGGAGTAATTCGTTGAGGTGGAAAGTGAAAGTTGATAATGTGGGATCGAGTGAAAAAGTGTAGAATGAAGAAGACTAATTATTGTGCCACATGAAATTCAAAAATACAAAAAATCTCTAAAACTTACTATTTTTTAACTAAAAGTTGCGACCCATCGGGCCGACCCGCAACCTGATCGGGCTAACCCGTTTAACCCGCCAATCCATTCGGGCTAACTCGTTTTGTATTTGGGTTACAAAACTACAATCCTAACCTACTAATTTTACCGGGCTATTTGGGCCGACCCTCGGATTTCGGTTGGATCGACATCCCTAATTTTGATAGAGTTTTGATCTATGCAAAACTTAATCTTAATACCAAAATACAGAATCAATGGTCTAGATTTTGTATTGAGATGATTTTTGTATATCATTTTCCTATTTTGATAAAAGTAAGTATATGTAGTCCTAAAACATGTAAACCAAGCAAAATCCAATCCTTAAGAGTTAAAACCTTGTAAAATAGAGTTTATTATCAGCCACGCGTATTTTCTTCAACATGACTCTGCACGTACAAAAATTTATAGTACTGTCTAATAAACTTTGAAATAGCGAAAACAATTTTCAGACTGTCATAATCTGTATAGACTATATTGTATTACGTGATCAACGGGGTGATCGACAACGTCAAACTTCAATTTTTGTTTTGAAATATGAAAAAAAAATCTATCAAATGATATTCTCAGAACAAATATCTATCAAATATGATAAAACTAGCTAATACATTATTTCAGTTACATTTAATAGAATTAATTTTAAAAATATAAAGATACTTGTATAGATTGAACTGCTATTCACTGTGAATAACAACCGCAAACCTAATAAATCTATAAAAGTCTATATATACCTTTTTTTTTTTCAAAATTTATTTCATCCATCCGGAAGAATAGTCAATATGTGGTAAAAAAAATTAATTTTGGTCATCCACATGAGTAAAGTGTAAACTTCATTTTTTATTGGCAAAGAATCATAAACTCTAGAGTAAAGGCCAAATGTGGTCCCTAACATATGGTCGTTTGATCAATTTGGTCCTTAACATTATCTTTTTGATTATTTGGTCCCTCACAAATAAACTCGGACCCGAGTCGGTCCTTAGTTAACAATACCGCCAAAAAATAGACGGTGATTGAAATTTGACTATATTAAATTACTAATGGTAATTAATTATATGTAATTATAATTCTTTTTCTATTAGCAAAATTGGAAAAAAGATAGTATCGGTTGCAAAATGAAATGAATAATTTGTAATTTAATAGGAATTAAGAATTATATTAAGGACCAAATAATAAAAAATGATCAAAATGATAATGTTAAGAACCAAATTGATAAAACGGTAATATGTTAGGGACCACATTTGGCCTTTACTCTAAACTTTAAAGGTTGGCCTACGGTGGACTCAGAACTCGTAAGTTTTTTATTTGAATATTAACCACTTTACTTATTGACCAACACAGACACTAGTGTGTTCATTTCTAATCCTAAATATATTTTGTTTCATATTTAACGGTTACATAAACAATATATACATTAATATTAAAGCTTGTGATTCATTGCTAACTCACTCTCTAGTTGCTAATACAATTAATTTAAGATCATAGGATTTTAGAAATTTAGTGGTCTAAAATTTACTACGTGTAATTCTTGTTTTTATTAATTAAATCGAAAAAGATAAAAAAACTGCCAATTAGGTTATTGGATGAAAATATCAATATAGTGTTTTGAAAATATCAACACAATGCTTTGAGAATATTAACACGTTGTTTTAAGAATGACATTCAACATGTATTATATTGACATATTTTATATACTATGTTGTCATTTGTTGTTTGCACAAAAAATTTTAAAATTTTTGAATTTTTTTTCAAAAATTGACATCAGAACATATGCAAGTGAGATATCGTTAGAATCCTTATGAAATTATCTTTAATTTGATATATGTTGTGCAAAAAAATAATTTAAATCAAGAAAGTTATATACATTTTAAAGTTATGGGATATTTTTTAAAAGTTAGTTACAACTAATTTGTTGTAAATTGACCTTAATACCCTTATTGACGTTTTTGTTAATCATATTGACATTCCGGGGCTGATGATCTAGGCCCTTGATTTGAATATCTAATGGCTATTATTTAATTATAGTTAGTTAGCAATTAAGTATTGAGTTAGCAATATAAATTTTCAGATTGTGAAGATATTTATATTTACATTACGTAATCAACGGGGCAAATGAGGCTGTGGGTCATCGTCGACTCAAGTCTTCAAACCCTTTTTTATGTGCTTGATCTTAGAAAAAAAAAAAAAAAAGAAATGTGTGAAAAGTTGTGAAAAGAAAAGAAAATCAAAGGATTGGAAAGTGAGTTGAAGGAGAAATAAATAAAGTGTTAATAGTGTCTTGGGTTTAGAAAAGTGGAGTTATCTCTACTCTACTTGGGATATTTTTATTTTTAAGTCACTTTTTAGCCAAATATTCCTCAGAGCCTACATTACAACCAAAGATAAAGACTTTTCGGACTTTTGAAGCTTAATCACATTTAGTAGAGGAGGGATTAGACTTTGAGCAAGCCTATGGTAAACTTTGCACGATGCATGATTTGAGTGCTTATATACCCATTATCTTTATACACTTTGAGAGTGAGAGAACACTTCCCATCTTTGAAGTTTGTCACATGCGAGGGCTTGAATTCAAGGTGTTCCACGAGTTAGTAATGAAAGTGCACTAATAAGCCTTGCTTGATTTGATTGCGTTAATACATGTTTAAACTGTTCTTCCATCTTTTGAGGCAATTATGACATCCAGTCCTTGTGCATTCCGTGTAATACCCGCACCCTTAATTCTTTTCTTTCGTTTTGTTTTTGTCGAGCTAAAGATGTAAGTTCTCTTTCCAAGAAGGGTTATTGGAACTCGAGCCCTTGTTATGAGATTTAATTCTTTTTAGTTGCAAGTAAAAGCTAAAGTAATCAAATGAACTAAACAATTGGACTTTGCATTGTAAAATATCACGAATTTGCGAATAGAAATTTCGAAAACAATTAACGAGCAACTAACGTTCAAATGCTTCAATACATAGAACAAAATTAACTAATGAACAACAAAAATATATATATATATATATATGTTACATGGAGCAAGTCCTCAAATAAAGGAGACAAGAAAAGGAAAGGATAAAATGTGCATTAATCGAATAGAATCGGTCTCTCCTCCGGGCCGAGAGTTCACGGCTGTAGCCGATCAGCCGTGGACCCCGAAGCATCAATCCGCCCCGGGCAGCAGCTCGGCGGCCAGTCTCCTCCCAACCTACAAGTAGAAACCAGCTTTAGCTACTATAGAACAAAAGAAAACTAAGGGAACTTCTACCATAAGGAAGGAGACAACACCTCTTTAGTTGGGAGACCAAAGACTTACCCAAAAAGGGCAGTCCAGCCTGCAATCTGTCACGCCAATGCAGCACATGTTTTCTCACCAGCCACAACAAACAAGTATCAATTAATATCCATGTACTAAGTACTCAAATAAAGCCATCTCTCAAGTATATCCTACTGCAGAATCATAGTCAAAGGGGATTCTCTGTAAGATGGGAACAAAATAGTGTAACAACCCCAATTAATCCCCCATAGTACCTCAAGATTTCAGCCTATAAAAAGCCCCCTCCACACCACACACCAACTCCTTGCACACACACTTCAAAATTCAGCAAAAACAGAGAGTTAGAGGGCAGAGCAAGTAGTGAGCAGCAGCAAGTCAGCCACTCCTTCGATTTCCAGAGGTAATACACCTCCACCCTTCCTCCCAATCATTTTTCATGCCATCATATAGAGTCACCACAACTTAGGAATCACAATCAATATAACACAAGCACGATAGGCTGCCCTTATGCTATAGTTCAGTAGCAAGTTTCTTTTTTTAAAAAGAGTTAAGCTCTTTCTAGTGAGCAACCAAATAAATCCCAACAAGTTCAAGGAATCCCCATTAATCACATAACAATCTAACATAGTTACTACTCCAAGAACTCAACATAAAAGCCACTAAGAGGTAGGGACTAGAGAAGGCTTAGCTTAATCATAGAGTTGACCGGCAACGGCGGGACTCCGAGGAGCTCTGCGGAACAGCTGCAAGCCACGGCCGAGAGAGGGAGAAGGAGGCGATGCCTCCTCTCTGCTGCCGGAATCGCCGAGGATGGAGCGCTGGGCAGAAGGGGTGAAACGGAGAGAAGCGAGGTCTTCTCCTCTCCGATGGCGGCTCGACAGCTCCGACAGAGGCTCGCTTACGAGCCCAGAGGTCGGCGATGGGTAGGTAGCAGCGGCGAGGTTTCAATTGGTGTCGAGGCGGGGCGGATGGTGGTGATACCGCCGGCCTTGACCAATCAAGTAATGTTTTGGCCCACTAATTAAATTAAAGTAGGTATGAGGGATCTAATTAAATCATGGGTCTTACTATGTTGTGGATTTAATAATTAATAGCCCGCATTTTATCTCCACGAGGATAAGTCGTTTCTCTTCCGGAATCTTAGTACGAGTGCTCAAATAATTAATTTTAAGAGACTACAATACGCTAACGATGAATAGACCTCGAGCTTATTTTAGTATGCTTAAATAAATGGCATGGGAGGTAGCACCCTCTAGTTAAGTGAATAATTTTTCTAATTTAATTAAATCTACTGATTTAATTAATATTCAAGAATTTTAGAACTCTTCTAGAAAATTTAGAGAAAGAATAAAATGATCATCGCACTTAGGATGCATTCATGTTTAAGCTTAATGGATATCTCAAAATCTAATTAAGTATCATTTTATTTCCTAAAGGGACGTCTTCGAACGTCATCTAAGACCAAGTTAAGGAAATTTCGGAAGGAGCTTTAGCTTTTGAGGTGGGCATTTCTTTCAAAACGTGATTTCAGTATGAAAATGTGAATCTTTGCTCAAGTATGTTGTCATGCCATGTTTTGTTTTATGATTACCTATCTGCTTGGCTATGCCAATTTAAGTTAAATCGAATTCGGGTCCCAGTAGGGCCGCAAACCCTACTCGGACTAGTGTACACATAAGGGGACCGTGAGCTAACAAAGGAGTTGGCCGGTCCAGTGACCGTCGTGGAATGTGGCCACATTCCCGGTTCACATCAGTTTCAGATATGGTATATCTATGTTATGTGATTGCGCAATCAAATCTTTACTAAAGGAAAAGTATTTTAGTGACTCGGGTCTTTTAAGTAAAACCCCGTGATCACTCAACTGTGGCATTGACAATTAAAGATAGAACCATTTTTGGCAATGTGCCCACTGAGTATATCAAATACTCAGCCCTGCATGTTATTTTCAAATGTGCAGGTTGAACGTGGACGAGCAGGCGAAGGTGTTGGGACAAGCATTTTAAATAAGTAGTTAGGTAGCCCAAAGTAGCATGTCTTCATACGTGCTATTTTGTCTTGGACTCTTCCGCTGCAAACCTAGAATTATGTACTAGAAAGCTTTGAACTTAGTCTTGATACTCTGAACACGTTTTGACTATGTACCCATATGCCTTTGATACTTTTGATTTAAGTGATTTCATCCTTTTTATGTTGTCCCTTGATTATTGAGAATTGTTTAGTCGCGAAATAGCTACGCTCACTAGCACTAGGGAGTTGTGGTCGTGACAGAGTGGTATCAGAGCACCGTTCTTTCGCTCTGGACCCAAGAACCTTCTTTCAAGCCTTAGTCTAGAATGATAGTACTAGGCTAGAACATGACTTAAATGGAAAGTTAAAGGACCCAACACCTCGACTCGTCACGTTCAACCGCAGCAAAGGAGGTAAATACCTATATTTCTTGAAAAAGTTTCAAAAAAAAGGGTATAATAATGTTTTAGTCATGCAAAAACTATGCAATCTCTTTGAAAAAAATGTGTCTTTCATGAAACGTTATGAGTTGCTTTTTGGACACTAAGTGTAATGAGCTATGCATGACCAGCTATGTGATCTTTGGACTTATGGTGATAGTGTTAATAACTCACATCTGGGACTATGCATGCAAACCTAGAGCGCCTAAGGAGGTACATTAGGCTAGAGTATCTATGAACGAATAGTCGTGAATGACAACTCTTGCACCGCTTCCAAGAGCGATGAAATCAACGGAAAGATGCAAGATAGGGCGAACCCCTAACTTGTCTTGAAAATAGAACTTTAAATGCGAACTACGGCGTACTGTATTACGACCTTTACGTTTAAAAAGGAGGAAGAACGTCCAAAATTATGAGGGCCCACGTGTCACTCAAAACGAATACTAATACGATCTACCCCTATCAGGGAAAACCCTAACGGTTTATCGATACGACGGCTAGTACTATATATTTCACTATGCATATTACTTCTATACTTTATTTTCTCTTTTCGCGTTTTTGAGAGCCCATTCTTTCGTACAGATGGCACGACAGCGCTACACCCATCGTAGGCCGCTCCGAGCTGGCGCGGATTCCGAGGCAGTGGTTCGCTATTTCCGGTCCTACCGCCGCTGCCATGGGGATACGCTGGCAGAGTTCGTAGCTCACTACGCGAAGTTATGGGACGAGGCCAACTGTCATGGGGTGAAGCCCTA
>NC_062966.1:26998648-27020728 GCF_023119035.1 Salvia hispanica | reverse complement strand
ATGTCACTGATTTAGCATTTGAGAAGCAATTGGCATCTGTATACACAGATAGGATGTTTAGAGTGGTACAAGAATTGATTGCTGAGGCTGATAAGAGTTGTCGGATGATTAGCATGTCCACATTGGAGAACATCGAGGTCTTCAAAGTTTCTGATGTTAGAAAGAAGACCTTTACAGTTACACATGAGATAGAGACGGAGGCATATGAATGTGAGTGTAAACTATTTTTAAGGTGTGGTTATCTATGCAGCCACCTTTTCTTCATCCTCGGAAACAAAGATGTCAAAAATATTCCAGAGAAATATGTTGGTAACCATTGGCTTAAAAGTGAATTATTAAAGGCAGTTCATGGTCTCACGAGTGATGAAAGTGCGTCTGACAGAGGTATGCAAACTATTTTCTATAGATATTGCAGTTTAAGTTTTAGCATGTGTTATTTAAGCTGTTGACATATCTTATATAGGCTGTTGACATCTTATATAGGTTGTTGACATTTTATATGTGTGCAGGTTCTAACAAAGATGACAAACTACAGATTGCTAACAGGTGTCATGGTCGTTACTTTGGTCTATATCAGCGTGCTTTTAGGAATAAAGATCATTTGATTGCTTTGGATAATTTGCTTGCGGGTATTGGTCCTCAAATCTTTAAAGATGACTGTGCTGGATCGTCATCTATTGATAAAAATGATTCAATCATGAACATATATGGTATTGTTGTACCTGAAGAAATAACTGCACATGCTCCAGATGTGGTTAGTACAAAAGGAGGTGCAAGTGACAAGAAAAGCCGGATTAAGTAAAGCATAGAGAAAGCAATTGAAAAAGCAAATAAACCTTATAGGCGTTGTGGAAAGTGTCATAAAGTTACCGATCATAATGCTAGAAGTTGTGGCATGAAGGAGACATAATTGGTTTTTTGTTGTTGACATAGACTACAAATTATTGACATTTTCTTGTTAGTTGTTGATATCTGATTTTACTCTCTATTGACATCTATTTTATGATTCTGTTTTTTTAATTTTAAGTTTTGTTTTCTGAGTTGTACACCTTTATACTATGTGTTGACATTTGGTTATAAGTTGTTGACATTTCAGTACAAGTTGGACTCTGCCTTGCTTTCGTGCTATATCATGTTTTTAAGGTGCACATGTCAACAATTAAAAATCATGTCAAATATATATAGTGGTCATGTCAACAACTAATATAATTATGTCAACTATGGTGCACATCGTGTCAACCGCACATACCAGTCATGTCAACTACGGTACATATCGTGTCAACTATATATACTGGCCATGTCAATAACTAATATAATTATGTCAACTATGGTGCACATTGTGTCAACGGCACATACCAGTCATGTCAACTACGGTACATATCGTGTCAACTATATATACTGGTCATGTCAACAACTAATATAATTATGTCAACTATGGTGCACATCGTGTCAACCGCACATACCAGTCATGTCAACTACGGTACATATCGTGTCAACTATATATACTGGCCATGTCAACAACTAATATAATTATGTCAACTATGGTGCACATCGTGTCAACCGCACATACCAGTCATGTCAATTACGGTACATATCGTGTCAACTACACGTACAAGTGATGTCAATTATGTTACAAGCCATGTCAACTACACGTACTAGCCATGTCAACAACTAATATAATTATGTCAACTATGGTGCACATCGTGTCAACGACATATACTAGTCATGTCAACTATGTTTCAAGCCATGTCAACTACACGTACAAGCCATGTCAACTATACATAGAAAACATGTTAATATCAGTATTACAATTATATCAACTATGGTGCATATCGTGTCAACGGTACATAAAATTCATGTCAACTACATGTTAGAGCTGTGTCAACTACACGTACAAGCATGTGAACTATATTACATAGTATTTTAACTACACATAGAATCATGTCAACAAAAATTATAAGTCATGTCAACTACGTATAGACCCATGTCAACTACGTTACATACTATGTCAATTACGCACAGAATCATTTCAACAACAATTATAAGTCATGTCAACTATGCGCAGAACTATGTCAATAATACTTATAAGCCATGTCAACAATACATATAAGCCATGTCAGCAACAGTTATATCAACTATGGTGCATATCTTGTCAACTGTACATGAAAGTCATGTCAATTACACGTTAAAGTCTTGTCAACTATATTACATACTATGTTAACCACACATAGCCAAAAATTATATCTCATGTCAACAACAATTATAAGTCATGTCAACTACGCACAGAACTATGTGAACAATAATAATAAGCCATGTCAACAACAATTATAAGTCATATGAATAACAATTATATCAACTATGGTGCACATAGTGTCAACGGTACATAAAAGTCATGTCAATTACACGTTAAAGCCGTGTCAACTATATTATTTATTATTTTAAGTACGTATAGAATCATCTCAACAACAATTATGAGTCATGTCAATAACAATTATAAGCCATGTCAACAATAATAATAAGTCATGTGAATCTAATAAAATTAACAGAAAATATACATTTTAATAAGTTCAAAAGTAAGAAACCACAATAGTAGCTGTTTTGAAATCCATCCCAAAACAAGAAAGTTAACAACATTAAACGTTAAATACATCCCAAATTTTGTTTCACTTCTTTCTATTTACAAACAACTTTTTGTATTTGTTGTTTAAACTAATCAATTTGTGCTTGTTTTCTTCCATCCATGCATCAGCTCAGGTTGTTGTAACTTGATGCAATCAAGTTGTAGCAATATCTTCCACGCAGTACCTGGAGTATCTTTATGTTGCGTGCAGAGAAGCCAACATTCCATTCACTACCTTTTTTTCCAACATAAGTTTCCATGTGTCTCATTAAATAGACACCACAGTCCTTTATGTTGGTGCTTGTGGCCCACTTCAAGGAAAGAACATTGATGTAAGACTTGTAAATATTTTTGAATATCTCTAACAAGTTCTTCTTTTTGTAGTATGCCTCCAACATATCTTTCTGCAAATATATTAATAAATAAATGAAAGTACACTTAAAAAACATTTTAACATTGTGCATAAACTATATTAACAAAATGTAGAGACTGTTTCAATAAGATAAAAAAAATCATACCAGTAAACCAATTTCATGTCCATACTCCTCTAATGCATTCATGCCTTTAACTGATTTTCTGTTGTCTATGATCTCAATCTTACTTTGTTTCAGCCAAAATACTACCAGGTAGTAATGTCGGTTTTTACAGATTGGAAAGAAGACCTATATCACATGGAAGATAAAATTACATTCAAAGAACACATCCTAATATTTTCTCAAAAATTTAATTGTTAGATCTAATTACCAAATCAATGTTTCTCCAATCAAATTCTAGTCTTTTTTGAATCTCATTCTCTATTTCTTCAATGAATTTGTTCGTTGCCATCGTAGTATTCCAACTTTCTGGCCGATTTGTTAACATTGAAATTCTGCAATTAACATATTCAGTTAAGGAGACCTGTAATTCAAATATTTTATATAAATTTTTAGATTACTTACGGTTGGAGATGTTGTCATGAAAAAGCGTGCAGGTGATGTTGTTGGCTTTTTTTTTTCAATGTTGTTCAAATGTGAAGCCCATGAGTCAATAACACCAGATTTGATTTCTTCATGGGGCTTCAGTGAGTTGAACAATTTCTTGGGTGCCCAAGTAAAATCATCATCATACACACATGCATTCCTGAAATGAAGTTATAAAAATGACATATGAACAACAATCATAAATCTTGTCAACTGTTTAGAAAACTAAATTTTTTTTTATATCGTGAATATAATTAAATTATACATACTCATCTGTTCTTCCTGTTTCTACTATGTAGTAGTAAAGATCTCTTTCGTGAACTTCCAGGTATGGCAGTATATCAACAGCATTTACTTCTGCTGTGTAGAGTTCTGTTTTGTTTGTATCTTCTGGAAGTACAATCTCTAATAATGAAACAATATTCTGTTTTCAGTGGACATAAAATTCATGTCAACTACGATTCATATCTTGTCATAAAAGTCATGTCAACTACGGTACGTAATATGTTAACTACTCATAG
Organism: Salvia hispanica; assembly: GCF_023119035.1. NCBI lineage: Eukaryota > Viridiplantae > Streptophyta > Magnoliopsida > Lamiales > Lamiaceae > Salvia > Salvia hispanica. The sequence goes on along the minus strand of NC_062966.1, from coordinate 27,016,628 downwards.
AGGCTATGTCAACAACACTTATAAGTTATGTCAGCTACACATAGAAGCCATGTCAATAATTATTATAACTCATATCAACTACACTATCAAGTCATGTCAACAACACTTCACTCATTTTATAAAAATAATATACTGTTTAATCTTAGTTTTAGTTACGTCAACAATATTATCTTCTTTATCCAGTGGAGTTTCTCTGTCCGTTTCAACATGTGTGTCATCTTGATTCTTCTTATCTTCCTGTTGTTTCGATTGAAACACATTACATTATGTCAATTATATTTTTACCTACAATATGCAGAATATCTTTATAGTTTAAGATAGTTATTGTAAATTCTACATGTTCAAGATCTTTCTGATTTTCTGTCTCAATCCCCTTGTTATCAGATTCTAGAACAGTTGGTGATATAGGAGACGTTGATTCATTATTGACACCACATGTTGTGTCCTCTTTTGATCCTTGTCCTTCATCTTGTTCCTTTTCTTGTTCTTCATGTACTTCTTCTTCAGCAGTCTATTGAAATAGTAATTTATAATTAATATTAGATTAATTTCAACTTAGAGAAACGTATGTAAACAAAATGATGTACTTACTTTGTTATAGCAATCTTTCTATTTGAAAGTTGGAAATTCAGTCAAATCTTCAAGTGCTTCCTTTTTCTTTTCGACAGTAACTATTGATTCACAGATTGTTTTACAGTTGTCAAATGCCTCATCTTTGTCTTGAAGAAATGACTCTGCCAATTTTACAAACTTGTCTTCCACAGATTGAACAGAAGTTATTGGGCTTCCAATTGCAGATCTAGCAATATCACACACTAATCCAAATAGATGATTAGTTTTGACGTGTATAGGAACTTCTTTAAGGGTTTTTACTAGATTGGTCTTCCCATAATTTATGTGTTGAATGTATTTCACTACATTCTGCATGATATCTTTTGGGACAACGCTTTGGGAAGACCCAACCCCACTGTCAACTACGTGTGGAATCTGTTGTTGAGGCTCCTGCTCCTGCTCCAGATTACGGACATATCTTTTGAAGATAAGTCCATTACCAAATATTCCTACATCTATCTCTCGATTTTCCCTAGCTTGCAGATGTGTGCTTCTCCAGCCTTTCATTATTGGGAATGTACGAGGAACTGAACGTTTGGCTTGTAAAACTCTATCTATGTAGCATAGCTGCATATAAAATCCATATCAATAACAATTACTAGCTATATCATCTACTCATACAACCTAATGTAATTATGTTCACTGTTAATAATATGTAATGTGAAATGTAAAACATACCGTGAGCAAAGGAAGTGGTCCTGCAAAAGCATTATTCTTTTTCTTTGACCAATTTTCCTTTGCAAACTTGAGAACAGACAATGTGTACGAACACCAGTTGACATTTCTAATATTGTCCAGATCATCAACTATTTCCCCAATCTTAGACTTGATTGTTCCACATGTTGATGGCTCAATCAATGTTGCTTCTAATAGTACCAAGAACAATCTATTGAACCTTGTCCCTCCTTTACAATCTGCTAACATAAGTTCTTCAACAGCTTTATGGCTAACGTTTCCTCCTTTTTTTATTTGACAATCTTTGCCTAACTCTCTCATGAAAGCTCCATTACTTTTACAGATATATCTGGAGTAACTAATCCTACCTCTCGGAAATCCGTATACCAGCTCCACATCCTCTTCTGTGATATTAACACTCCTCCAATTATTAAGCTTTATCTTGCACTGTTTTTCATCAAAACTTTTCACCAATTCGAATACCAAAAAGCTAGGAATGTACTCATGTTGAAATACAAAACATTCCCAAAACCCAACTCCTTCACTGCATTAACTTGTGCCTCATTCATTTTTCTCATGGTTTACACAAAAAACAACGTCTTCCTTTGATTAGAAGCCGTTTAGAAAAGTAATTACTTTTCTGATTCTTTTCCTTAACCTCTGTGTGCTTGTCATTCTGTTTTTTGCTTCTAATCTCAGAAGCAATTAACTATTTCCGGTCATTTCTTCTTTTGCTTCTAATCTCAGATATAGTTAACTCGTCCTCATCAATTGTTGTGCTTCTTTTTCGCTTTGATGTGTTCTTTTTTTCTGGATTAAAATCCAATACAATAAAAATGTCAACAATACAGTTATATCATGTCAAAATTCATAGCAACTACAACCCTACATATGGCAAGTGCAGTCATACGCTTTTTAATATAAATAATCCCGTGTCAACAGAACATATACACTTTATAGCAACCATATGACTATGTTGACAGCCACTCAAACAATCATACATTATGTCAATAATTATTATATAAAATGTCAATACCACTATGTCAACAAAATGTCAACAATACAGTAATATTGATAAGGCTAATTTCATGCATCGGTTATATGGTGAAAAGCGTTATAATTTGCTGGGTCTAACACGTTTCCTAAGCCAGGTGTGTGAAAAATATCGCTAGATCGAGGAAATGCTGAAGGAGATGGTCTAGCAAAGGAATGAAGTGAAGTGAGCAGGATTTAAAAGAAAAGAAGGCGTGACAGAGGGAGTCAATAGCTGAGGGCAACAAAGTCTATCTATACCTCGCTGGGCCCCACTCCAACGCCTATATATAGAAGAGCATGCAACGCACATCATATCACTTTTTCACTCTCTTTTAGCTCACACACATAACACACACTTGGGAATGGAAGATCTGGGGTAGTCGGGTTACGAAGGGTTATTTTCTTTAGAAGTTTCGCAGTTGCAACACCGTCCGCGTGTGGACGAAGATACAATCTCTTTTAATTCCGTTTGTTCTGCACTTTTGCGGTCGAACTTCACTTTTGGGAGTCGACTTGGCTGTTGATGATACTCGTTATCTTTTCGCTTTGTTGATTTGTGTTTAGTTGTGATATTTTGAGTTGATTTACGTAGATCTCGCTGCTGGAAGTTTATTTTAACAAGTATTATGTCGATCTCTGTTTTATTTTGATGTTGTGGTGTTTGATATGGGAATTCGGTGATAGATCTGTGGTTTATTGACTGATTGGAGGTTGTTGTTCGAATCTGAAGTGATGAAGTGTTTCTGTTGGTTGGAGTTTGTGTTGGACGCTTGGATCCGGAGTGGATTTAGCGTCTGAGGTTGGATCCGAAGTGAGAAAAGGAAGTTGTTAGATGGATTTGAGTTTTCTTCTTGTTTTCTGTTTTACTTCGTCTAGCGTCTGCAGATCTGTTTAGTTCTTCGTTGATTATGCATAAATTTGACTTAGATTTAGTTTGCTCTGCTTTGATTTCGTTCATGTTGATTTTCTTATGAGTTTTTACGCAATTTGGTTGTAGAAGATGATGTCGCTGTTAGTTAGTACTAGAGTTAGTTATTCTGCCAGCTTTTCGTACGTACTCTGCTTTTTCAGTCATGGTCCCCACAGTCAGTTTATTTCCTAGGTCTAGGTAATTGGAGTAGTTTTCTTAGATCTGGTGATCGAGCAGTTAATTTTCTCGCAACGTTCTCTTATTATTTCGCCTAGGTCTAGCTATTAGCTTAGGAGTTTTAAGATTCCCAAGTCAAGTTTAATTTGTTTTCCTCAACCCAAGAAAAAATGCGTGGCAGCAGCCAACACCAAAAACAAATCCAAATCCTTGAACATGAGTATTACGCATCCTTCTCTGTGGGATCGATCCCTACTTCCCTATACTAGGTTTAGTAAAGTGGTTGAGGGTTTTTGAAAGAAGTGCTCTGTGTGTCCGACGACCAGGATTTCCTGCGACCAACGAGTTCCTAGACCGCGTGATCTAGTGGATTTGCTGGACCTAGGGAACCTGTTATTTCCTTCTGTACGCACTAAGGAACATACCTACTTTCAAATGGCGCCGTTGCCGGGGATGGATGGCGTTTATTGTTATTTCGTTTAAGGATTTGGTGTAAATATTTTAATTTCTGTTATTTTCTTTCTCCTTGACAGTTTATGAAAGCAGGCTTCCATTCTGGAAGTTGGGCAAGCTCATCTGGGTCAGGGAGTGGCCAATACAAGTGGCGAGTCAAGGAATCTACATCTACCATCACCACCAGATCAGGATTGAGGACGGAGGATCCATTCCCGTTCGAGTCAGAAAGTGAAAAGGAGTGGAATTCGTCGACAGAGGAGAACCCAGGGTCGTCAACAGAACCAGAGCATTCCGAGACCGAGGAGGAGGAGGACCCGAATATGGCTCATCTGCTAGATCCCGATCCGGAAATAGGGTCGCTCACCGCACATCTTGACGGTGAACCCGCTCATGCTATAGTCTCGAACCCACGACGGAGGTCGATCGATATCAAGACAAATGTACTTGGAGTTCTACCCACTTTCTCTGGGCGTAGGAACGAATGCCCCTATGAATTTTTGAACGAGTTCAGTAAACTATGCAGCATTCAAAAGCGACCCAACGAGGCAACAGAGGAGGACTACCGTCTTCGAGCAATTCCGTTTGCTCTCAAAGGGGAGGCGAACACTTGGCTGCTAAGGCTCCCACCGGACTCGATCAACACGTGGAAGGATTTTAAACTAGAATTTCTGGATTACTTTTTTCCATCCAACAAGACGAATGCCTTGAAGAAGGAGATTCAGGAGTGCAAACAAGAATACGATGAGTCTCTGAGTTCTTATTGGTCCCGTTTCAAGGGGCTGCTGGATGCTTGTCCGAACCACAGGATGATAGAAGCGGAGACTTACTATCTGTTCTACGAAGGTGCAAACCCTGAATCAAAGGACTTGATGAACTCCTCGAGCGGGGGAAATTTTACCAAGAATAAGGCAAGTGAAGCTCGGGAAACCTTGGGAAGGCTGATCGAGGCGAAGAAGGCCTATGATAACCCGCGAAGCATATTGAGGAGAGGATCAGCTAATGCAGTGATGGAACAAGAAGACAAGAAGGTGGAAGATAGGATCGATAAACTGGAAAAGGCCTTGCTAAATGCAATTGAGAAATACAATCCGCATGCTCCAGTGGAAATTGAGAAACCCCCTGGTCAGGAGGAAAGGCAACTTCAACCATACTACAGTCAGCCCTGCGAAGGGGAGTGTCAAGCTCAGGCAAATTCGATGGGAAGTTGGAATCCCGATGGAAGTTGGAACCAAGGAAGACAGAGGGACGCTCCATGGAGGACTCACCCAAACTTTAGATGGACTGACCATGATCAAGGCCAGCCACCTCCACTTCAGCTCACGAATTATGCACACCCTCCGGAGAGGCAGTCCAACTGGTCAGGGAAAGGTCAAGAGGGGCAATTGCAGCTGGGGTACAGGAATCAAGATCAAACTAATTGGGGAAACAGAAATCAGAACAATCCAGGGAGTTCCTATGTGCCACCTCATCAGAGAAATAACCAAGGAAACTACCAGAATTCCCAACCAAATCATCAAGGGAATCAAGGGTCTGGTAGCCAGTACAATAACCATCAGGGAAATCAAGGGTCTAACAACCAATACAACAATCATCAAGGCAACTATCGTCAGAACCAAGGTCAAGGACCAAATTCTGGTCAATTCAACTCCAGACCACAGAGGAGTTTGGATGACATGGTCCATGATCTAGTGAATTCACAGCAGTTCATGCAAGGTAACCTACACTCCAACAATGACATGGTGCACAAGTTACAAGATGCTCAGTCTGAACATAAAGCCGCCATGGACATGATGGCAAAGCAACTTTCCCAGATCGCAGTTTCCTTGAATGAGATGCGAGGGAATGAAGGGAAACTTCCTGCCACCGTCAAACCGCCAGACCGAGCAAACATTAGTCAAATCACCTTGAGATCTGGGCGGGGTTATGAAGGGCCGACGTTGGAAATTGATGAGGAAGTGCCTATGCAGGCTAGTGAAGGGAAACAGAGTCAGCAACATCAAGAGGAAGGCGCTAGACCCAGGGAAATCCTTGTTCAGGAAGACCTCCAGAAGGGAGATTTAGGGGGATCCCTACCTCGACCAAGGGACCCGTTCTTCCTAGACCCCGAACCTGAAGAAGTGAGTAAGGAAGGAAACAAGGGAGTTGATGAAACCCAGGCTGGGACTTCCACAAATGCAGTAAAGCGAGCAAAACCATTTCCATATCGCGGGGAGGCGAAGAAGAAAAAGGATGATACAGAGGATCTCATGGAGATTTTTAGCAAGTTGGAAATCAACCTGCCATTCTTGCAAGCCTTAAAAATGCCTGCCTTCAGTAAGTTTATCAAGGAGTTTATTGCAGGGAAGACCAAGCCAGATGGGAAGATTGTGATCGGGGAGACTGTGTCTGCTGTGATACAAAAGAGAAGGATGCCCTCAAAATGCACCGACCCAGGTATGTTCACATTACCCATCTCTCTAGGGGATATCAAGGTCGAGCATGCTATGTGTGATCTAGGGGCGTCAATAAATGTTTTACCACTTTCGATCTATAAGAAGTTGACTGGGGTGAGAATGGTTGCTACCAAGGTAGTGATCCAGTTAGCAGATAGAACTTGCATCTGCCCTGAAGGAGTGTTGGAAAATGTCATAGTCAAGGTGCATGATTTTCTATATCCTGCTGATTTTTATGTGATCAAGATGAATGATAATGAGTCTGCTGAGTCCAGTGGGGTACTTTTAGGGAGACCATTTTTGCGTACTGCTAAGACCATTATCGATGTCTTTGATGGAACAATTTGCTTGGACTATAACGGGGAAAAGTATACCTTTAGCATAGATGAGGGGATGAAAAGGCCTTTAGATGTTGAGAATCTCTATGCTATTGATGTTATTAACCCTTTAGTCCAAGAGTATCTTGAGACGGAATTGATACAGGAACAAATCGACAACTCGGAGTTGAGTCATTCGATTGACAGAGAAGTTGTAGGATGGTGTGCAGCAATGAACACAGCAGAATTGACAGATGAAGAACTCACGGAGGCCATTATGGAATTCTGCAAAAGCCCTGAGTCAGCTAGATCTAAGGGATCGGCTCATGTGGCTAGTCTGGAAAAATCTCCTGGGTCTGGGAAGGAGACGTTACCAGAAATTACGGACAAAAATCCCTTGCCCCAGGAGACGAATGGAACAAAAAAGGAGCTGAAGACACTTCCACCAGGCCTCAAGTACGCTTACTTGGAGGAGGATGAGACATTTCCAGTAATAGTCAACAGCAACTTGACCAAGGAGCAAGAGAAGGAGTTATTGGAAGTCATCAAAAGAAACAAGAAAGCAATAGGATGGACTCTCTCAGATTTGGTGGGAATAAGTCCGGATCTTTGTATGCACCACATTCGTTTAGAAGAAGGTGCGAAGGCTCATCGAGATGCACAACGGAAACTGAACCCGAACATGCGAGAGGAGGTCCTAAAGGAGGTGTTAAAATTGCTTGCTCTAGGGATTATCTACTCCATTCCTGACAGCGAGTGGGTCAGTCCTGTCCATATGGTACCAAAAAAATCTGGAATACAGGTTGTTAAGAATGAAAAGAATGAGTTGGTACCCACCAGATTAGTGACAGGATGGAGGATGTGCATCGACTACAGGAAGTTGAACGAAGCCACAAAGAAGGATCATTTTCCTTTACCTTTCATTGATCAGATGCTGGAAAGACTGGCAGGCAAACAGTACTTTTGTTTCCTTGATGGATACAGCGGCTACTTCCAAATCTACGTTAATCCAGAGGACCAAGGGAAAACCACATTCACGTGCCCCTTTGGTACATATGCATACCGAAGAATGCCGTTTGGATTGTGTAATGCACCGGGAACTTTCCAACGGTGTATGATGAGCATTTTCTCGGATCTGTTGGAAGTATGCATTGAGATATTCATGGACGATTTCACCGTATATGGGAACTCATTTGATACTTGTTTAGCCAGCCTTGATCTAGTGTTACAGAGATGCCAAGAGAAGCATTTAGTGTTGAATTTCGAGAAATGCCACTTCATGGTGACTGAAGGCATTGTCCTGGGTCACGTGGTTTCTGAGAGGGGTATTCAAGTAGACAAAGCAAAGGTGGATGTGATATCAAAATTACCATACCCTACGAACCAAAAAGAGGTGAGAGGCTTCCTAGGCCATGCAGGGTTCTATAGGAGGTTTATCAAGGATTTTGCAAAAATCGCGCAACCACTCACTCGGTTGTTACATAATGATGTGGAATTCGTCTTTGACGAAGGATGCGAAAGGGCGTTCCAGTTGCTTAAGGACAGGTTAGTATCAATCAGGGGGAAACAGAAGAGGCCATACCCGATGCCTTCCCCGAGGAGAATTTGTACCTGCTGGAGAAATTTCCTAGACCACCTAACTGGGAAGCAGTTTTGGCTCTGACCGGTCTAGGGGAATCGGATAAAGGGAAGCGCACACTAAATGCAGAGCCATGGTTTGCTGATTTAGCCAACTACTTGGTCACGAGAGAGATGCCAAGTTCAGACGAAGTTTCCCGGGCCCAGAGGATGAAGATTAGAAGTGAAGCTAAATATTACTTTTGGGACGATCCTTACCTGTGGAAAATGTGCTCAGATCAAGCGATTAGACGCTGCATTCCCGAATGGGAACAAAGAAATGTGTTAATTCATTGCCACACGTTAGCATGTGGAGGCCTCTTTGGACCATGGAAGACAGTGAGGAAAGTCTTGGACAGCGGTTTTTATTGGCCGACACTAAATAGGGATGCTTTTGATTTCTGCCAATGTTGCGAGAGGTGCCAACAGACGGGGGGAATTTCAAGAAGAGACGAGATGCCTCAAGTCCCGGTGATCGTGTGCGAAATTTTTGATGTGTGGGAAATGGACTTTATGGGACCGTTCCCATCGTCTTGTGGGAATACATATATATTGGTTGCAGTGGACTATGTGTCTAAGTGGATAGAAGCTAAGGCCACCATAACATGCGAATCGAAGGAGGTGGCAAAATTCTTGAAGGCCAATATTTTCAACAGATATGGAGTTCCTCGGGCCATCGTCTCGGATCAAGGGACTCATTTCTGTAATCGCACCATCGAGGCTTTGATGAAGAAATATGGTGTTCACCATAGAGTGTCGACTCCTTACCATCCTCAGTCTAATGGCCAGACAGAGATTTCTAATCGCGAGATCAAGGCGATATTGGAGAAAACAGTTAATCCGTCAAGGAAGGACTGGAGCAAGAGACTCGGGGACGCATTGTGGGCTTACAGAACTGCTTTTAAAACGCCTATTGGAATGTCGCCTTACAGACTTGTGTTTGGCAAGATGTGTCACTTACCTGTTGGTATTGAGCACAAGGCGTACTGGGCAGTGAAAAAACTGAATATGAAGCCGATAGCTTGCGAAGAAGAGAGGAAGTTACAATTGCAAGAATTGGAGGAACTTCGGCTGGAGTCATTTGAGTCTGCCATGTGGTACAAAGAAAGAACGAAGTTATGGCATGATAAGAATCTCCGGGTCAAGGAACTTCATGTGGGACAGAAGGTGCTCCTTTTTCAGTCTCGGCTCAAGCTAATGCCAGGAAAACTGAAGTCTAAATGGATCGGCCCATATACCATCATCGGCATCCGAGCAAACGGAGCAGTGGAGATCCAGGGAAGTGCTCCGAATTTGTTCCTTTCCTTGTCAATCGTCATAGAGTGAAAGTCTATAGGGATAATTCCGAGTTGTGTGTTGTGGACGAAGTTCCACTACATGCACTCCCTACTATCGCCTAAACGGACGGGGGATATTCCCGATGAATTCCTGGGTCAAGGAGTAAGTTAACAATTTTGAAAATACAAACTGAACCAGGGAATCTCGGGAATACAAAAAAGTGTGTAAATAGTTTAATTGCTTTTCAAACTTAGAAAATCCAAAAATATTTTCGAAGCACCAGACTCCGAAGGGAACCGATATTTTTATACTCTAACCTCGACCATGTAGGACATGGTCGAGGGAATCAGCTAGAGAAGAACCTGAGGGGAGAAGTCAAGGGGAGCCTGGAGGAAGGAGTCAAGGAGGGAAAAAGATATTTTGAAATTCAAAATCTGGTCGATATTTATGGAAGTTGTACGGTTGCTTACATCATGCCTGCAACCGCACCATCTTTTCATCAGAAAAGCAACCGTCGTCCTTCTCTCTCCAATAATCCCAAATTGACGAAATCTGATTTACTCTCCCTTCTCTCTACCTTCGCTCTCTCTCTCTAGAAACTAAACCCTAACCAGATTCGACCAGTTTTTTTCTCTCATTTTTCAGATCTGCACCGATGGATTCTACCCAACGGACCGGAAGTTCACAAAGGACAGTGTACGACCCAGCCCTGCTGGCAGAATTGATGCAGAAAGTGGGGAGCGTCGAGAAAGCAAAAGAAGTGTATGCCCTGTTCGCCGCTAGCCTGATGCCGTCTGCGCCGGTCGTACCACCACTAACGATTCCGGCAGACTCGGCTGCACAACCGGCGAATCTTCATGAAGAAGGACCGTAAGATTCTACATCTCAACATGCAAAAACCGCTTCACAAAAGGCGGAGGAAGAGGAGGCAGTGCACGAACGGCCGAAGGGTGACGGATCGACGAACGACGAAACCATGGTGGAGACAGAAAGGCAAGAACCTGAGAACCCTAATCTTGAAGGTAGGGAAGTTTGTGAGGGGGAAACCCCTGTTTTCGATGAAGTGGTGGAGGGGGTAACCCCTATTGTGGATACTGGATAGTGTGATTGAGGGGGAAACCCCTGTGTTAGAGAATGTTGCTGTGGGGGAAACCCCTTTAGAAACTGGGGACGAGACCCCAACTGATTTCAGGGGCGCAACCCCTGAACCCATGGAAGAGGGGGCAACCCCAGGAGATGTCAGGGGGGAGAACCCCATTTATATTGAGGGGGCAACCCCGATGTTGGTTGGCGAGGGGGAAACCCCAGAAAAGCTATTGGAAGAAGCAGATCTACTCACGACTGGAGTACCGGAGCCCGAAGGAGGGCTGAAATTGATCGTGGACCTGGTAGGCGACCAGGATGAAGATGAACCGAAGGTTGATGAGAGGGCAGAAAGGAGGCGCACCAGGAGGAGCCTCCTCGATGAAGTCGATGACTTAGTTCCTGACGCAACAGAGGCAGAGGAGCGCCGCTTGGCCAAGGAAAGGGCGAGGAAAGGAAAGGCGGCGGCGACCTCATCTACCCGGTCTAGGAAAGCTCCCTCCGTCCAGGAGGTCGAGGAGACCCTTTCCCCTATAACCGAGGAACCCTCTGTCGAGGAACAAGATGAGCCCATCCCTGAACCCATCTATGACTCTGAAGAAGCTGAAGAAGAGCCAATTCCAGGACGTCCGGAAGTCTGGCTGACTAAAGAGTTGTTAGAAGAGATGAGGCAGTTCGACGACCAAAAGAGGATCACAGTGTATAAGGAAAGATGTAGCGCCGGGAAGATGGCCAAGTCAGGGAAGCAGTACAGCTCGAGGGAGCTTAAAATGATTGCATGTGATAAGGAATTCCGCGCTTGTATCCAATCGATAGGATTTGAGTGGTTGTTACAGCACAGTCAGGAGAGGGTGCCAGTGGATCTAGCAAGGGAGTTTTTCTCCACTTTTCGTTTGAAGAATACCACTGATCTCGACGCGGATTCTATCACGTTCAGGCTTTTTAATGAGGAGTATGAGATGAGCATTCGGGAGTGGTCTCTGCGGATGGGGTTGTTTACCCAAGCCGAGGATGAAGAGGGGGCGTGGAATGATAGGATGGTTGGAGTGCCGAAGAACACACCTGGTTTCAAGGTGCAGACGGCATGGGAACTGATCACGCACCCCAAGTCGGGGACGTTTAAGTCCAGCTACTCCAAGGCCTCCCACATTGAAGACCGGATTCTCCGCTTTGCTCAGACGTTTGTCAGTTATAACTTGATGGGTACCGCGAATTCAGCTCTCACCACTACCGACCTCTACTTCACATGGTGCATGGCGAAAGGTGTAAAGGTGCACCTAGGATATTGGCTGGCGCAGGCGTGCCACCAAATGACGAGCAACCCTGCGCGTCATATGTACACCTGCCACCTCATCGGCGCTTACCTCCAGAGGAACATAGAAATGAAAATTGCCAAGACCGCTCCGTTGGTAGTCATGTGCGAACCCCCAGAAGTGTTCAGTGTTGATTATTTTTTCAACAAGGGGTTGCTGCAGACTCACGGCACCAAAACTCTCTTCTATTCGTTGGGAGACAAGGTGAAAGCAGAGCCGGAGGAAGCCGAGGAAGCCATGCCAAGTGAAGAGATTGAAGAGCTACGCAAGGAAGTCCAGGACGTGAAGAAGGAAATGCAGTCAATGAGGAGGGAAATGATTAAGGAGCTTGGTGGGATCAGGAAGGAGTTGAATGGGAATCGGGAGGAAGTGAAGACCCTGAGGGGCAACATTGCAGATTTGGCGGTGAAGTGCGCCAAACAGAATGAGCGAATGACGGAAGCGGTGGAGCTTTCAATGAAAATGTTAAAGTGGATGCAGCAGACGCTCCCCTTGACCCAGTCGAGGACAACTCCTGGGTCCAGCAGTGAAGTCAAGCAGCCCACTCAGAGCAGTCCCTCCGTCAGGCAATCGCAGCAATCGCTCAAGCAGTTGATCCCCCGGCCGTTCCCAAACAAGTTCCAGCCCCATCTAAACCGAAGTCTATAGTGAGGAAGCCAGTACCCGAACAAGCAGCACAGGAGGAATGACTATAAGAAGGTTTAACTGAAAAGTAGAAAATCTTCAGAATAATAGTCGTTGTGTTACTATTAGAGGAAAGTAACATGATAGATGACAAATTCATAAAGGCTGCATTTTTTCTTAAGTCCTAGTTCATTTGAACAAAAGACTAGATATGGAAATGGGAGAGCCTGGATTGTCATCGAAGTTTGTTTAAAGCGAGAAAAGATGCTTTGTGAGTTGGATTGACCTATTTTATAGAAGGACAATGACTTACATGACAATGCAACTTCTAAGTAAGAGATCTTGATCCAGTTAGGTTTTTGTTGCAGTGGGAGCTATTAATGAAGGGGTTGGCAGCGGAAGCGCATGCATAAATCAATTACATAATAATCAGATCTATTTAGCGGATTATTTAGACAAATTCTATTCGCGTAATCATCTCACGTATCATGCTCATAACTCAAATAATCACATGCTTTAAATTAAATGAAATCTAAAACATGTTGTTCTAGGGTTTAGCCATTATACCTTGATGATTCTCCAAAGAATCGAAGATAGCTAGCGCCTTCTCCTCGTGAAGATCTTTAGTACAAAACCACGGATCTTCTGACTGGTTCCCGGACTGTGAACTGATATCAGGGTGGGCTGATCTCACCAGCGCACTAGGACTTAAATAGAGAAGACAGAAATCCTTTCCCACGGAGGAGAAAAATTCGACCTCTACTAGGAATAGAGAGGGCCGAAAATTTTGAGAGAAAATCAAGTATATTTTCTGTCTCCTTTATTCTCCTATTTATAATAAGTCACATATTGGGCCCAGACAGGGATCTATGGAAGGCTTTGGATATGGGCTCCTCCAATTAGCTTTTTACTAATTAAATTAAACCCAATTTAATATAAGCTTAAAATTGGAATATTACGAGCAGCCACTACAGAAGTAATACTGCACTCCCCATCCAAATCCGAAATTACAAGTACTTCGGGTTTCCAATACTTTATATTTATTTCCCGCACTTAAGATAGAAACATCCATTAATTAATTATTGTCTGCTATGGACTTAATTAATTAATATCTTATTTATTCCAAGAGAGGACTCAGCAAGAAAATCTTATTTATTATTCATAGAGTAATTAAACTCCAACTAGCTAGGTTCCGAATAATAAAACCTTATTTCAAGCTTCTCTTGAGGATGTTATCAAACGAGACTCACCTCGCGCACGATTCAACATAATAGCAATCCTAGCACCGCTAGATACTAATCACCACTACCCAATATACCAGGCTTATTGGGTTACGAAAAACCCGCACCATTTGGTAAGTCAAAGTAGTGCATAATCAATACCGTATGCTCAATGCTAACGTACATTGATTGAGAAATAATTTACGAGACCTCGTCTTTCAGTAGATAGCATAAAGACTGTCTCGCTGTTAGATCCATTCAGTGCTATACCACACCAACGTCATCTTATTTCAGTAAGGCTTAGAAATAATCGGACTGACATTGCAACCTTTCACGATAGGTAGTCTAAGCCTATCTAGGTTGTGAAATAATTCTTTTTCTTTGTTTAGAACTGACCGTGTTACCTTAAAGTGGACGACGCCCACAACCGGTCTACTAAAACAAAGACTTAGACTTTGTTAAATTACTTATACATTTAAATATGCAATTAACATCCATTAAATGTAAAATATAACAACATTATGACAAAAATAATCTGTTTATTCATTTGGAAAATAAAATAAGAGTTTTAACAGTATTCAATCACTCGAAAGGTGATTTCTAGTATACAAACTCTAACAATCTCCCACTTATACTCAAAACAGCTTTCGAGTATACAAAAAAATGTGCACTACGTCTAATTCTCCCACTTATACTGAAAGCGAGTTGAGGTCTCGAGCGAGTCGAACTCCCATTCCTTCTACATGGCGTTCGAACGGTTTGACCGCCAATGCCTTAGTGAAGGGATCTGCCAGGTTGTTCTCTGACGCAATCTTGACCACTTGTATGTCTCCTCTCTGCACTATATCTCTGATGATATGATACTTCCTCTCAATGTGTTTGCTCGCTTTGTGAGCTCTTGGTTCCTTCGAATTAGCCACAGCACCAGAATTGTCACAATAAATGGTGATGCTCTTGGGCAGATTCGTAACCACACCTAAGTCCATAAGAAAGTTCTTGAGCCATACAGCCTCCTTTGCAGCCTCCGAAGCGGCCACATATTCGGCTTCCATGGTAGAGTCTGCAATGCATTTCTGCTTTACACTCTTCCAAATCACGGCTCCACCTCCTAAGGTAAACACATAGCCAGAAGTAGATTTCCTCGAGTCCTGATCAGCTTGAAAGTCTGAATCAGTATATCCCAAAGGGCATAGCTCGCCTGCTTTGTAAACTAGAACATAGTCCTTAGTCCGTTTAAGGTACTTGAGTATGTTCTTTACTGCAGTCCAATGTCCTTGGCCAGGATTTGATTGATATCTTGCTACCATGCCAACAGCAAAGCAAATATCGGGTCTTGTACAAAGCATAGCATACATGAGACTACCAACAGCCGAGGCGTATGGTATCCTTCTCATCTCTGCTATCTCAGATGCTGTCTTAGGACACATCTCTTGAGATAAATGGATGCCATGTCTAAAAGGTAAGAAACCTTTCTTGGCATCTTGCATGCTAAAGCGACTAAGTACAGTGTCGATGTAGGGTTCTTGGGATAAGCACAACATTCTTTTCTCACGATCCCTAAGGACTTTGATGCCTAGAATGTGTCCCGCGTCTCCCATATCCTTCATCTCGAACTGGTTCGACAACCAAGTTCGTACTGATGACAACATCTTTTTATTGTTTCCAATTAGAAGAATGTCATCTACATATAAAACTAAGAACACCACATTCCCTTTTTCTACCTTCTTGTACACGCAGCTCTCGTTAGGGCATTTCTCGAATCCAAACTTATTAACAGTTTGATCGAAGCACTGATTCCATGATCTAGATGCTTGCTTGAGGCCATAAATGGCTTTCTTAAGCTTCCAAACCATGTGCTCTTTGCCCTTGACGGCATAACCCTCGGGTTGTTCCATGTAGATGGTCTCCTCAAGACTGCCGTTCAAGAACGCAGTCTTAACGTCCATCTGCCATACATCCCAATCCATGTAAGCTGCAATAGACAATAGTATCCGGATCGATTTGAGCATGGCCACTGGGGAGAAGGTCTCGTCGTAATCGACACCTTCCTTTTGGGTATACCCCTTAGCCACTAGTCTTGCCTTGAAGACTTTAACTCGTCCATCGGGTCCACGTTTACGTTTGTATATCCATTTGCTCCCAATGGCAGTACAGCCTTCGGGTAGGACGGACAAATCATAGACGTCTTTGTCTATCATAGATTGTAGTTCCGAATCCATTGCTTTCACCCATTCGCAATGATCGATATCCGCCTGCGCCTCTGCAAAATTCCAGGGATCTGATGGTACTTGTTCTTGGTTAATGGAACTTGTGACTGAAGTGAGCTCATCAAGAGCTACCTCACTGCTGGGTTTATGATTGTTGAAGGTTCGGGAATTGGTTGTACTAATGGTACTTGTTCTTGGTTAATGGAACTTGTGACTGAAGTGAGCTCATCAAGAGCTACCTCACTGCTGGGTTTATGATTCATAACAAAGTCTTCCTCTAAGAATGTCGCGTGAGTACTCACAATGACTTTCTTGTCTCGGAGACTATAGAATTCATAAGCTTTCGAACCTTTGGGGTACCCTATAAACAAACATACCTCTGTCCTTGAGCCCAGCTTAGTTGGATCCTTTTCCAAAACATGAGCTGGACACCCCCATATCTTGTGCATAACTCATCATCGATCGGACCATATTTAACAAGGTCCTATTCCTTCTTTCAGCTACGCCATTCTGCTGAGGTGTGCCCGGCGCGGTCATTTGGGATTCAATTCCCTCTTGATAAGTAGTCCAAAAACTCGGCACTGAGGTATTCGCCTCCGCGATCAGATCGCAGGCTCTTGATACGTTTTCCATGATGCGTCTCAAGCATAAGCCTTAAACTCCTTGAACTTGTCAAAAGCTTCAGACTTAAAGCGCATCAAATAAACATATCCAACTTTCGAGTAATCATCAATAAAAGTGATGAAATAGCGAAAGCCGCCTCTTGCCTCGGTTGACATTGGTCCACACACATCAGTATGAACGAGTTCTAGTGCTTCCTTGGCCCTATTTCCTTTCACTCTAAAAGGTCTCTTGGTCATCTTGCCTTCCAAACAGGATTCGCACGTGGAAAATGATTCAGTATCTAGCCCTTTAAGAAGGTCTTGATCCACAAGTGTTTGAATCCTCCTTTGGTTGGCATGACCAAGTCTAAGGTGCCATAAGTACGTGTCAATTAGCGTAGCAGTTTTAAATTCCCAAGTTAAGTTTATTTTCCTCAACCCAAGAAAAATGCGTGGCAGCAGCCAACCCCAAAAACAAGTCCAAATCCTTGAACATGATTATTACGCATCCATCTCTGTGGGATCGATCCCTACTTCTCTATGCTAGGTTTAGTAAAGTGGTTGAGGGTTTTTGAAAGAGTGCTCTGTGTGTCCGACGACCAGGATTTTCCGACGACCAACGAGTTCCTAGACCGCGTGATCTAGAGGATTTGCTTGGACCTAGGGAACCTATTAAATTCTTTACTGTGCGCACAGTGTGTTTACCGACCTAGAGTTTCGCTCTTTCAAATGGCGCCGTTCTTGCCGGGGAAGGATGACGTTTATTGTTATTGCATTTAAGGATTTGGTGTAAATATTTTAATTTCTGTTATTTTCTTTCTCCTTGACAGTTTATGAACGCAGGCTTCCATTCTGGAAGTTGGGCGAGCTCATCTGGGTCAGGGAGTGGCCAATACAAGTGGCGAGTCAAGGAATCTACGTCTACCATCACCACCAGGTCAGGTTTAAGGACGAGAGACCCATTCCCGTTCGAATTAGAAAGTGAGAAGGAGTGGAATTCATCGGGAGAAGAGGACCCGAAGTCGTCAACAGAAACAGAGCATTCCGAGATCGAGGAGGAAGAGGACCCGAATATGGCTCATCTAGTAGACCCCGATCCGGAGATAGGGTCACTCACCGCACATCTCGACGGTGAACCTGCCCATGCTATAGTCTCAAACCCGCGTCGGAGGTCGATCGATATCAAAACGAATGTACTCGGAGTTCTACCTATGTTCTCTGGACGAAGGAACGAATGCCCTTATGAATTTTTGAACGAGTTCAGTAAACTATGCAGCATTCAAAAGCGACCCAACGAGAGGCGACGAGAGGAGGACTACCGAGTCTCACGAGCAATCCCGTTTGCTCTCAAGGGGAGGCGAATACTTGGGCTGCTAAGGCTCTCACTGGACTCGATCAACACATGGAAGGACTTTAAACTAG
>NC_062966.1:26956968-26998548 GCF_023119035.1 Salvia hispanica | reverse complement strand
AGCTTTAGGCTGATCGAGAAGCTGTCTGGCGACGAAGCGAGTAACGACGCAGCAGAGGCGGGACGGTCAGCGGCTTCGCTCGCCGAGACTGACGGCGTAGGTGTGATGACGACCCCGGAGTTCCACGCACGACAGAGAAAGAGACGGAGGGAGTAAGGCGATGCCTTTCCGCCGGAGAGGAAAGGCGGCGATGGCTGGTCCACTGGAGCCGACTCCGAGCGACGCAGCAGGCGGCAGCCCTGCTCGTTGAGCAGCCGAGGACTCCTCCGAACTCGACGGAGAAGAGGAGGATGGGAGAGGCGGCAGCAGCGCTGGTCTGAGAAGCGGACCGAGCGGCGCCGGCTACAGTTGGAGACGTCGGCGACGGCGACGGCGACGGGAGGCAGCGACGAGCAGCTTCCAAGCTCTCGGACAGCAGCTACCCTGAGCGCTACACGAGGACGAGCAGCCTGGAGCGCTGCGTCGCGGCAAGAAGAAGGGAGGCGCTTCCTTTCGGCTCTCCGGTCTAGGAATTTCAGATTGGAGAGAGAGTTCGCCGGAGAAGAGCAGTCGACGGCGGAGAGAAAGGGAAGAGAAGAGAGATGGGATGTTTAGGGATTTTTGTTTTGATTTAGGGGATGAATTTGTGGGGGAAAGGAGACGGCGAGGAGGCACTGCGACTCCGGCGATGGAGCGCCGGCGATTCGAAGAGGCGACGCTGAATTCGCCGGAGAAAGGAGAGAGAAAGAGTTAGGGATTTCAGTGAAATTGGGGGAGGAGGACCGATGAAGGAGTATGATTTGGGCCTTCTATTAAATTAATTAGATTTGAGCCTAGAGGCTATAATGTTGGGCCCAAGTATTACTTAAGGAGTGGGTTATGGTTCTGGGCCAGTTAAATAACAAGGAATGGGCTGCCTAATTTAATTAGTTGGGCTTAGAGATGAATTAATTAAGAGGGCCGATTAATTGTGAAGAAAAATACACCAATTACATGTCTAAATAGTTTGAGTCGAGAATTATTTATGAGAAGTTGGAATTTATTCAAGGATTGAGTTGTAGCCCAATTAATTAATTTCCAAATAATTTATTTAGATTCCGGAAAAATAAAGTAGTAAAGTGGGAGACGCGAAAGCCGACCGGCGTCGCCCCGCGACGCCTCGAACAGCCGCTAAGAAATAGGAAGAAAGAGAGACGACGTTCTCGAGCCATGAAAATAATTAAGTTTAATAAAGAAGTGCTATTAATTAAATTTCCCGATTTAATTAATATGCAAGTTTCTAAAAATTCCCTAGAAGTGAACGAAGGATAAGAGAATTAATTAGGGGCATGCATTCCTAAGTATGAGATTTTGTCTCGAGTCTAATTAGTATGTTGTTATGTTTATGGGGTTTTAGACGACAAAATGAAGATCCTTCGATGAAAAGATGGATCGTCGTGTCTCCTACACAAAGTCATCCCCCACTCTTCCCCGGGAAAAGTAAAGTAGTTTTTTTGATTTTATTAAATTATATATATATTCCAAATTATTTATTTAGTTTCCCAAAACTTTCCCTTTCTTGCTTCTTTATCCCCCCCTACCCCGATAAAGGGGCCATCCCTTTGAAAGTGCGGTCGTGACATGAGCCGCTAAAAGGAGGTCATTCCCTTTACGTGACCCTTTTTTTCTTATTGTGCATCTCTTTTTTTTTTTGTATTTCCTTATCTTTTCTTTTTTTTCTTAAATTTTTTTTAAAGGGTCACCGCAATTCAATATCACTTCTAGTTTGCTTTGATATTTTTTTTTTTCTCTTTTTTAAAATCAAACTAATAAATCAATAAATTTTACACAAAATCAAAAAAAGTATCCCTTCAACAAGGGGATGCAAACAAAATCCTTTCAAAAACGATAAAGTAGGTCCCTTTTGAAAAACAATTCCCGGGGGGGGGTTTTCCCCCTTATAAGACTTGAAAAATAAATAAATGATAGGATTATTTTGGGAAAGCATTAATCAAATTTACGTTAAAGGGGGAATTTATGCTAAAGCAAATAATTATCCATGAAACTAAAACCAAACATAATACATGGTTTAGATTTTGATTTGATTCTCCAAAGAGTCAATTGCTCCGCCCTTCTCCCCGGAAGACTTAAAACTGACCACAATCTTCTGGTTCCCCAACGATTTAATCGGGTGAGTGATCTTTCAAAAAACTGACCAATAAAAAGCAAAATTCTCAAAGGAGAATAAAAAATGTTCCCCCCTTTAAATTTTTGGGGGGGGTGATTTTCAAGAAAAAATAATTTTATTTTCCCTCTCCTTTTTCTATTTATATTAAGTTCCTTTTCCCAAAAGGGGTCTAAAGGTTTTGGGTAGGGCTCCCAGTTTTTTTCTAATTAAATTGAACCCTTAAGATATAAATGTCCATTAATTAATTAATGTCTGCTATAGACTTAATTAATTAACATCTTATTAATTCCAAGAGTGGACCTACTCTGTATACTTGCATTTATTATTCATAGGGTAATAAAACTCCAACTGCCGCAGTTTCTCCGAATAATAAAACCTTGTTCGAGCTCCTCTTGAGGACATTATCAAACGAGACTCACCTCGCGCACGTTTCAACATAATAGCAATCCTAGCGCCGCTAGATATTAATCACCACTACCCAATATATCAGGATTATTGGGTTGCGAAAAACCCGCACCATTTGATAAGTCAAAGTAGTGCATAATCAATACTGTATGCTCAATGATAACATATGTAGATTAAGAAATAGTATTTTATCAAGACCTAGTCTTTCAGTAGATAGCATAAAGACACGTCTTGCTGTTAGATCCGTTCAGTGCTATACCACACTAATGTCATCTTATTTCAGTAAGGCTTAGAAATATGCGGACTAACATTGCAACCTTTCACGATAGGTAGTCTAAGCCTATCTAGGTTGTGAAATTCTTCTTTTTCTTTTGCAAAGAATTGCATAGATCTGACCGTGTTACCTTAAAGTGGACGACGCCCACAACCGGTCTACTAAGCAAAAGACTTAGACTTTGTTTGCTTTTTATACATTTAAATTTTTATAAAACATCTTATAAATGCACAAGCAAACACAATGTAATAATATACTGATTCTATTCGTGCGAAACTGCTCGAATAATACTGAATCGGGTTAAAAATGGATTGTAGAGTTTTTCGTATACAAGCAAGATTCTATTCGCTTGAAACTGCTCGAAACATGCTTTTTAGTATACCAAACCTAACATTATCTTATTACTATAATATCAATTGTTATAGTTTATAATGTCAACAGCAATCCAAACAAGCATACACTATGTCAACAGTATACAATATCATCTCAATGACAAGTATATGCTGTTTATAGAAAACACAAGTCTATTATCAGAACTATGTCAATAGCTATTATATGAAATGTCAATAATCTTAAAAATTTAAACAAATCCTTAAATGGAAGCAGATGCATGTTCTCTTACGTTTTTTCCAACAGCATTGTTCATTTTCCTCTCTTCCGATTCTACCATCGCTAATCAACAAAAACTATCAGCAGAAATCGAATTCATAAGAAAACAAATCCAAATCTGTTTTGATACACTAAAATCGAAGCAATATACTTAAAATTTGAATCAATTTCTTAACCTGAAGAATTCGCTTCAACGACCGCCGATTTGGAATGCCTTTTTCTGGCTACAATCGGTGCTTCAGCTTCAACTATTTCTTCGATCCTCATTTTTGGAAATTAATTGATGTAGAAAATTGAATGAAGTCTAAGATTAGGAGATGAATCGCAACGAAGAGAAGAGAAGATGCAGAATTGTATCAGAAACTTGGGAGAGAACTCAGAGAAACGTTCGAGAGTTTTACAAAGTGTTCTGAATACAACTGAAACATTTTTAGAACTGAAATGACAAAAATACCCCCCTGTTGACATAAACCAGACGCTGTTGACATCGCACGAAAATTGTGAATGGGTGGCTGTGATTGCATCTCAATTCTCAATTAGGCCCAAAAATCTCAACCTAACAGGACCCTCTATATATATATATATAGGGACGTGTTCAGATCAATAAATGAAATTCTGTCAAAAATTAAAACAAATCTCAGTCATTGGATCTTGTAATGTAACCGTTAGATTAATGTCACGTGTCATCTAGTAATGTAGATTACTAGTCAAATAATGTATCTTAGCTAATAATGTACTATTTTAGTACAATAATGTAGCATTTTAGTCTAATAATATAGCATCTTGGGTTAATAATGTAGCTTATCACAACCATCCAATCTAAGGATCCAAGGACTGAGATTTGTTTTGATTTTTAACAGAATTTCATTTATTGACCATAATGCGCCCCTATATATATATAGGGGCGTGATCTGATTAATAAGTGAAATTTTGTCAAAAATTAAAGCAAATCTCAGTCATTGGATCTTGTAATGTAACCGTTGGATTAATGACATGTGTCATCTCAATAACGTATATTATTAGTCAAATAATGTAACTTAGCTAATAATGTACTATTTTAGTACAATAATGTAGCATTTTAGTCTAATAATATAGCTCGGCTGATAATATAGCATCTTGGGCTAATAATGTAACTTATCACAACCATCCAATCTCAGGATCCAAGGGCAGAGATTTGTTTTGATTTTTAACAGAATTTCACTTATTGACCATATATATATATATATATATAAATATATATAGGATCATGATCAATTGAGATTATTTAGGCTAATTGAGAAATGAGATGCAATATCAGCCACTCATTTTTATTAAATGAGTGGTCCAGATTTTGCCACAATAAATATTATCAGATTAATTTAATATGAAAGGGTAAAACTGTCTTTTTGCGTTTTAATTTAGAGTTCTTCAGATTTTCCAGTGAAAGTGGCGATTCTGGTGAGAATTTAACGATTCAATCATATCACTGATTGAATCTATTTTAACGATTTATGATTCAATTGATTCGCAAAATTAGACTCAGAGGATTTCAACGATTTCTGATTTGCGATTCAATTTTCGAAAAACAGACGACCAGTTCGACGGATTTCTGTCTTGATTTTGAAGTTTTTCGATTGATTTTACCGACTTTGATTCTGTTTGTATGTTTTATTTGTTTATCTTCAGTCAAATTTGTTCCTAATCATTTTTTTTTATTTTCTCATCTTTAGGTTTGACTTCAGTTCGTAATCAACAACTAAGTGTTATTTGATGGATTCTTCATCTTATTCCGAGTCTACGTCGACGAATGGTGGAGGTAGTTTGGTTTGATTTTCATTAACATGATTTTTTTATGTTATGTTGGTGATTTATCCTCTGTTGACATGACTTGAAAACCTGTTGACATGTTACTTGGTAAATATTCTGTGTTGTTGCTATGCTCTTTGTTGACATTCAGTTTCATTAACATTATTTTGTTGTGATATGTTGGTGATTTATGCTCTGTTGACATGATTTATGTTACTTGTTAAATATTCTGTTGACATAGTGTGTATATCTGGGTGTTATAGTGCATAGAATCATCTTCTTAGGATGATGTTAAGGTTTCTTGGTCAAATATTCCTCTTAATTCTACAAACACTAAGCATTAGAATTCTGAACATTTTCCCTAAATTGGATACTATACTACTCTTTCTTCGTTATGTTTATATAGTTCCTAGTCTTCCCTTGCTTCTTTCATGTATTAAGAGTGACGTTTTGGTGACTAAGTTACCATTGATCAAATTTCTTCAATCCAGTACGCCGCTCCGTCTCAGTCCAAATATTCTGTTTTGGTGTATTCTAATTAAACTGGACGTTTTGATCCTGGTAATTTGAAGCATGTTCTGATATTTTGTCTTACAGAACTTATAACAATTGTCTAAGAATTTTACAAGAGTGCAGCCACCTCTTTAGATATAACTATAGGGGTAATTTTCTACTTTAAGTGAAGCTACTTGAGAAATCAACTCAATAATTCTTGACCGAGGAAATAAACGTTAGTCTAAGTGGATCAATGTTTGGTTGGATCTTCTTGAATGTAAAAGTCCATATGATATAACCATGATGAGAGTCCTTTACTTGACATAAAAAAATCGGTTAGTTATTGGCTAAGCAAAAGACCATAAAGCCTGAGAAGGTTGAGAAACATGGTTGTGTTTGGAATCTATGGATACTTTAGGTGCACATTGTTAAACCCTTTTTTCTTAATCAGTTATGAGCTTTCAAGGGAGATGTATGGGTTATGAGCTCTTTGTTGACATTCTGTTTCATTAACATTATTTTGTTGTATTATGTTGGTGATTTATGCTCTGTTGACATGACTTGAAAATCTGTTGACATAATTTATGTTACCTATTAAATATTTTGTGTTGTAGGATCTGTTATTCCAATTTGCACGCCTGAGTTGAGGCCTTATGAAGGTCAAAAATTTTATTCCCTTGAGGAAGGAATTTCCTTTTATGAAAAGTATGCTCAGGATTCTTTTTTTGATTGTCGAAGATTTGGAAATAGGTCTAGTGGTGGTTTTATTATTTTTCAGTATGTTGTTTGCAATAGACAAGGATTCCATACAGTAGATTCGTTGGATGTTGATGTAAGTGTATCTGAGGATGGTAATGTATCATATGATGATGAAGTATCTTCAAAGAAGAGACGTAGACGTGGCACCAAAAGGTGTGGATGTGGAGCGAGAATTAGTTTTAAGTTTTTTTTTTTTTTTTTTTTTGATGCATTTCTTGATGTTGATATCAATGAGGAACCTACATACACGATGCTTGAGGTCATGGAAATGGAAGAGGATGAAAACTCTCTTGTGTTTCATGCGAAAGACTCTCATTTTGAGACAACGTTTCCGCTAGCACGGTGGCCTTCTGTGGAGGTGAATGATGATCAAGAAATGGCTGGAGTACCGGTTGAGGAACAATCAGATGATCGTGCAGGTATATAGCATTTTCTTTGTTCTGTTTCTGTGATTGCCTTGCTTAGGTTGTGTGATATCTTAAATGTTTGAAGTGAGTGTTTGAACTTTGAATAGAGAATTGAGACAATGCTGTTTTGTTTAGATAATAATGTAGCATGTGAGGAGGCTGCTCAGGAAAACAATGAAAATGAAGCAGATGTCTCCATTGGAACTGAAATTCCTGACTTGGATATAGCAGATGAGATGATACAAATTCAAGATTCTGTTCATTCGGTTGAAAGCAGTCGAGAAGATTCTTCGACGAGCTGTGCTGATCTTTATGCACTATATGATGATCATGGTAATTTTGGAATCTTGATTGTATGAGTTATGCTCTAGTTACTTGGATATGTTTCTTGAATTGACCTTGAAATTTTTGTTCTGTAAGGCCCTAGGCAAGCTGTGGAGCAGATTGTGGAGCCAGAATCGTTATCCTTTGAGGGTAGGGAGCATGTGAAGGAGAATGAGCCTTTGCTTCAGTCAGAGGTGAATGAGACTGAGGAGGAAGAGGATAAGTTTCCTGATACGCCGACGTCTGTGGATAGCCTCAACCAGTTGCACAAGAAGTTTTCACAGCTCGAGAAGAGGGATTCAGGGACTGAAGAGTCATTGGATGGGAGTGTGACGAGTGAGTTGGAAGGCGGTGATGGTGTTGTCACTGTTGAGGGGTTGAAGGCAGCGCTGAGATCAGAACGTAAGGCATTGCAATCATTGTATGCTGAGTTGGAAGAGGAGCGGAGTGCCTCTGCTGTGGCAGCCAATCAGACAATGGCGATGATAAACAGACTGCAGGAAGAGAAGGCAGCGATGCAGATGGAGGCGCTTCAGTATCAGAGGATGATGGAGGAGCAGTCGGAATATGATCAAGAAGCTCTGCAGCTCATGAATGAACTTATGGTGAAGAGAGAGAGGGAGAAGAAGGAGGTGGAGAAGGAGTTGGAAGAGTATAGGAAGAAGCTATTCGAGTATGAGACGAGGGAGAGGGTGAGGATGTTGAGGAAGAGCAAAGACGGGAGCACGAGGAGTGGATTCTCATCGGCTTCTTGTAGCAACGCTGAGGATAGCGATGGATTGTCCATTGATCTGAATCAAGATGCCAAGGAAGAAGAGGGCTCTTACACCCATAAAGAAAAATACGAAAACCAGAGCACGCCTATCGATGCAGTCGTCAACTTGGAGCAATCTTTAGCCGATTTTGAGGATGAGAGGATGTCCATACTCGAGCAGCTCAAGGTCCTAGAAGAGAAGCTCTTGACATTGGATGATGAGGATGATGAGGACATGGAGCAACATTTTGGGGAGGAAAATGGCCATCATCATCTCAATGGTGAAACAAATGGACATGCAAATGGCTTTGCTAAAGAAACAACAAACGGGAAGCCTCATCATCAACACAGAAGAATCGCGGGCCACAAGGGAAAATCGCTGCTCCCCCTCTTCGATGCAATCTGCGATGAAAACGGAGACGCCATGCTGAATGGAAACGGAGTGCATGATTCCTCTCACGATGAATCAGAGTTCGAAATGGAGAACAAGAAGCTTGCCATGGAAGAGGAGGTCGACCATCTCTACGAGAGACTACAAGCCCTCGAGGCAGATAGGGAGTTTCTCAAGCACTGCATGAGCTCTATGAAGAAAGGCGACAAGGGTATGGATCTCCTCCAAGAAATCCTGCAGCATCTGCGCGACCTCCGCAACGTGGAGCTTCGAGCTAGAAGCATGGGCGACGGCGCTATAGTAGTATGAAACAAGACATCACTAAGCATCCATCCATCTCCACAAAACATTCTTGGTAAATTTTTACTCCCATATAATTTACATTGTCTATTAGCATATAAAGATCATATTTTTCTTACACCCTTTTCCTCACTGTCAAAGGTAAATCCAAAGCTACAAGCGTTTGATGCAAGAGGAACAGCTAATGTGGAGAGGGAATTGAAGCTCTTGTTTTTTTGGGTAAAATTTGCAGACAAGGATTTGAAATCTGCTGGAGTTTTGATCCCCTTTGTTTCCTTTGTCATTTTGTCATAATAGACCCAATTTTATTGTGGGTATACAAGAGTCCATCTACACACCCCTTTGTGGGAAAAGGGTGTGATGAATGTATGTGTGTGTAGTCTAGTGAGCACAAATAGCTGTCACTTTTGTATGTGTTTGTGAGTTGACATTTCATTAGGCATTTAGGAGTAGCTTAGTTTCATTTTTCATTTTTCATTTTTTGAAGAGAGAGAGAGAGAGGCAAAGATGGGAAAGAGGGGTAAGTAACTTCCTATTTCCAAGTCTCATTATATTTGCATCATTCTAAATTAATCAGAGTTTGTTTATTTATTTGGAAGGTCTAGTTGTAAAATACTTGTACCCATCTGTAAGTATATAAACAAATGAGTGTGTTTGTCTACTGTTTCTTTTTAGTTACAGATTTTTATTGTCTGTTTGCTGTCAAGTTCAGATGGATAGTGATATTTTTGTTATTAGTAAAATCAAATGAATATTGTTAGCAAAAGGTTGCTTTCGCAAAGAATTGTGCTTTAAGCATAAACAAACTTTATTGGTGGGACTATACTTTGAAAAGATAGTACTCCAAAATTTACTACATTTGCATAATGGAATAGTTAACAAATTACAGCTAATAAAAGCCGGCTTTGGGATGATTACATGCGACTGCCAATGACAGTGTTATGCACGTTATATACATAATCAAGAATCTTGGTTGGTAAATATTAAAATAATTCGTTGCACAAAAAGAATTACTAGAATAATTAATTTTGGAGCGTATTATAAGCAAACCAACTTGAAATTGACATTGTTAAAGTCCTGAAGATCTTATATTCACAATGTATTTTGGAATAGAAAATTCATAAAACTGTTTTCTGGGACCAGAATATTTAAGTAACAGACGAATTAAATTGTTTTTTAATATTAGTATTTAAAATCTGGTGTCTCGTCAAATCATAAATATTGGCATATGTACATTAATTGATATGAGTACTTTGTGAAATGAGCACGAAAAAATGAGGATGGAAATTGGTCAAATGGTTCAATGAAAGTTGATTTGTATATTTTGAAGTCATTATTCCTTCAAATTAGACCTGTGCAATACTATATATTGGGGTAACTAGTCCAATTTATTACTACTATTTGCTAATTATTGGATAATCTAATTAAGTGCAATAGAGAAGCCAGCCATGCAATGAAAAGTATAGGAGTATGAAATTGAAGTGCACATGGGCAGCTATGCAACATAGGAGATTAATTTAAATTAACCGAGATGTGCTTATAACACTAAACCATGTTTTTCTCATGATTATCGAATATTCTTGAAATCTGTTGCTGTTCCTGACAATAATCATGAACGCAACTTACGATGCTATTTATTTACTTAAACTAAAATACCCATATAAACCCATCTCTCGTTAAGAAATTAACTCCAAAAATATTCTCATGAGATTGTCGAACAAACAAGTAACAACAATATCGTAAACATATTACTGACATTGCAACTTAGCAATCTAGGGTTAGATTCAATCTTATTTTTTTATTTAAAATTCGTACTGTTATCAGCTTATAAATGTCTTGGTGTATTTTGCAAGATTAACAACTCCAATGAAGTTATTTCTTTTCCTTGGAATATTCTGAGTAATGTGGTCTAGTATATGGCTCCAATTTTGAAGCATTTGTAAATATGACACAAAACTTTTAAAAAACACACAAAAAGACACGTTTCTAAAAATAACCCAAACTTTAATAAATACTAGGGCTGGGAAAAAATACCGAAATACCGAAATACCGGCCTTATCGTATCGAAAAAATATCGAAAATACCGAATTTTCGGTATACCGTGACTTTCGGTACGGTATGATACCTTACCGGAATCTTCCGGTAAGGTAACAGTATGAATTTTCAAATACCGCGGTATACCGTTGCATACCGAAATTCGGTATATACCGTAAATTAAGGTATATACCGTAAACTAAGGTATATACCACAAAAATATAAACACAATTATATATAAAATATATTTTATATATTTTTAAATTGTAAAATCTATTGTGAAATATAAATATAATTATGAATAAATTATATTTAATTTATTTTTAAAATTATAAAATATAAATAATATTCTAAATACTCTAATTTTCTATTTTAATTGATGTTGAAAGTCAGGTATACCGCAAAAGTAAAGTATACCGAACTTCGGTACGGTATACCGAAAATGAGGTATGGTATCGGTATGGAAATTCGCCATACCGAAAATAAGGTATACCGAAGTTCGGTATACCGAAAACTTTGGTAAGGTAAAGGTATGACTTTTTCGCATACCGTATTTACGGTAAGGTATATGGTATGGTGGTTTCGGTAAGGTATACCTTACCTACCCACCCCTAATAAATACTACAAACAATGTCTTGAATTTTCATGAAAATGGGGAAAATGGCATGAAATTTAAAAATTAAAATGAGGACTGAAAATTTGGACCACGTGTATCCCATCCAAGTTCATACTAGTTTTTATGAATTTGATCACATCTAAAGTATACGTAGACCGTAGTTGCAATTATAATATGATCCAACAGAGAGAATATACGCTTTATAAGTAGATCAATGAGGTTTGATAGAGAACAATTTATTTTCTACTCACAATTTTCAAACAATTTCATATATTTTGTTTTGTACTAGTAGTATTTTCTAAGTTCGAACTATTTTTTACAACTTTCATCAAAATTCATGCAGTTATTTTTAAATCGTTTAAAGTTATGATCAGTTTGATGATTGTTATCAAAGTTTAGGCCATTTTTTAATATATTTTATACTCCCTCCGTACATCCGCGAATAGGAGTTCCCTTTTCCATTTTAGTCCGTCCACAAATAAGAGTCTTGATTCACATTTACCATAAATTGTAATAGGGTCTCACATTCCACTAACTCATTCCATTCACATTTCATTTAAAACTAATATGTACAAGTGAGACTCATATTCCACTAACTATTTTCAATTCACTTTTCTTAACATTTCTTAAAATCCGTGTCACCAAGAAATGAGACTCTTAATGGCGGACGGAGAGAGTAATATTATTACTTTTACAAATGACCTCAAACGAACTACCAAGAGCATCTCCAAGGGGAGAAGATATATAAAAAAGGTATATTATGCATTTACCTTCTTAAAAAGTGAAATAAACCTTTCTAAAAAGTAACACACTCCAAAGGAAAAAAGTATATAGAAAGGTAAACTATTTTTTAAAAATAAAATAATAGTACAAAGTGCATTAATAAATATAAAGTGTAATACCTTATCAAATACCTATCCCCTTGGAGAAGAGTTTTTCATGAAAAGAAGGTAAATATGGTGGTCATAAGATTTTACCTCTCCATTGATGGAGAGGTAAAAATACCTCTTCAAAATGGAAAAATGCATAATACCTTCTCATATACCTCTCCCATTGGAGAATGATTTTTCATGAAAAAAAGATAAATATAATAGTTATATTAGTTTACCTCTCCATTTACCTTTCTCCTTAGAGATGCTCTAAGAAGTATTAACGGTTAACTCATTATTATCATGAAAATTCTATAAGCATATTTGTTAGTTAGGATTCTGCCTAAAAAGTAATTTGATTTACTGAATTTATAGTTTAAGTGGTTGTTTTATTTTTAATAAGACATGAAGTAATTAATTAAAATCGTGAAAATAAGAAAAGTAGTGCAACTTTACATGATTATGATTTATCGGACTTTTCTTAGGTATTCTTTTTCTCAAATCAAGAAAAGGAGTAGTACTTAAAAATGAACACTATAATTATAATAATAATACTTTTATTATTATAGTTTATTAATAAGTGTACTACTTATTTTATGTTATTAATACTTTGTTGAGATAATTATAATATTATTATTTAGGTTATGAATCATATTAAAAATATTTATAATTGCAATTATTTTATTATAAATATAAATTAATAACTAATTAAGAAAGTCTTAATGTAATTATAAAAAATATGAATTATATTCAATAATAATAATAATAATAAGTAAATGAAATTGCGACCTGAATGGAGAAGAAATATACGTATACATTATTAAAGACTGGAGAGATATATACATGCTAGACCAGTTACCTAAATGAAGACGAAATAACGAGCCCCTTTTAAATAATTTGAAATCGCCAACAATCGTATTTCAAATGAAAGATATGAAGTGAAACAACGTTGTTTCACA
Source organism: Salvia hispanica (assembly GCF_023119035.1). Lineage (NCBI taxonomy): Eukaryota > Viridiplantae > Streptophyta > Magnoliopsida > Lamiales > Lamiaceae > Salvia > Salvia hispanica. The sequence continues at coordinate 26,985,421 of NC_062966.1, read as the reverse complement.
ATCATTTTATCAGTGGCATCATAATTTTTGTAACTGCCCACGCTGGACGACTATTTGCCGTAAATTTTGAATACGATTTGGAGTTGGTTGGGGGAAAACACATTTCTTAAAATTTGTTATTTTTGGCACTAATTTTAAATTGTATGGTAATGTAAAATTTGGTGCAAACTTTATGATTTTAAGAACTAATATCTCTCATGATGATAATAATTATAATTATAATAATAATAATAATAATAATAATAATAATTTTGTTTATTATTATTATTATTATTATATTAATGTTGTTGTTGTTGTTGATATGTTATCAATTACTTCAATCTCAATTTATTATTTTACATGGATTTGATTGAATTGTGATGCCAATATATCCGCCATCAAGTATAACATCTCATTTATTTGATACATTATGTTCTCAGCAAATTTGAGTTTTGTTTCAGAATCCTCAACGCTGGAAAAGTATTACTACTAATTTATAAAGAAATTTATTATAATTATTAAATTCAACTGTAATAGTAATAAAAATAAGTTACGATTATTAGGTTCTTGATTATTAACTTATTATGCAAATCTTAATGTAATTTTCAAAATATTGATTATATTATTAATTAAAAATTGTTTACTTTAATTAATTTTAAATAAATTAATATATTACATATTTATCTTTTAATAATATATCAGAAAATTTCAAACTTTCAAATTAAAGATAAAGATGACAGATTTAAGAAAAGGGTTACTTTGGAACCCAGATATTGCATTTATTTGTGGAACACACCGTTTAGGTATGATTTCCTCTCGATTTTGATTCAATTTAGTCATACTCACACTATAATAGTAGTAGCTGGCAAGTGACGTTAGAGCACCATCGTTGACGGTTGACACAACGATGAACGATATATGTGTCCTATCTCAATAACAAATTTTGTACTCACTACTCACTTATCACAATTTATCGACACCATAATTATAAATAGCATAATTGTGCTTAATAAAACAACATTTGAAAAAAAGGAAAACTTGATTCACGTCCCCGGTGATGCCAAGTCCTATATCTCAGGCCAAAGTTGGTTTTATATTAGTATTCCATTAATATACTAGTATTATATAAATAAATACATATTCACGCAGGTGTCTATGATCCCACAACATTAAAATAAGCCAAAAGCATAAAAGAAGGTTGGAGTTTAAGGTTCCCACGACAAAGAGTGTAAAAAAGTACTGTATTCCTCTATACTAAAGACAGGTTGACTGTGTTTGCCTTTACTAATTAAAAGCAAATATGATTACATTTTCTAGATTCACACAAATTTCGTGAAATTATCAATTTCTTTAAATAGTAGGAGTACTACTTAACCACTTGTTATAACATGATTTACATAAATTTCATAAAATTGCAAATTCTTATATCTGTGTGATCTACACGTACTGTTACAAGAATTTATTCCCTCAATCCTTCATTCATAGTCCAAGTAAGACTTACACGGGTTTTATGTGAAGAAAAATGAGTGGATAATGTTTCTAGTACTTAGTCAAATGTTGATACCGATTTCGAATATATTAGTTTTATGGAGTAGTAAAATGTGAGTATAATAGTTTTGTTGTGTGAGATGTTATACTTTAAATTGTGGACATCTTAATAGAAAATTGAGACGTTATTTTGTAGATCAGAGAATATAATTATTTAGCAAAAGAGTAAATTGTGTAAGAGTATTAATTCAAGTAAATTTAATGCCGCAAAAGACTGGTTTTTCATATTTTTATTTTCATATAGATATTTTTTCCTTTTAATATTTAAGTTTGACTAAAATAGGGTGTTATCTGTAAATAATATTAGCAAAATGCAATACACATTACACACTGAGACTTTTTCATATTTTTTCTTCATAGATAGTTTTATATAAATATTTAAGTTTGACTAATGTTACCTCTAAATAATACTACTCCATTAGCAAAATATTGCAATACACATTATACACTGAATTTTTAACCATTACTAAAATGGTTGCAGAAAGATCATATGTGACAAGTAGATCCTAATTGGCGGGCATTATACAATGTGCTACAGTAGGGAATTTAGTTGTTATATATCATATGCTATATAAATTATAAACTGACTAGAAATAAATTAAATAATTTCGTGTTAAAAAATACTCCCTCCGTTCCATAGTAATGGAGGCGAAACTTTTCGGCACGAAGATTAAGAAAAATTGTGTTAGGTGAATTAAGTAAAAGAAGAATAAAGTGAAAAATGAAAAAGGTAGAGAGAGAGATAAAGAGAGAAGAGAGAGTAAAGTAGGTGTGGAAAAATGTGTTGACTTTTACTAAAAAGAGAAATGACTCTATTACTATGGAACGTACTAAAATGACAAAATGATTCTATTATTATGGAACGGATGGAGTAGTTGAAATAAAATTATCAACGACTAATAAATTAATACTTCAACGTACATTTTGATAGACATTATTGTATAGTGCGCAGTTATGATATTTATTAATCGATGACGATGTGTCCTTAATCTGGTTGAAATAGTTTTTATAAAAACTATGGAGTCTTCTGGTACTACATATTTGATATTACTATTAAGTTTTTGCGCTTTGTATATTATTATCCATGTATGATATAGTACTACAACTACTATAAAACATATGATTTGAAACGAATTCATGTTAATTTCATGCACTAACTATTGTGAAATTGAAAAGAAATATCACTCTCATAGAAATTACTATTAGCCAAGTTGATCGAGTTATTAGATAGATTTTATTTTTGAAAACTACAGAGATTATTTTCGAATTTATGTTGAAGAACAACGTTTTTATGTGAAGATTGAAAATCATGACGTTGAATCTTAATTGAAAATTCTTCAGTTTCACATTAAATTAGTTTCGGTTCAATGTTACTCAGTCGTAACTATTTAATGTTCAAACTATGAAATACGTATGATTTTTCATTAACTGTTGTGTATAAATTGTATTAAGTGGTTTATACTTTGATTATGCCTGATAAAAAATGGTAAAGAAGATTACCCTACTCCCAAATATAATAAAAAGTTAAAAACAGATCAAGATAAGATGTGGGAAAATGAAGACTGAGTAAACAATATTGAATATAGTATTATAATTTGGAAAAAAATGTCATGCGAAGATTTCAGATTTCTTCACCAATGCACATATGAAATCATTAAACATTACTTACAACTTATGAAATCCCAAGAAACGCAACGTGTTGATTTTTCCAATAGTTGAATTTTGTGCGCGTGGACAATTTCGCAGGTATACATCATAGTATATAAATGCAGCCGTTCAAATTATCACGTGTTGATCGAAATTGAATCACTACTATATTTGTGCTCAATCTATTTTCTGACATTTAACTGTGTGACTTTATTCAATGTGAACAAATTGATCCTCCATATTTGTGTGCATTCTCCTTTTTTGCGACTTTAATCAATGAATATACCTAAAAACGGAGCAAAAATTTCATCTTTTCGATTTGGCAAAACCGTATTCCTAATTCTCTGCAATTTAGAAATTATTTAGTGAATCCTATACACAATTTTGTGCATATTATTGTATAAAGTTTGACGACTTGTATGCGTAATAAAATAGAATACTTTGACATAGGAGTAATAAACTTGTTTTGTAAACATACTGAATGAGACAGCAGTGAATTTTATATTGAACAGATTTTCTACAATTGACCTTGTAACACATTTGCAGTTAATTTATTGCAAGAAAATTTGAAAGCAAACATCTATGCCTCTGGTTTGCGTGTGAGGTTCAACCGCCATTAAAGTCAATATCCAGTCAATACGCTTCTTCTTCTCAAATTCGCAAAAACTTAATCAAAATTCAAAACACACAAAATTTCTCTACCTCGTCTCCTATTTTCTTCATCAAGATGAGATTGAGATGAGAAAATCCAAAAACTTCCTCCAGAATCTCCTCAAACCCTTCACATCCACCTCCAATAGAGGTAAGATATTTTTCCGTTGTTTTTAGACTGAGGTTGATGAGCTTTGTTGAATATTTTTTTGATTTCGTGTTTTGAAATGTGATTAAAGATCAAGACGAAGACGAGTTAGGGAGAATTGCAGAGCGAGAGCAGAAAAACTTTCACTTCGAAGCCCTTGTTGCAGCGATTGATTGATTTTGAGTAGGGAAAATTGAGTGATGGGAGAGAAGTAGCGGTGAAGAGGTTGTCACAGAGATCTTCTCAGGGTAATAAGGAGTTTTTGAATGAGGCAAAGCTGTTGTCGCGTGTGCAGCATAAGAATGTCGTGAATTTGTTGGGATATTCAATTCATGATGCAGAAAAGCTGCTTGTTTACGAATATGTTGCGAATCAGAGCCTCGATAAGTTTCTTTTCAGTAAGTTAGGTGGAAACAGCATATAGTGACCACTACTGTGTTTTTAGTGACAGATTTGTACACACTACATAGATCTTAGAATGACCAACATTTCAGCCAGTTACGTATCCACTGAAGTCAGAATTATAAGCAATTAAGCATGAAGGGGAATCTAGATTTTGAAATTGACAAAATAATTTATTTGTCTATAAAAGCTACAAGATATAAATTTTTAATTCTATTACAACAACCCCAAGCAAATATGAAATTGGTAAACAAGATTGAAGTTCGTTCTGCTTATGATAGACGAATGAGGTAGGTAAGCCTAATTTATTTCCGTTCAAATTAAAATAATTCTCTACCTGTCATGCTAAAAATGACAACTATTTATTCTCATGGGGTAAGCAAGAATGAGAAGAGAGTGGAAAAGAAGTTCTGATGCACCTGCTGTATTAGGTTTCTCAGAAGATTAATTAATGAGTTTTGTAACTTGGGGAGGCAAAAAAATCTCTCACAATATTACTCAGTAACTGTAGATTAATGATTTGTGGCATTTAGCTAGGCAAGAAAGTGAAATTAACATTACATTTTGGTGGTTCTTGTTATTTAGAGCCTGACAAAAAAGAGTTGCTGGACTGGAATCGAAGGCATGATGTGATAGTAGGTGTTGCGAAGGGCCTGCTCTATCTTCACGAACAAGCTCATTGTACCATCATTCACAGGGACATCAAAGGCAGCAATATCCTACTAGATGAGAAATGGGCTCCCAAGATTGCTGATTTTGGCATGGCACGCCTTTTCCCAGAAGATCAAACTCATGTTCATACCCGTGTAGCTGGTACCAAGTATGGTTTTTCTTAAGATTATTTTGTTGCTACGTGGCTATTCAAGTGTAGTTAATGAACAAATGTGGATGCATTTATTTGATTGCAGTGGTTACATTGCACCAGAGTGTCTCTTGCACGGCAATGTTTCTAAAAAAGCAGACGTTTTCAGTTTCGGGGTTGTGGTTCTCGAGCTTATCAGCGGGCAGAAAAACTCCAGTTTTAGTCGGGATCCTGATTCGGAGAGCCTGCTTGAATGGGTAAGAACTTAAAGTTTGGGGTGTCATCAGCAGATATGGAACAGATACCAATCCTCGTTCAAATCGGGTTGCTCTGTGTCCAGTCTGATTCCCAAGCAGGCCAGATATGGACCGTGTAGTGGTGCTGCTGTCAAGAAAGCCAAGACATCTTGAAGAACCGGGTAAACCAGGAGTACCTGGGTCAAGATTCAGGCGATACCGTACAGGAACCGCCTCATCAGTCACCGGGAACTCTGATGGGTGAGTTCAAGATCCTTTGGCTCCACACAGACACGACGCCTCATCAACTGCGACTTCATCGAGCATTGCAAATACGCGTTTACATCGGCATGGAAGCGTCCAATTCAAGATTAGATTGTAACATTCTTTCGTACATAAATTAGTTTGCATTAGTTTGTTTTGTGTAAATTTTGAGGGAAGATAATTTATCTTCTCACCCTTCCGGCTCAAAGCCTAACTGACGTTCTGCTGGTGTAGAAGAGAGAGATGATTGGTATTTTTACATAGTATTTATTATTTTGGATTGTTATATACTCATGCAATATGGTAGTACTGGTGTAACTGCGCAATTTCCAGTACTTGCGAGATTGTGTGCTTTGACAATTCAATCAAAAAACGAAAAGAATAGAGGAGAAAATAAATGATGAAATCTTGGATCATACTACTATTTATCTTTATTACTCCCTTTCTATATAATATTGATATAATACTCGTATTATTATAGGAGTATAATTTAAGAAAACGTTAAAATGAATTCTTTTCAATTTTGCAATTTATGCTTAATCTTTTGACGAATGCAAAGTAAAACTGGAAGAGAATATATTCAAAGAACAAACTAAACAGACTTTGATTTTCATGTAAATTGCAAGTCCCTTGATTCTTGTTACAATTTACGATAAATATAGATTGGAAGATCCAGTCATAAAAATCTATATTCAGCCCATTCAAGATTAGAACGAACTGTTCCAAGTCGAAGCCTTTCACGATAAGATAAAAGAAAATTGTTCGACTAGTTTTTTTTAACTTCATAATTAATCGTTAGAAAATGAGATATTCACTTTTGGTGTTAAATGAAAATTCACAATTTAGGGACCTTGAGAAGTAAAAATCACGTCTCAGCCTACAAAAAAAATCAAATAAATATTCAATATTAGGCACCAGAATATTAGACCAATGCAACATTCCTCGAAAAAAGAAGGCGAATGCTTCAAATATTCATTACTAGTATTAATTTAGGAACTCAAATTTAAACAATTTGTAGCTGATTCAAATTCAATTTCCATACAATCCATACCCATTAAAAACATAGAGCTAGGAAGCATCCTGACATCCAAATCGATATACTCTCTTCAATCTTCATCCATAAGGGCATTCACAATAGGAGCCTAAGCGAGCCCTATACACGCCTACGTCGATTTTATCCTCCTCCTATTTTACTCTAGTGGCGGACTATAGCCGTCCTAAGCGACGCCCTAAGCATTTCACTATTTTGTATTTATATTTTTATTATGTTTGCAAATGTAAATAAAATATTAAACAAATAAAAACAATACAATTAAAGGGAAATTTTAATTTTACTTAATTAAAAAAAAGTTACAAAATAAGAAATAAAAAAAAGCACTAAATACAAAAAAAGGAGACTAGTCTAAAGAAGTCCCAACTTGCGGATGAGGCCATCGATCATCCGTGGATGCCTCGATTTGAGCCGCATGAGGGCGGTGTGCACGTCCAACAACGTCCGTAGTCGGAGGAGACCGCAAATCGCGGACGACGTCGAACTCGGGTCGGCGACGGGCTTGCTTAGGCGGCGCGACGGAGGAGGATGTGGCCTTGCCCTTGCCCTTGGCACCTTGACGCCGGGGACGCGGAGGACATCGGTGTGCGGAACTCTCATCCTCGAACACCGGACTCGACGCGCGCTATCGCTACTTGTATAATCATTGAAGGTGCGCTTCGACGCCTCCTCCTCGCCGCCGTCGATTGGGGAATCACACCACCAACGAACTTTGCTTGTCCCTCAAGAGCGCCCAGCGGTAGTGCTTGAAATCGCCGTACAATGAAATGTACGACGCATCGCTTTGTCCGCACATCCGCGAGACTCTCGCCACGCTCTCCTCTCGCACTTCTCGTACTCCGCCGCGAACAAATTTACTCGTCTTTATTTGATCCCGTGCTTGCGGAGCTGCTCCCGTGGCGCTTGTACGCGTTCGCCGGCTTGGCCGCGTTGTATTTCTCGGCGATGCGCTCCCAATACCGCACCTCCGGTTGAATAATCTCCGGAATCCATTTTGCTTGAAAATGTAGTGAATTTGATGAGAGTGAAGTGAGAAAAATGAAGTGTGAAAAATGAAGTGAATTTGATATATATAGGTTTTGAAAATTTAATAAAATTAAAAAAAAAAACTAAACAGCGTCGCATCGTTCAGTGACCCATCGTCAGTCTTGTCCACGTGGCGGACGTGCGACGGACGATGGGTATCTCGCGCATCGTCCGCTGGCGATGTATCAGGCGCGGACGATGGGTTACCCATCGTCCTGATCTTTCTTGCAGGACGATCGACGGACGATCGATCGTCCCGCTCGTCCGCCAATGCGGATGCTCTAAAAAATAGTCCAATATTTCTATTCGTTCACTAAAGTTAGTCCTATATTAAAATGGAAAGTTACTCTTTGTTTATTACTCAATTTTTATTTCTCTTCTTATTTTATTCATATTCTCACTTTATCTATATTTTATCTCTCTACGATCTTTATCGATTTGCTAAAACCCCTACGTCCACTAACGAATTTGTTTTTTATAGATGGGGGTATTTAGTTCTTCCATCACAATCAGACCATCAATAAACCCAAGTGCGTTCTTCCAAAACAAGCTAACATTTCCTTTGATGTTACTCCTCCGATCCAGAGATAATTTTCCAGTTTTATTTCGGTCAGTCCACAAAATTTGTCACACTTACTTACATTTTGGTAGTGACCTATATCCACTAACTCATTCCTACTCACATTTTATTATAAAACTAATATATAAAAGTATGCCCATTCCACTAACTTTTCAACTACTTTTCATTCTTTAAACCGTCTGTGCAAGTGATCCAATTATCCGGGACGGATGGAGTAATTAATAGTATAGGAGTATTAACGTCAGGCATGGCACATAAGTCTTGGTTTACAGCTTGAGACAGAATGTATCAATAGTTGATTTCTTTATTTTAGTGCTTCAATACCGGAATATCCTTGCTCCTTCCTGGAGTTGATGGAATCACTACTGGTTATTTTTAATCACAACGAAGTTGATGCATGTGACATATATATAATAATATATTATGTGCTACTGTGTGTGGATTGCTTTTGTGTTTTGTAACTTTATGTAACGTAAATTGACTTCCAATATTATTGCTGTCGTCCTCACAGAATCTTCCTAAAAAGTTACCCCCACCACATCCCATTGTTGACCAAATCATGCTATTACTTGTATATTTTATCATTGAAATTAACATTTTCAGAAACAATCACATAAGCACCGAATCCAAAAGTTGAATTCCAAGAAAGACATATATACAAACACGGATACATAACTGGTTTTTAAGCAAACTACAAACTTGTTAATTAATTAATTTAATTGGTCCTCACGCGTTATCTCTAGCTAACTAGCATGCATCCACCTTTTTTGCCCTATATATATTCATCCCAATCAACCTCTTCTCCTCACTCATCTTCACTCCAATTCAACCCATTACTTTCACAACATTACTTCATTTTCGAAAATTGCATAATTAGTCCATCACATCAAAATGACTAGTAGGTTTGTTATTCCAATAATCTCTCTAGTGGTGGTGCTAAGCATCATCTCTAGCGAAGCACAACTATCAACGACGTTCTACGACGCTACGTGCCCCAATGCTTCTACAATCATCCGCAACTCCATCCCGCGCTATTTGCTGGCGGCGGATGGCGGCGTCTCTCATCCGGCTCCACTTCCACGACTGCTTCGTTCAGGGCTGCGACGCTTCCATCTTACAGACCAGACCTCCACCATCCAAAGTGAGAAGTCGGCCAGGCCCAACGCTAACTCTGTTAGAGGAACGAGGTTATCGAGGCAGCTAAGCGCGAGGTGGAGCGCCATGCCCGGCGTCGTCTCTTGCGCTGACGTGCTCACATTAGCCGCACGCGACGCTTCTGTTGCTGTAAGTATGCGTATACAAATTACTACTACTACAGATATTTATTATGAATAATAAATTAATTATTGGAAATTAATTATATACTACTATATGCAGGTTGGTGGTCCATCATGGAGCGTAAAACTGGGCAGAAGGGATTCCACGACCGCTAACCAAGCCGTGGCCAACACCGATCTCCCGAGTCCGTTTTCGGGCCTTCAAGTTCTTATTGACGCTTTCGACAAGAAGGGTCTTAATGCAAGAGACATGGTTGCCCTTTCTGGTAAGTGAAATTGTTGGGTTGCAAACCCATCCCACGCTGTTGCAATCAGTATATAAGTGTTGTTAAACCCCATTTAGTTTTAGATCTTTTAAAAATGACTAAAAATAACAAACAATATCAAACTATGCAAGTAATGGATTAATTTGATATATGCAGGAGCGCACATTAGGTCAGTCCCAGTGCTTCTTGTTCCGTGGGAGGATATACAGCAACGGCACTGACATTGATGCCGGCTTCGCCAGCACCAGGAGACGGGCTGCCCCCAGACCGGCGGCGACAGCAACTTGGCGGCGTTGGATTTGGTGACGCCGAATTCATTTGACAACAACTACTTCAGGAATTTGGTGCAGAGGAAGGACTGTTGCAGTCCGATCAAGTTCTCTTCTCCGATCCACGGCCTCCATCGTGTCTCAGTACAGTGGAAATCCGAGACTTTCCGCCGACTTTGCGACTGCAATGATCAAGATGTCGGAGATTGAGCCAACTCTCGGACAGAATGGAATTATAAGAAGGGTTTGCAGCGCCATAAACTCATAAAATGACAATGTCTCTCTTTTGTTTTTCGTTTTGTAAGTTAGCTTGCGAGCAAATTGCTTTGCATGATGTCAACTATTCATGTGTTTTTCATTAATTCATTCAATTACTATTCATTTTAGTTTTTACCACGTGATATTGTAATTTGATTTATACCATCAATCAATGAATTGTTTATTTTAGACGATCTAGTATCTAGCTATATATGGACATGCAAATAATTTTGTTGGAGATTATCAAAACTTGCTGCATTAATGCCACACTGAACACCGAAATGTTGGAAACTGGAGGATGCATATTGGCTTGAATTCATAGAGAAAAGGATACAATGAATCCAATGGCTACATAGATATAGTTAAAAAGAGAGAAAATGAATCCAATAGGATAAGTTACTCCAATAATTTGTCTGTGAACAAAATATAAAATCAAAGGAGTTCCTTAAGAACAATTTTTTCTATACGTGTCGCAAAATATGGTTAGTGAGAAATTCTGAATAAAAGAAATACTAAAATTACATAATGGAAAATAAATGAAAACTACATAGTTTAAAAAAGGGGAAAATTTCCAAAAAGGTCACCATGTCTATGCAAATTCGGGCAATTTTATAATTTTTAAAATGTTCAATTATACTCCCCCCTTTCTAGAGAGACTTTTCAAAAAGCAAAAAAAATTGGTTAGTTGAATAAAAAAAATAAAGTAAGAAATGAAAAAGGAAAGAGAAGAAAAAAAAATAAAATAGAGTAACGAGAATTTTTAAGTTTTTTTACTAAAAGAAAATAACCATATTAAAAACGACTAAAGCAAAACATTCCATATTATAATAAAATAATAACTTTATATTTTTCTTTAAACCCTTTAATAAAAGTTTGGGGTAATGCTTAATTTATTCACATGGCAGTAATATTTAAACTAAAGACATGACTGATGAGTGTATTAAAAGAAATTAATAAAGTAGTCAGAATATTTTGTCCTATAGTAATTTTTGTCACTGTCATCACAAGTAAATTTTTTTTACCGTTTATCCTTTAAGAATTTGGGGGACCCAACACCTAGATACAAATCCGGGTGCCATTGCCCTTTTCCCAAAAGGGATCACGTCAAACTTTATAGTTTTCCCTAGCATACTCATTAACCAAGAGAAGGGCGCACCGCATCAATCATATTTTCCTAATACGACTTAAAATTTTCCTATTAATTAATTTTTACAATTTCGTCACTGAAGAAAACCCAAAATTTTTACAATTTCATTTAAAGTAAACTATCTTTGAGCTTTTCAAATTATTAGCTGTATGCACGTTGCGCACCCATTCAATATCTCATAAGAAACATCAATTTTAACAAGACTAAATCCTTAAAAAAACTAGAGTTTTTTTACTATAAAACTTAAAGACCAGATCAAATGTATAAAATTTTAAAAAATGCAGTCATGCATAAGCTCCACTTTAGAAAGGAATACGTAGGCTCTTTCCTTTTTAATTAATTATAAAAAAAAAATAAATTTTAAAACAGTGCTTAAAAGAAACGTTTTTGCTTAAAATGAGTCAAGGGGGAGATCGTAAAGATAGAATTCTAACAAATCTCAATTTCATATGTGTGAACAAAAAAAAAAAAAAAATTTTTATATATCTAAAAACATTTAGAGTATAATGCTCCTAATTGCACGTATGATGCCCCAGTATCATAAATCTAAGCTCAATGTATAATTGTTGAAATAAATATAAATTATAATATTATTCCGTTTTTTTTGATTTTTGGATTTTAAGATATGTAAAGAAAAGAGAGGGGAAAAATAAATAATAGTTTTCCCCCCTTTTATATATATTTCCTATATTAAATTTTTTAATAAAAGTTATTTAAAATTGGAGAACAGCTTTTTTACTATTTATCAAAAAAAGAAAATAAACTTTTATTCTTTTGGGCAAACGCAAAATAGAAATATTATTGTTGGATATGGTGGTATTTAAATGTATTTTTGAATCAGCAATGATGCATATGATAGGCGTAATTTAATAAGTGGTTTGATTGGGACAAGTGCAATGTGTAAATAACAAGAGCAGCGTATACAAGAAATTTTTTTTTCTTTTTTTACTATTTTGAATTGTATATACATACACAAAAATTTGGGAGCAATTTTTTTTAATCCAACATTCTTTCCCCAAACCCTTTTTTATTTTGGGAGATTGGAATCATTTTAATATGGGGAAAAGTGTTTTAATCAAAACCCCAATTAATTTTTTTTTTTTTAAAAAAGGGTCATTTTAAAAAAAAGGGAAAAAAAAAAAAAATGAAAAAATTATCAACCCTTTACCTTTAGGAACCATTAATTTATTGATCTTGACAATGCATGTTACAACAAAAAACTGTTAAAGACTTTTTTAAAGAAAATTAAGAAAAATTAATTTGTGTTTTTAAATACATAAAACCAAGTTTCAAAAAATATCTTTATTGTTTATGTCTCAAAAAAGGGTTAAATTTTTTTCCCTAATTTAGAAACGCTTTTTTTTTGTTTTTAAAAATTTTTGTTATTTTTAATGCAATTAAATTTTTTGTGCCCTTTTAAAAATACTACTCCTGCTAGTACTTTTTTTTGTAGTGATATGTATAAAAACGAATTAAATTTGGGTCAAAAAGGGGGAAAATAAAATTTCTGCATAATTTATATTTTGACATGTTAAAAACCCAGTACAAGAGTATGAATTTGAAACCAAAAAAATTACAATGAACTCTACCTTTGACGTCAAACGAGCACATAAACCTTGATTACAGCTTGAGACAGCAAATATGAATAGTTGAATTTCAATTTTTTTTACTCCCTTTAAAGAATTTTAAAAAAGTAAGACAAAAAACCCCAAATTAACATAGATTAAACTCGATTAGTTAATGTAATTTTTGGGAATTCATGAAGCGTGAGGGGAAAAAAGGGGGATATAACAAAAAGGGTTAATATGTTTCGCATTTCACTAAAAGTTTTTTTTTTTGGAATAATTTTTTTTTCGTTTCTCTGTTTTTTTGCTTTCCAAAATTCCACCTACCACTAGTTCCCCGTTCCTTCTTTGGGTAAGGTGGGGAATCACATGTGATGATTTTGTACTGGGGGAATGCCGACTTTTTTGGTAAAACCCCCAATAACGTAAAAGATTTTTCCAATTATTAGCTGTCTATGCAGTCGTCCAACTCTACATCACCATTGTTGACCAAATCATGCCATTTGACTTTCCTAATATATTTATAATAAATAAATAGAAACCAAAATTTTCCAAGTTGAAGTAATAGTTGAATTTGTAAACACAAAATTGCCTATTCTGGCTAAGTAACATAGTTGTTAGTCCATACCCGGGTTTTAGCAGCCAATACAGACTCCCTCCCACCAATTTACATTGTAGTAGTAGTAGTACTTTTTCTTTTTTAAAATTTTAATAAAACGATTACTTCTCCTCACCACCCCTTTACCCCCAAAATTTAAATTTTTCAAAAATCTTTGCACTAATCGAAAAAAGTTCATCACATCAAATTCCACCTTTTTTCAAAAAAAGATTGTAGGTTTTTTATTCCTATAAATCTCTTAATGGTGGTGCTAAGGGATTTTAGCGAAGCACAACTCCAAACCACTTCCCAAGACGTACATGCCCCAATGCACCCACCATCATCCGCAACTCCATCCGCCGCGCTATTTCAGGAGCCGGGGGATGGCGGGCGTCCCCCATCCGCCTCCACTTCCAAAGACTGCTTGTTCAGGGGTGCGAGCCTTTCCCTCTTGCTAGACGGGCCCCCACCATCCAAAATGAGAAGACGGATTTTTCCAAAAGTAAATTCCGGCCCGAGGATACGAGGTTTTTAGGGAGCCAAGGGGGGTTGAGCGTTTGCCCAGGCGGAGTTCCCCTTCTTTCCCGAGGGGGTCACTTTAGCCGCACGGACGCCCCTGCTGCTGTAAGCATTCTAAACAACTTAAACATGCATATGCACAAACCTTAAAGAATAAATTAATTGTTGAAAAAGTATGCAGGTTGGTGGTCCATCATGGAGCGTGAAACTGGGAAGAAGAGATTCCACCACCGCTAGCCGTGATGTGGCCAACACCGATCTCCCGAGTCCATTTTCCGCCTTCAAGTTCTTATTGACGCTTTCGACAAGAAAGGTCTTAATGCAAGAGACATGGTTGCTCTATCTGGTAAGTAAAATTGTTGGGGTGCAAACTCATCCCACATACTTGGAATCAATATATATATATAAGTGTTGTTAAACCCCATTTAGTTTTAGATCTTTTAAAAATGACTAAAAACAAAGCGAATAGTATCAAACTAATGTGCATTGTAAGTGAGTAATGGATTACTATTTGATATATGCAGGAGCGCAACATTAGGTCAATCCCAATGCTTCTTGTTCCGTGGAAGAATATACAGCAACGGTACTGACATTGATGCCGGCTTTGCCAGCACCAGGAGGCGGGCTGCCCACAGACCGGCGGCGACAGCAACTTGGCGGCGCTGGATTTGGTGACGCCGAATTCATTCGACAACAACTACTTCAGGAATTTGGTGCAGAGGAAAGGACTGCTGCAGTCCGATCAAGTTCTCTTCTCCGGATCAACGGCCTCCATTGTGTCTCAGTACAGTGGCAATCCGAGGACTTTCGCCGCCGACTTTGCGACTGCGATGATCAAGATGTCGGAGATTGAGCCAACTCTCGGACAGAATGGAATAATTAGAAGGGTTTGCAGCGCCATCAACTCATAACTCATCTCTCTTACGGAGTAATTTTTTTATTGTATGCATGCAAATTCCAATGCATGCAGTCGCCATATTTCCAAAATTGTTGTTTCAATATTCAATTTATTAATTGTAGATCTACTCACAATGAATATCTTCATTTTCGCTAGCTCTAGCATATCATGTGATTTTGTAATTTGATTTATACTACTCCATAAGCAAACCCATCGTGGACAAAAATATCTGGAAAAATAAAATAAAATCGGAATATGGACAATCGAGAAAGAAAAATGATAGGTCCTGGGTACCTTTCCATTTTGAGAGAGCACACGTAAAGGAATTGTAGATGAGAAACCCTAGTTACTTGAGGTACAAGGGTTTATTGTGAATGAAGAAGAATGTGAAAAGAGTTTATTCTTTATTCTCAATATAAGAGCATCCTAATGGCTTTAGGCCAGGCTAGCCACTCTCTCCCCGCCACGTCATCAACACTAAAAATCCACCCGCTACATCATCCTTTTTAATCAAATAGGGATAGCCTTAGCGCCCACAGCTACCACTCTCTCCCACGTCATCAACACTAAAAATCCACTCCGCCACATCATCATTTTAATCAAATAGGATAGCCTAAGGCTAGCCACAGCTAGCTGCAATAAAAATAATTCAAAAACAACTATATTTACGGAATTAAACACAAAATACAGAATTAAATTTACGACACATATAAGGGAAAAATTCGTTAATTTTATTTAAATAAAAAAAAGTACGTTAACTAAAAATAAAAAAAAATTACATAATAAAAAAAATCCGAGCTTCCACACACGAGCCACCGCCCCAATACACGAAAATACTGAAGTAAATATGGCAAAAGAGATTACAATATCATATTTATTTAGTGCAATAATCTTGGTATTTTTTGGGTCGATTCCTTGTATGATTAGTTTGATCGTGACGGCGGTCTTGGGCTTGACTTGGGCTTTACTTGCTGGATTGGGAGGTGGCCCGGCTGTAGGATGGCTGAGATGCGAGGTCCCTATCAAAAAATGTATAAGAAGAATAGAATGTGATTTGCCATATAAAGAGTGCATGGGATAATGAAGAATATCCACACAAAAAAAAATGAATAAGGGACAAAGAAAATGAAAGAGAGTTTACAAAGAAGAGTAAAGATAGAAGAGTATAAGAATGATAGGTCGGCCGGTTAACTTTTCATGGGAATAAAACAGTTCTAATGTAAGCGTTGTCATATTTATTAATTATACTCCTCCAACCCCGATCAAAAGCTTACACTTTGACCGAATGAAGTTTAAGAACTGAAAGAAGTTGTTGAAAAAAATTAAATGGAATGCAGATCTATTTTTTTATATTGGTTTTATAATAAAATGTGAGTGAATTGGGTTAGTGGAATGTAGGATCTACTTATTATTTATGGTAAAAATGAAGTGTGACTCTTAATTGGGACGGACCCAAATGAAAAGTGTAACTCTTAATCGGACGGAGGGAGTACATGTTTTAAAGCGTAATCACAAATAATTTTTTGTTTAAAGTATAATTTATCGACAACCTATCGTGTTTAAATAATATTAAAAATACATATTTATAACTAAAATAGTAAATTGAGACCTATTTATAGAAATATGCATAAACTTTAAAATAATATTGAATATTTTCTGAGGGTTGTAAAGTTCAATTGGAATTTGAAATATCTTCGAATATTCCGACACTAATGCGCGGGCCACGGTCCTACAGCCGAGATTGCCAACAGGCCCATATCCTAATTCTTTAAAACTATTTTTCTTAATTATCAATAGAATTAAAATAACTTAATTTAAAAAAATATACTAGAGTAAAATACTAGAATCTTTCAAAGAAAATGTTCTGAATACGATTCTTCAAATCTACCTTTACAAAGGAAAAAACCTTGAAGTGTCAAAAATGATGCATTGCAAGATATTTTTTTGTAGCGAAAGATCTTATTTATGTGTGTGAAGTAGTTTTGTAATACTATTATAATGTGTTTGAATTAATATAACACTATATCTCATGTAATTATCTAAAAATTTGAAAAGCAATTTAAATTTTATGTGTATATATACTCTCTCAAACCCAAAATAAGTAGTAGCATTTTACTTCACGATTCATTTATTTGTAACATATAGGTAGAAGCGCATATGCTGAAATTTGAATGATATAAATTAGTAATAAAACATTGTTTTGCCACCCACCACTACCAGTGATTATGGATAATTATTATGTGAACAACACAACGTGATTGAATATGGATGATTAGGTTTTAAGTTTTGTTAGTTTATTGCATACTTATTATATAAATTTGGCTTAATAAAGTAGTGGATTGCGGAGATGGAGATCTGAGTCATAATGGTAATAAGGTTTGTTAAATTTATTTCATAATTTTGGCTTAAAACAAGAAATTGTTAGCGGTCTCCGGAGATCCGATTCATCTGACGGTCAAGCCGAGGCGATTTAAAATACGTGTGCGTCACAGAATAATACTTTACATCAATAATTTTATTAATTTATTTACTTTTATAGGCACCACTTTTTTTCTATCACACTTCCCAACACTCGACACGCCTAACAATTTCTACGTAGTCATCTTCTCTCCCAACATTTTCACTTGCACATTGCTATTGGCTGTTCATCTGTTTGATTGATTTCTGCTGCTCAATTCTCACAGATTGTTCAGTCAAGATGGGAGCGTTTACGGTTACCGCGTCCAGACTTCTCCAATCGATGGCCAGAAGCCTGGGACTTCTGGTCTCAGGAAGAAGGTTTGATTTTATTTTTATTTTTTTTTGCGTTTTTTCTGATTTGTGACGATTCTCGTCCTGTTCCGTATGGCTACCTAATTTTATAGGAAATGGATGGATCCTCAGCATGAATTGATGCTCCGATCGGATCTATGCATTTTCTATATACATGAATGTGTGTATTTGGTGACATCGTCGGCTGAACAAGTGTTCTGGTATTTATATGATGCTCTGTTTATGCGAAGAGTTATTTATTCCATAGACATTTATTCGGCGGGGCTGATGTCTAGTATGATTGCAGGAGTGAGCTTTAGATCTGATAAGCCTAGTAATAGTATTATTAATACCAAGCCAAGCTGGTGTGATTAGTCTATACTTCTAGTTGCCAAATCCATCCTGTTCTAAGAATCAGGATTTGAGAACTGTTACGGTGGAAGGCATGGTTTTACATATTGCGAAACAGATCACAGTGAAGTATCCGCCCTCCCTCTCCAGAAGCATGAATTATATCTGACAGACTCAGAACCAGAACATGCTAATTTTTCATCCATTATCATTGAACTGCAAACTTTTAGAATTCCTCGAAAACAATTTGAAGAGTAGGAAGGTGGATGCCTTGGTTTAAAAGATACTTCGGCCGTGTAGATAGGATGATTTGTACTAATGACACGTGTGCTCGGTTCTCTAGAAGCTATCCTAAGGACATGCCTGCATTCTTTGTTGATGTGGAAACTTTTAACTGCATCAGGATGATAACATTCATTAGAAATTAAACAATTTTTTTACCTTCTGCAAGTGAGGCATAAGCCTGATGCGTAGAACCTGTATCTGTAGAACCTAGATAACTGGCCTGTTATATCCTTACATGTATTTTTTTTAACTATACTGATCAAGACTCAGTAGATGTCTTGGAAACAAGATAACATGGTTTGATAAGTTGACCTTTAGATTGTCTTCTTCTCTTTGCCAACGGAAAGATAGGAAAAGCTCTAGGTATTAGCATTACAGTTTTAGGACATCTGAGTCTGATGGATTCGAATGTTTACCATATCAATTCTCCAAATATCTCAAGTTCTTCTGGAATCTGAACTGATATGTGAATATTAAATTTGAAACTACTTTTTATCATGATTTATGAGAAATCCTGATCTTCTCATATGATATCTATATAAATTTGAATTTTCCCTTTTATGAGATTGATTTGTGTACTCTACTTTAATTCTATTAATTTCTTCAAACTAAATGTGAAATCATCTTTTTAAAAGTTAATTCACATGACTATGATTTCTGTATTTTATCCAGATACTTTTCCATTTTTATGTTAAAGGGGTTTCCTCTCAGAATTCTGAGTGAAATGGAAGTGAATTCAGGGATCACATTATTTTTGCATGAAGCATAGGAAGTTTTATTTTCACCATTTTTGCATGAAGCAGAGTATGTAACAACAATGTTTCATTGTTGCTACCCATGTTCGTCATGGTGTTTCCCAGATCACATATGATTAGGAGTCACAAAAGTTAGCTTTCAGTTTCAATCAGAAAGACAGAAGGCCACCATATTTTAAAACGACTTGTTGTAGCAAGAACTATTATCTTTTTTTAAATGTCTTAACTTAGTCTTGCTAATAATTTCTGATTTATTCACAAGGGTCTGCATTGTAAGTACATTTATATGCTCTTTGTGTTTTAAAAAACTGTGCAAAATTGTGCAAAAATGTTTTCTGTTGTTGATTCTGGAATAAGTATTTGGAATGCATGGTTCAGGTGAAAGTATTCGTGCAACCCATTACTTGCAAAATTTTGTCCAGTCTACTTTTAATGCCCTGGGAGCTGATAAGATGAAAGGTACTCCATATCTTTTAGCGTTTGCGTGCTCTTGGTTTTCTTTGATATGGTGTGATTTTAAAATTGAGATGCACAATTTACTCTTTAACAAGCAAATATTAAGATGGAGTGATGGACAAATGGACACATGATTTATATCATTATA
Source organism: Salvia hispanica (assembly GCF_023119035.1). NCBI lineage: Eukaryota > Viridiplantae > Streptophyta > Magnoliopsida > Lamiales > Lamiaceae > Salvia > Salvia hispanica. The sequence goes on along the minus strand of NC_062966.1, from coordinate 26,965,544 downwards.
TGCAAAAATTGCAAAACTACCTCTGTGTTTGCTTCAAAACAGCAACCTCAGAAAACTTAGATGTACATGTACTTACTTTTAATGCAAGCAATATTGAAATTATAGCTTTGTTTGAATACACTATACATGTAATGATACTCTCAATAGTACTGTACATTTTATGCATAATGATTGAGATTTTCTAATTAAGTGGTAGGCACTAGTCTATCATAGTTTGCTTGATAATGTCTATGTTACCCTTATAATTTATCAATTGGTAACGATCATAATAGTTACATTAGCTTTTGAGATTCTCTTCAGGTTCTAGTTTTCATACCCTAGCAGACACACCAGCTCTAGTTTTCTCTTTTACTGTCAAGTGTTTATAGTTCTTGCTGAAAATTCTTCAGGTGCAACACTTGTTGTCTCTGGTGATGGCCGCTACTATTCGAAGGATGCTATCCAGGTGAGATACATTGTCGCTATATGATACAGTCATCATTGGTAGGTCTATTAGAGTGAAACATATGTGAGTACACTTATTGGTCCTGTAAGTTCTGAAAAATAAACCGAGTAATGGAAGTGGACAAGGAAGTAGCTCATTCGGTGAAAAATATTACGTCTTCAGTTTTTGACTTCTAGAACTAACTTGTGACCCTATGCTTTTATGTATTGTTTGATCTCACATATGGTATAAGTTCTAAGTAGTTGTATCCAATGTTAGATCATCATCAAAATGGCTGCTGCAAATGGAGTAAGGCGTATATGGGTTGGTCAGAACGGGTTACTATCTACTCCTGCTGTTTCTGCTGTTGTACGGGAAAGAGTAGGCGCTGATGTGAGTATTGACCTTTTACTTCCTCTGTAAAATCTTAAACAATGAAACATTAAACCCTTAACATCTTGGACTTCCGCAGGGCTCCAAGGCAAATGGGGCATTTATACTTACAGCAAGCCACAACCCAGGGGGCCAAATGAGGTATGCGCCTGAATTACTTCTTTTTCCTTTTACCCCTGGTTGTCATTATTGGAATGCTTGTATAGTCTTGTATTTTGCTCCAGTACATCATTGAGTCAGTTTCAATGTCTAGTGGTTATGCTTGTTTTCTAGCAATGCCTTGCATCAAGGTCAGTGCGAGGAACTTGTTTTCCTTCCAGGTTTCATTGCTGTTTCTTTCAATATTTTTCTGTTAAATGACTCAAGTGTATTATTGTATATAACTATGGTAGAATGTTCTAGTCAAAGACTATCTTCAGAAGGATATTCTCTTTCTTTCTTGTCTTGGTCACTCATTAATGGACATGTTGTGCTAAAACTGGCTCCTTAATTCAATTTCCTTATCTGTCTTCTCTTTGTTTGCTAGGACTTTGGAATCAAATACAACATGGAAAATGGTGGACCTGCTCCAGAAGGAGTCACTGATAAGATCTATTCAAACACCACCACAATTAAGGAATACTTGATTGCTGAAGGCCTACCTGATGTATGATTTGTTTCATGGAAGTGCATAAACTGATATACTATATTAGTATATTGTATGCATGTGTATTATGCGCCCAAATATGCACACTTGTGGCAGAATTACCTTTCCTTTTGTCCCCTAACAATATTAAATGAAATTGCAGGTGGATATCTCCAAAATTGGATTAAGTAACTTTACTGGTCCTGACGGGCAGTTTGATGTTGATGTTTTTGATTCAGCAAGTGACTATGTCAAATTGATGAAGTACGTATCTCGATGGGATTGCATAAAGATCATTTTCCCATTAAGTATATGTTATATGATTCCCTTGAAGGGAAGGGATTGGTGCAAAATAGGGTTTGATACATCTTATTAAATACTCTCTCCGTCCCACTACAAGTGATTGATATTTCTTTTTTTGTTTGTCCCACTACAAGTGATCAATTTCTGTTTTTAGCAAAAAGCAACCCATTTACTCTCTTCTACTTTTTTCTTTCTCATACTTTATTCCCTTTTACTTTTTATTTTATTCTCTCTACTACTTTATTCTCTCTCCACTTAACTCAATATCATTTTCTTAAATACTGTCCTGTGCCCAAAGAAGTCCATCACTTGTATTGGGACGGAGGGAGTATGTACATGATATTTGGTGCCTATACATACTCCCTCCGTCCCATAACATTGAAGTACATATTTGGTGACGTAACTCAATATTATTCTCTGTCTAATCTTTGGTGCTGTACATATTCTCACTAAGCTGTGCTGCACTTTTGTCTTACTTATTGTTTTCCAGGTCTATTTTTGATTTCCAAGTATCAAGAAGCTACTGTCATCTCCAAAATTCACTTTCTGGTATCCTATGACTTCAAATTTGATGCCATTTCTGGCAAAAATTTCAAACTGATTGTTTGGATTAGGCCTATTCGATTCCATTATTTATACTTTGCATTTTCTAGCTATGATGCACTTCATGGGTTGCTGGAGCTTATGCTCGCATATTTGTGGAAGAGCTAGGTGCAAAGCGAAAGCTCTTTGCTTAATTGTGTACCCAAGGTAAATTTTTTTTAATTTGTATGTATATAGTACTATTGTTTTTCACTGATTTTTAACTGTCTTCTGCAGGATGATTTTGGTGGAGGACATCCTGATCCTAATTTGACATATGCAAAAGAACTAGTAGCTCGTATGGGATTGAGTAAGCAGGCAACAATCCAGGACCCCCAGAGTTTGGTGCAGCTGCTGATGGAGATGCCGACCGCAATATGGTTCTTGGAAAAAGGCTGGTTTCTAAAAATTATGCTGATTTTGAACATCATTTTTTTACTTAATTCTTATTCTGAATCAGTCTTATTTTGAATTTCAGGTTCTTTGTTACTCCATCTGATTCTGTTGCTATTATAGCTGCAAATGCTGTACAGGCGATACCCTACTTTTCTGGTGGTCTAAAAGGGTTGCAAGGTTCTGATCCTGTTTTCCTTTTCCTGGACTTTTCTCTTTGATGCTATTAGTTGACTCCTGGAAACCGTGCATCATTTCTTTCTCGTTAATATCTTTATTTTTCCAGTACATGTCATTCATCTCTCATTATATTTTTCTTAATTGAAAGTTTTTTTAGAAGATGAAATCTTATATGCTCCATTATTCTCCTCAGGGCATGCCCACATAAACTGCACTTGATGTCGTAGCTAAGCACTTGAATCTGAAATTCTTTGAGGTACTATAAAAAGAATATTTATAAAATGGTTTGGTTAGTTTTAGAGGTTTACTAATGTTATATCTCTGTAAAGGGTTTTTAACTGGATGGAAATTTTTGGCAACCTGAGGGAAAGATGGACAGTGTTCAGTTTGTGGTGAAGAAAGTTTTGGAACTGGTAGGATCTATGTTTAATACAGAACCATTGAAGGAAGCAATGTCCTTAACCCTTTTTTATTAATATTTATTAACAGGCCCCGGACCACATCCGCGAGAAAGAGGGAAATATGGGCTGTGTTGGCTTGGCTAGCTTTTTTGCCTATAAGAACAAAGACAATCTGGGGGGAGATAAATTTTGTCACTGTTGAAGACAAAATTGGCCAACATTGGTCTAAAAGGGGTCACTATTACACTCGATACGATTATGGGGGTGGATCATGCCGTTTTTTTCCTACTCTTTAAGTGCTTTTGCTTTGAAATGTTATTATTTTTATATGGTTTGTTCATTAATTCTTTTTCCCCATGCAATGAAGAATGTTGATGCTGGTGGTGCCAAGGAACTGATGGCTTATTTGGTAAAGCTGCAACCCAAACCTAACCGAAGTCAACAAAAAAGCCCCCTGCCTCTCTTCCATTCTCCCCTAAAAAAGTCAAAACTAAAGCTTCTCCCCAATTTTTGGCATCCCTTTTAAATTTTTTTTTCTCCCCAAATTAAATTTCCCATTTTAAGTAAAAAGTCTAAGTAGTTGGTTGACTGCTCCATGTAGCTTGAGATTGATTTTGAGTAATAATCGATTCTGTCATTTTTGTAGTTGTAGTTTTAAATTTGATTTTACTTGTATACATATTTTCCCCAAGCATTAAAAAGGGGATTGGGTTCAGATGTCTCAAATGTTGCCCAATGCTGATGAATTTAAAGTACAAGGATCCTGTTGATGGTTCCTTTTCAAAGCATCAAGGAATCAGATACCTATTTGAAGATGGATCTCGATTGGTAAGTTACCCCGTCAAATATCTGTAAACACGGTTTCAGGAACTTTACAACTATCCCATACATTTAGTATATTCTTTTATTTGGTGATCTTGAAAAATACTGACCATTTTTACACTTATGATTCACTAGGTTTTCCGACTCTCTGGAACTGGTTCAGAAGGTGCTACTATCCGTTTTCATGAAAAAGGGACGAAAAAGGGCCCAAACAAGATTGGGAGGGTTGCAAGATGGCTTGCTCCTCTTGTAAGTACTAGATTTACCATCCAAGACTAGTCTTCTACAATGCAAGCCAAGATGCATACATTAATCAAGTATTTTCCCATGCAGGTTGAGGTTGCTCTTAAGCTGTCTAAGATGCAAAATACACTGGGCGATCTCTCCCACTGTTATTACATAGATGCTGCAGACACGGTGCTGAGGAGTTTGTTTATCCATCATTTACATAATTTTTTTGGGAAAAAAAAGCAATGCCATAACTTTAGTATGTGCACATGCAGGAAATGTTCTGAACATTTGGGCTATGTACCTTGCTATGAGGGTTATGAATTTGAGTATAATTTTAGCCCCACTATTTGGGGATCTGCTTTGTGATAAGGTATTGTGATAAGGTAAACAAATTGTATTTAAAAATTAAATCAAAATCAAGGTAATAAAAAAAAGGGATTTTGATTTCTAAAATTTTTAAATCTGCTATTTTCCATAATATACAAACTTTAAAGGGGATGATTGTATTTTTTTTTCTTTAATAGTAGTACTCACCTTTGGGAAGTGAAGTAATTTCAACTAGGATTAAAATTTCACGTAATTTAGTTGGATTCGCTTTTTTTAATTTCAGCCGTGAAAAAAACGTTTTACAAAGTTTGTGCTTTTTTTTTAACCTTTTTTTAATTTGTTGAAAGTATATTTTATGAGAAATAGTAATAGATTTTGGGCAAAGTTAATGGGTTTTGGAATCAAATGACCTAAATCAAAACAGGTAAAAGTTGATATAAATTATTAATTTTGGAAAACAATTTTCATTTTTAACTTCCCAATGTAGCACAAAAAATTAAACACAAACAACACATGCAATTGTCCCTTAATTAAAACTAACCAACCTATCACAGGCCAGACGTAAACGGCACACCGGTAGCCCCGGTCCACGAGTCCCCAGGGGGAGGAAATTCCGGGCGGAGAACATTCCGGCCTGGCCGCCCTTATTATCCGATGAAACCCCGCCATTTAACCCTCCCCACAGTAGTCCCACCAACCCAATATTCATATACTCACCATAATACAAAGTAGCCAAAACCAAAAACTCCACTCCACGGCAGCCACCCGGCCGGGTCAATCAACCCATCGATCACACACTTGGAAAACACAGTCCTCGAATATTCCTTCCACGGCCTCCCTAAATAGCTCTTGTACAAACTTTGCACCGGCCTGAGGTCCGGCGCCGCTGTGATGACTGAGTTTTGGATGACGATCCCGGTGTTCTCGTTAGGGTCTTTTCTCCCTTGCGCGGTGACGGGGTTTTTTTGGTTGATGATCGGTCTCCGGACGTAGATGTTGCAGTTTTGGAGAAAACGCCACTGCGTCGCCGAAGAAAGAAGTCGACGGGGCCGTAGATTCAATCGGGTGAACTGGCGCGGGGGTGGACTGAAAAAGTCTTGGTAGCCCTTTAAGCTGCCTCGAAGAAGGCGGGGGAAAAAGGGGGCTCACCGGGGGGCCAACCCTTTGGGGTTTGGGGCCCCCCGTGTTCCCCGAAAATTTTGCCCCGCGCAAAAGAACCCTTTTTCCGGGGACAGCTGCATATATAAAATATTAATTGTTTTTTTTTTTTGGGAAAAAAAATTTTAATTTAAAAATTGGGGGATCAAAATTTGGGCAAAATTAAATTTTTTGTCTTTTTAATTTATGGGGTTTCTATTGTTTTTTTTAATTTGAAAAAATGGATCCCGTTTATGTTTGGGGAAAAAAATTCAAATGGTCAGACATATTTTCGAAACTATTTTTTAAGCATTAATTTTTGATATGTTCAATTCTAATTAAGTTGATAAAATAACGTACTAGGAATTTTTAATTAAAAAATTTTGATGAAATTTGAGATGATGATAATCTCACCAAAAGTTGCAGAGCGGAAAGTGGTGGCCATCTTTAACACTCCTATCCCACTAACAACAGTTGCATCAATTCCATCTCCGATCAACATCAAATTCTTCATCGATCTTTGATCTCAACGTTTTTTTATAAACGCCCTTTTTCACATATAAACAAATCTCCTAACCCTCCCCCTCCCAGCAAGGGCCCCAACCCCTAAAACGGTGTAATCAGGCCTTTGTGCCCCCACCACATCGGCCTTCACGGAGCCCAGAGAGCCCCCATCCGGGCGAAACCCCAATCAAAAATGGCACATTCTCTTCTGGTTAGAGGCGGATGGAGAAATGGCCTTGTTGACTAGTGAATTTGCTGGGGTTTTGGGAATTTAAAATGATTTTAAAGGTTTCCCAATTGTGAGGACTTGTTGAAATCAAGAAATCCACTATGGCATGTTTGCTCGTTGGCGTGGCTGCACTCAACCATGTTTGTGCATGACATCGATTTTTAGTCGAGGGGCGGTTGAGTTGATGGATTGTGTTTGATAGAGCTCAAGCAATCACTCCATGCTGATCGTCTAGCTCATCAATGAACTCGAAACCATCCCGGGGATGAGCTTGTGAGCATTTTTAGCTTTTAGGGTTTCCCTAAAGCTTAGCCGGCCTAAATCACGCGTTTTTGTCTGGGTTTTTTGGGGGGGGTGGTAATTTGGAGAGTGTTGCAGAGTTTGGGGGGAGGTGTGTTGTTGCAAATTGAGGTTGCATTGCCACATTTTCCCAACCAAAAAGTACAAAAATATGTGCAAAAAGTAATTGGCAATACTAGAAATTTTTTTTTTCCATGAGGGCAAAGATAGGGGGGGGAGAGATTTTTTGTTTAAGCCAAGTAATGTTACAAATATATAATTATGGGATGATGTTGCAGAATTTTCTCGTAATATTTATAGAGGCAGCTTTGAAGTTCACCATTCGATTCTATTAATTCAATTATATTTATTTTTATTTTGAACAATACGATGTTTGGTCAATCAATGGATTGAAAGTGTTCACGAGGATTGAGAATGAACGTATGAAGCACTACTATAGTAGTACTTGGGAGTTTTAATTTGTACTAGTAATTTATCAATATAGTTTTAAAGAAATGATTATGACGAAAATCACAACTTGATAATATGCTTTTTTTTCCATAATATTGCGAGTGTATGTGTAGTATGTCTTCAAAAACATGAAATGATTTTTTTTGGGGGACCGGGGATTCTATTTGGCAATGAAATTAAAAGTAAAAATATTATTAGCTGGGGAGATGGAGTACTACTACTTTTGTTATAAAATTTAAAAAAATCATACGGGACGAAACATCCATGAACCTTTTATTGGAGCTTTTATATGATATATGCGTGCTATGGAATATGCATAGTATAAAAATATTAAATTCAAAGAATAAAATTATTTGAAAAAGCTAGTTTAAACCCTTATCAAAATATATACAATTTTATCCTTAAATATAGTGATGTATCGTTTGATAACAAAAAAATAATTCACCAAGTGGGAAAGGGAAATGAAAAAAATACTTTTTTCCCCCCGATTAATATCCCTTTTTCAGGCCCCCATTAAATCTCCATTTTTAAAAAATAGTAAAATCTCATAACTATTACCATTTTATTATAAAATCAATAAAAAAAGGGTTTATCCCATCTTTTTTAAAAATTTTTTACTTTCTTAAAAAAATTTGGTCAATGGGCCCCTTTGGGGAGGAGGGGATATAAAAAAAAATCATTATATATGGAGTGGGGTTGGGCTGAATTAAAAAATGGTAGGGCGCCTGGTGTACATTCCAATGACACCGGATCATTAATTAAATCGGCAAATTTCCTTTGGGGCTGAAAACTGTCTAATTTTTCTAAAATCCTTTTCATTTCCCCTTTAAAAAATTTGGATACATGAGAAATCTATTTTTTAAAAGGCACCATATAATTTAAAAATTTAGGTGTGACGATGCATAACAACATTTATAGAAAGTTTCATTTAATTAGAGCGGCAAGCATGGTCCCCATCAAAATTATATAGTATGTGGTTTAACAAGTGCCCACGAAGTGTTATAACTCGTGAATTCAAGGTTTAAAAAGCTAGTATGAGATAAGGATGTTTATCGATTAAATCCAGTATATGTATGTGAGCTATAATCAGATTTTTTCAAGGTGTGGTTTGCTGATTTTGATACCCCCTTCACCCACTTGGCTAGTCTACGACCATTATTTGAATATCATTACACATTAACAAAAAATTTAGAATGTGCTATATATATGATATATGTGTATCTACCTGGCTCACATGCCTGCTGCCCGCGTAAATATATTCATGCTTCGTCAAAA
>NC_062966.1:26917971-26956868 GCF_023119035.1 Salvia hispanica | reverse complement strand
GAGATAACCTCGCTTGAAATTTGCCTTATTCTTTTTCTTTTCTTGTCTTTATACTTGAGGACAAGTATGGTTTAAGTGTGAGCAGTTTGATAAGGCTAATTTCATGCATCGGTAATGTGCAAAAAAATGTTATAAATTGCTGGGTCTAACACGTTTCCTAAGCCAGGTGTGTGAAGAAAATCGCTAGATCAAGGAAGTAAGGAAGGAGATGGTCTAGCGAGAGAAAAGGACGAAATGAGCAGGATTTACAAGGAAAAAAATTGGCGTGACGGGGGAGTCTACAGCTGAGGGCAACAAAGTCATTATCAATACCTCGCTGGACCCACTAAAGCGCCTATAAATAGAGAGGAGCATGCAGCGTAATGGATATAGTTTTTCACTCTTCTTAGCTCATACATTTTACACACACTTGGGAAACATTCTGGGGGATAATCGTGATAGGGGGGTACTTTCTAAAGATCTCGAGTTTGGTAACACCGTCCCAGTGAGGGCGAAGATACATTTGTTTTAATTTCAGCTGTTTTTGCTAGTTTCCACCGTCGAACTTCACTTTTGGGAGTCGATTTTGATGTTGATGATGTTTAACTGCTTATCGCTCATGGATCTGAGTTTAGCTGTTTAATTTCAAGTTACTTTTGCTTAGATCTCTCTACTGTTAGCGTAATTCTTAAATTGCTATGTCGATCTCTGTTTATTTCGTTATTGAGGTGTGTGATGTGGAATTGGGTGACAGATCTGTGGTTGATTGAGTGTTCGGAGCTTAAATTTGTAAATCTGACGTGATGGAGAATTTCTTCTGTTTGGAGTCCGTGTCGGACGCTTGGATCCGGAGTGGATTTAGCGTCTGAAGTTGGTTTTGGCGTGTGAAAGAAACAGTAGTGGATAGACTTGTTTTATTTCCTTTGTTTTCTATTTCCCTTCGTCTAGGTATGCAGATCTGTAAGTTCTTCGTTATTTACGCATAGATTTGATTCCAAGTTAGTAGCTCTGTTTTGATTTGCTTATGTGTTTTCTCAAGAAGTTTTATGCGAATTTGGTTGTAGAAGACGATGTCACTGTCAGTTAGTACTAGAGTTAGTTATTCTGCCACTTTCCAGTCGTACTCTGTTTTTTTTCTTAGATGTGGTCCCATCGTAGAATTATTTCCTAGGTCTAGCTGTTAGGTTAAGTTTCTTTCTAATATTCCCAAGTCAAGTTAATTTTAATTTTTCCTCAACCCAAGAAAATGCGTGGCAGCAGCCAACACCAAAAATACTCCCAAATCCTTGATTACGATTCTTACGCATCCTTCTCTGTGGGATCGATCCCTACTTCCCTATACTAGGTTTAGTAAAGTGGTTGAGGGTTTTTGAAGCGGGGAAGTACTTGTGTGTCCGACGACCGGGATTCCGCACAACCTACGAGTTCCTAGACCAAGTGATCTAGTGGACTTGCTGGATCTGGGGAACCTGCCTTATTTGAATATCGCAACACTGCACACACACCACACTTGTACTGTCACATCCACGCGTAGCTTCAAGTGGCGCCGTTGCCGGGGATGGATGGCGTTTGCTGTTATTAAGGATTTGTTGTAAATATTCTAATTTTTGTTATTTTCTTTCTCCCTGACAGTTTATGAAAGCGGGCTTCCAATCTGGAAGTTGGGCAAGTTCATCTGGAGCAGGGAGTGGCCAGTACGAGTGGCGAATCAAGCAATCTACATTTACCATCACTACTAGATCAGGATTGAGAACGGAAGATCCATTCCCGTTCGAGTCAGAAAGTGAAAAGGAAGGGAAAGGGCCTATTTGGAGGAGTGCAAACTATTGGAATGACCTTAATCTTGTGGGGACAGATGCCTAAAATTGAAACTAGCTCATGTATATATGTGTTTTGCGTGTTTGTGTGATTTTCTTATATTTCTTAGTTTTTCTTGAGTCTAGGTCTAGGAGTCGGTCAAGAGATAACCTCGCTTGAAATTTGCCTTATTCTTTTTCTTTTCTTGTCTTTATACTTGAGGACAAGTATGGTTTAAGTGTGAGCAGTTTGATAAGGCTAATTTCATGCATCGGTAATGTGCAAAAAAATGTTATAAATTGCTGGGTCTAACACGTTTCCTAAGCCAGGTGTGTGAAGAAAATCGCTAGATCAAGGAAGTAAGGAAGGAGATGGTCTAGCGAGAGAAAAGGACGAAATGAGCAGGATTTACAAGGAAAAAAATTGGCGTGACGGGGGAGTCTACAGCTGAGGGCAACAAAGTCATTATCAATACCTCGCTGGACCCACTAAAGCGCCTATAAATAGAGAGGAGCATGCAGCGTAATGGATATAGTTTTTCACTCTTCTTAGCTCATACATTTTACACACACTTGGGAAACATTCTGGGGGATAATCGTGATAGGGGGGTACTTTCTAAAGATCTCGAGTTTGGTAACACCGTCCCAGTGAGGGCGAAGATACATTTGTTTTAATTTCAGCTGTTTTTGCTAGTTTCCACCGTCGAACTTCACTTTTGGGAGTCGATTTTGATGTTGATGATGTTTAACTGCTTATCGCTCATGGATCTGAGTTTAGCTGTTTAATTTCAAGTTACTTTTGCTTAGATCTCTCTACTGTTAGCGTAATTCTTAAATTGCTATGTCGATCTCTGTTTATTTCGTTATTGAGGTGTGTGATGTGGAATTGGGTGACAGATCTGTGGTTGATTGAGTGTTCGGAGCTTAAATTTGTAAATCTGACGTGATGGAGAATTTCTTCTGTTTGGAGTCCGTGTCGGACGCTTGGATCCGGAGTGGATTTAGCGTCTGAAGTTGGTTTTGGCGTGTGAAAGAAACAGTAGTGGATAGACTTGTTTTATTTCCTTTGTTTTCTATTTCCCTTCGTCTAGGTATGCAGATCTGTAAGTTCTTCGTTATTTACGCATAGATTTGATTCCAAGTTAGTAGCTCTGTTTTGATTTGCTTATGTGTTTTCTCAAGAAGTTTTATGCGAATTTGGTTGTAGAAGACGATGTCACTGTCAGTTAGTACTAGAGTTAGTTATTCTGCCACTTTCCAGTCGTACTCTGTTTTTTTTCTTAGATGTGGTCCCATCGTAGAATTATTTCCTAGGTCTAGCTGTTAGGTTAAGTTTCTTTCTAATATTCCCAAGTCAAGTTAATTTTAATTTTTCCTCAACCCAAGAAAATGCGTGGCAGCAGCCAACACCAAAAATACTCCCAAATCCTTGATTACGATTCTTACGCATCCTTCTCTGTGGGATCGATCCCTACTTCCCTGTACTAGGTTTAGTAAAGTGGTTGAGGGTTTTTGAAGCGGGGAAGTACTTGTGTGTCCGACGACCGGGATTCCGCACAACCTACGAGTTCCTAGACCAAGTGATCTAGTGGACTTGCTGGATCTGGGGAACCTGCCTTATTTGAATATCGCAACACTGCACACACACCACACTTGTACTGTCACATCCACGCGTAGCTTCAAGTGGCGCCGTTGCCGGGGATGGATGGCGTTTGCTGTTATTAAGGATTTGTTGTAAATATTCTAATTTTTGTTATTTTCTTTCTCCCTGACAGTTTATGAAAGCGGGCTTCCAATCTGGAAGTTGGGCAAGTTCATCTGGAGCAGGGAGTGGCCAGTACGAGTGGCGAATCAAGCAATCTACATTTACCATCACTACTAGATCAGGATTGAGAACGGAAGATCCATTCCCGTTCGAGTCAGAAAGTGAAAAGGAAGGGAAAGGGCCTATTTGGAGGAGTGCAAACTATTGGAATGACCTTAATCTTGTGGGGACAGATGCCTAAAATTGAAACTAGCTCATGTATATATGTGTTTTGCGTGTTTGTGTGATTTTCTTATATTTCTTAGTTTTTCTTGAGTCTAGGTCTAGGAGTCGGTCAAGAGATAACCTCGCTTGAAATTTGCCTTATTCTTTTTCTTTTCTTGTCTTTATACTTGAGGACAAGTATGGTTTAAGTGTGAGCAGTTTGATAAGGCTAATTTCATGCATCGGTAATGTGCAAAAAAATGTTATAAATTGCTGGGTCTAACACGTTTCCTAAGCCAGGTGTGTGAAGAAAATCGCTAGATCAAGGAAGTAAGGAAGGAGATGGTCTAGCGAGAGAAAAGGACGAAATGAGCAGGATTTACAAGGAAAAAAATTGGCGTGACGGGGGAGTCTACAGCTGAGGGCAACAAAGTCATTATCAATACCTCGCTGGACCCACTAAAGCGCCTATAAATAGAGAGGAGCATGCAGCGTAATGGATATAGTTTTTCACTCTTCTTAGCTCATACATTTTACACACACTTGGGAAACATTCTGGGGGATAATCGTGATAGGGGGGTACTTTCTAAAGATCTCGAGTTTGGTAACACCGTCCCAGTGAGGGCGAAGATACATTTGTTTTAATTTCAGCTGTTTTTGCTAGTTTCCACCGTCGAACTTCACTTTTGGGAGTCGATTTTGATGTTGATGATGTTTAACTGCTTATCGCTCATGGATCTGAGTTTAGCTGTTTAATTTCAAGTTACTTTTGCTTAGATCTCTCTACTGTTAGCGTAATTCTTAAATTGCTATGTCGATCTCTGTTTATTTCGTTATTGAGGTGTTTGATGTGGAATTGGGTGACAGATCTGTGGTTGATTGAGTGTTCGGAGCTTAAATTTGTAAATCTGACGTGATGGAGAATTTCTTCTGTTTGGAGTCCGTGTCGGACGCTTGGATCCGGAGTGGATTTAGCGTCTGAAGTTGGTTTTGGCGTGTGAAAGAAACAGTAGTGGATAGACTTGTTTTATTTCCTTTGTTTTCTATTTCCCTTCGTCTAGGTATGCAGATCTGTAAGTTCTTCGTTATTTACGCATAGATTTGATTCCAAGTTAGTAGCTCTGTTTTTGATTTGCTTATGTGTTTTCTCAAGAAGTTTTATGCGAATTTGGTTGTAGAAGACGATGTCACTGTCAGTTAGTACTAGAGTTAGTTATTCTGCCACTTTCCAGTCGTACTCTGCTTTTTCTTAGATGTGGTCCCATCGTAGAATTATTTCCTAGGTCTAGCTGTTAGGTTAAGTTTCTTTCTAATATTCCCAAGTCAAGTTAATTTTAATTTTTCCTCAACCCAAGAAAATGCGTGGCAGCAGCCAACACCAAAAATACTCCCAAATCCTTGATTACGATTCTTACGCATCCTTCTCTGTGGGATCGATCCCTACTTCCCTATACTAGGTTTAGTAAAGTGGTTGAGGGTTTTTGAAGCGGGGAAGTACTTGTGTGTCCGACGACCGGGATTCCGCACAACCTACGAGTTCCTAGACCAAGTGATCTAGTGGACTTGCTGGATCTGGGGAACCTGCCTTATTTGAATATCGCAACACTGCACACACACCACACTTGTACTGTCACACTTAGAGCAAAAATATCAACAGCTTGTATATCAAATGTCAACAGTTTGTAATCCACTTGTATATAATGTCAACAACTCAAAAACAATTCTTGTAATTATAAAATAACAACTATTTTATCTTAATTTTTTTATTTGGCAGAAATTCTAGCATCATGATCATACAATACAAGTCAATAGCATGCATATCAAAATGTCAACAACTTATAGCAAAATGTTAACAGCTTGTCAATACATGTCAATAGAGAGCAAAATCAAATATCAACAAGTAATAAGAATATGTCAATAACTTGTAGTGTATGTCAACCACCAAAAAAACAACTCTGATTATTAAAAAAGAACAATCATGTCTTCTTTTTGCCACAACTTCTAGCATTATGATCAATCACTTTATGACACTTTCTACAACGCCTATGAGGTTTATTTGCTTTTTCAATTGCTTTCTCTATGCTCGACTTAATTCTGCTTTTCTTTTCACTTGCACCTCTCTTTGTACTAACCACATCTGGAGCATGTGCAAATATTTCTTCAGGTACAGCAACACCGTACATGTTCATAATTGAATCATTTTTATCAAGTGACGACGATCCAGTAGTGTCATCAGTAAAAATTTGAGGACCAATACCCGCAAGCAAATTATCCAAAGCAATCAGATGATCTTTATTCCTAAAAGCTTGTTGATATAGACCAAAGTAACGTCCATGACACCTGTTACCAATGTGTAGTTTGTCATCTTTGTTAAAACCTGCAAACATATAACATGTCAATAGCCTATATAGTTGTATGAACAATAAATATGTAAAATGTCAACAGCCTATACAGTTTATGTCAACAACCTATATAAGATATGTCAACAGCTTATACAACATATGCCAAAATAAACTAAAATATCTATTGAAAATAGTTCACATACCTTTGTCAGACGCAATTTCATCACTCGTGGGACCATGAACTGCCTTTAGATTCACTTTTCAGCCACCGGTTACTAACATATTTCTCTGGATTATTGTTGACATCTTTGTTTCTGAGGACGAAGAAAAGGTGGCTGCATAGATAACCACACCTTGCAAATAGTTTACACTCACACTCATATGACTCAGTCTCTAGCATCAGAAACTTCAAAGACCTCGATGTTCTCAAAAGTGGACATGTTATTCATCCGACAACTCTTATCAGCCTCAGAAATTAACTCTTGAACTACTCTAAACATCCTATCCACCAAAAAACTCCTTTAATAAGTTGAAAGTTGAAGTAGGACCAATGTTAGCTTTGGTGCAATCTTCAATAAACTTGTGATGAACATCATTCATACTGCAATTTCCTTTCATAAATCGCAAATGACCTTTGTCAACCATAGCATTGAAGGAACTGGCAGCGGAAGCAGTGCGACAGATTAACATAATTTAACAATTATTAATCGCACAAATAAATCACATAATAATCAGATCTATTTAGCAGATTATTTAGACAAAATCTATTCGTGTACACATGTATCATGCTCATAACTTGAATTAATCATGCTTTAAGAATATTGAAACCTAAAACATGCTTTTCTACGGAGCAGAAATAGTACCTAATTAATTCTCCAAAGAATTGAAGATGGCTAGCAGCTTCTACATGTGACGCTTTGAATACTAGACCACAGATCTTCTCTCTGGTTCCCGAACCTGTACTCCAATATCGGTGTGGGCTGATCTCACCAGAATACTAGGACTTAAATAAAGAAGACAGAAGAAATCTTTTTTCTAATAGGAGAAAATTTCGAGCTCATCTAGGATAGAGGGGGGGGACGAAAATTACAGTCTAAAAATTGTGTATTTTCTGTCTCCTTTATTCTCCTATTTATATTAAGTTCCTTTTGGGCCCAGACATGGATCTATGGAAGGTTTTGGATATGGGCTCATCCAATTTACTTTTTACTAATTAAATTGAACCCACAATTTAATATAAACTTTAATTGGAATATTACGAGCAGCAACTACAGAAGTAATATTGAACTCTCCCCATCCAAATCTGAAATTATAAGTAATCCGGTTTTCCGTTTTAACTTTCATTTCTCGCGCTTAAGATAAAAATGTTAATTAATTAATTAATTTCTGCTATGTACTTAATTAATTAACTTATTATTAAATCCAAGAGTGGACTTAGCATGAAACGCTTATTTATTATTTATAGAGTAATCAAACTCCAACTAGCTAGGTTCCGAATAATAAAACCTTGTTTCGCGCTCCTCTTGAGGACATTATCAAACGAGACTCACCTCGCGCACGATTCAACATAATAGCAATCCTAGCACCGCTAGATATTAATCACCATTACCCAATATATCAGGTTTATTGGGTTACGAAAAACCCGCACCATTTGATAAGTCAAAGTAATGCATAATCAATACCGTATGCTCAACGCTAACCTACATTGATTAAGAAACAAATATTTATCAAGACCTCGCCTTTCAGTAGATAGCCTAAGGACAAGTCTTGTTGTTAGATCCGTTCAGTGCTATACCACACCAATGTCATCTTATTTCAGTAAGGCTTTGAAATATGCGGACTGACATTGCAACCATTCACGATGGATAGTCTAATTCCATCTAGCTTGTGAAATTCCTCTTTTTCTTTGTTTAGGATTGACCGTGTTACCTTAAAGTGGACGCCGCCCACAACCGGTCTACTAAAACAAAGACTTAGACTTTGTTAAGTTAACTTATACATTTAAACATGCAATTAACATCCATTAAATGTAAAACATAACAACATTACAATAAAAATAATCTGTTTTATTCCTTGGAAAATAAAATAAGATTTTTACAGTATTCAATCACTCGAAACGTGATTTTTAGTATACAAACTTTAACAATCTCCCACTTATACTCAAAACACTTTCGAGTATACAAAAATGTGCTAACGTCTAATTCTCCCACTTATAATGAAAGCGGATTGAGGTCTTGTATTAGTCGAACTCTCATTCCTTCAACATGGCTCTCAAACGGCTTGACCGCTAATGCCTTCGTGAAAGGGTCTGCCGGGTTGTTTTCTGACTCAATCTTGACCACTTGTATGTCTCTTCTCTGCATTATATCTCGTATGATATGATACTTCCTCTCTATGTGCTTGCTCGCTTTATGAGCCCGTGGTTCCTTTGAATTTGCCACAGCACCAGAATTGTCACAATAAATGGTGATGCTCTTGGGCATATTCGTAACCACATCTAAGTCCAGAAGGAAGTTCTTAAGCCATACAGCCTCTTTTGCAGCCTCCGAAGCGGCCACATATTCGGCTTCCATGGTAGAGTCTACAATGCATTTCTGCTTTACACTCTTCCAAATTACAACTCCACCTCCTAAGGTAAACACATATCCGGAATTTGATTTTCTCTAATCTATATCAGCTTGAAAGTCTAAATCTGTATATCCTAAAGGACAGAGCTCGGCTGCTGTGTAAACTAGAACATAGTCCTTAGTCCGATTAAGGTACTTGAGTATGTTCTTTACGACAATCCAATGTCCTTGGCCGGGATTTGATTGATATCTTGCTACCATGCCAACAGCAAAGAAAATATCGGGTCTAGTACAAAGCAGAGCATACATGAGACTACCAACAGCCGAGGCATATGGTATCTTTCTCATCTCTGCTATCTCAGATGCTGTCTTCGGACACATCTCTTGAGATAAATGGATGCCATGTCTGGCATCCTGCATGCTAAAGCGTCTAAGTACCGTATCGATGTAAGATTCTTGGGATAAGCACAACGTTCTCTTTTCATGGTTCCGAAGAACCTTAATACCGAGAATGTGTCCCGCATCACCCATATCTTTCATCTCGAACTGGCTGGACAACCAAGTTCGTACTGATGACAACATCTTTTTATTGTTTCCAACTAGAAGAATGTCATCTACATATAAAACTAAGAACACAACATTTCTCTTTTCAACCTTCTTATACACGCAGCTTTCATTGGGGCATTTTTCGAATCCAAACTTTTGAACAGTCTGATCAATAAAACTGGTTCCATGATCTAGATGCTTACTTGATGCCATAAATGGCCTTCTTAAGCTTCCAAACCATGTGTTCCTTTTCCTTTACCACATAGCCTTCGGGTTGTTCCATATAGATGGTCTCCTCAAGACTCCCTTTTAAAAACGCAGTCTTAACGTCCATCTGCCATACTTCGCAATCCATGTAAGCTGCTATAGACAAAATTATATGGATCAATTTGAGCATGGCCACTGGGGAGAAGGTCACATCGTAATCGATGCCTTCCCTTTGGGTATACCCCTTAGCCACTAGTCTTGCCTTGAAGACTTTAACTCGTCCATCGGGTCCACGTTTACGTTTGTATATCCACTTACTCCCAATGACAGTACAGCCTTCGGGTAGGACAGACAAATCATAGACGTCTTTTTCTACCATTGATTGTAGTTCGAATCCATTGCTTTCACCCATTCGCAATGATCGACATCTGCCTGCGCCTGTACAAGATTCCAGGGATCAAGTACATTGTTGTCCGAGGAGTGATCCACACACTCTCCCAAACCAATATATCTTTCGGGCTCATGAGAGACCCTCCCACTGCGGTGCGACACTACAACATCTGGAATATTAGTTGAACTTTATGGAATTGTTGTTACACTAGGTATTTGTTCTTGGTTAATGGAAGTTGTGACTGGAGTTAGCTCTTCAAGAGCTATCTCACTACTGGTCTTATGATTCATTACAAAGTCTTCCTCTAAGAATGTGGCATGAGTGCTCACAATTACTTTCTGATCTCGGAGACTATAGAATTCATAAGCTTTTGATCCTCTAGGGTAACCTATAAACACACAAACCTCCGTCCTAGATTCCAACTTAGTTGGATCATTTTCCAACATGGGCCGGACACCCCCACACTCTGAGATGTTCCAGATTGGGCTTTCGCCAAGTCCACAACTCATATGGGGTAGTAGGAACTGATTTAGAAGGTAAGTTGTCTAATATATAGCTTGTTGATAGCAAAGCATGCCCCCAAAAACGAAATAGGTAACCGTGCATAACTCATCATCGATCGGACCATGTCTAACAAAGTCCTGTTCCTTCTTTCAGCTACGCCATTCTGCTGGGGTGTGCCCGGCGCAGTCATGTGGGATCGAATTCCCGATGCTGATAAGTAGTCCAAAAACTCGACACTTAGGTACTCGCCTCCGCGATCAGATCGCAGGCATTTGATACTCTTGCCATGACACGTCTCTACTTTAGCCTTAAACTCCTTGAACTTGTCAAAAGTTTCAGACTTGTAGCGCATCAAATAGACGTATCCAATTTTCGAGAAGTCATCTATAAAGGTGACGAAATATCGAAAACCGCCCCTTGCCTCGGTTGACATTGGTCTACACACATCAGTATGAATGAGCTCAAGTACTTCCTTGGCCCTATTACCCTTTGACCTAAAAGGTCTCTTGGTCATCTTGCCTTCCAAACAGGATTCACACTTCGAAAACGGTTCCTTATTAAGACCTTTAATAAGATCTTGATCAACCATCGCATGAATCCTTCTTTCGTTGGCATGACCAAGTCTAAGGTGCCATAAGTACGTTTCATTCATTGAAATTGAAGGCTCTTTTCTTTTATTAGAAATTATCGATGTAGCATTGAGTTCTGATTAACGTTGATTAAACTATGTAGAAGTGATTGTGTAGATTGTTCTTCCATGATACCACGACAGATATAAGAACCATCTTTCTTAATAACGCAATTGTCATTAAAAGAAATCGAATATCCATCAAAAGACAATTTAGAAACTGAAATTAAATTTCTTCTAAAAGAAGGTATCAACAAAACATTCTTCAAAATAAAAAATCTATCACTAGAAAAATGCAAATAAACGTCTCTCCCACTGCAACGGCCGCCACTTTAGTAGCGTCGCCCAGCTGGACTTCGATCTCACAATCATGTAACCATCTTGTCACCTGCATTAAGTCAGGATCAAAACATATATGATCAGTTGCTCCAGTATCAATAACCCACGTATGAGTAGATGTCGAAGCCAAACATGACTCGACTACTAGAGCATGGTGCATACCTGTAGCCTTGCCCTTTTTAGGACAGTCTGGCTTCCAATGACCTTTCTCTCCACACTTGAAGCACTTTTTAGTATGCTTTTTATCACCCTTCTTCTTCTTCTTCTTCTTCTTCTTCTTCTTCTTCTTCTTTCCCTTCCTTTTTCTTTCATGCGCGAGGCTTCAAGCCAAAGGAATTAGGCGCCAAAATCAGCATAGCTACCTTAGCTTGAACCATAAGGTCCTCCGCCGACTGAAGTTCAGTCAGCAGCTCAGCCAAAGTGTAGTCCCGCTTGTTCATCTCGAAATTGAGCTTGAATTGCTGGAAGCTAGGGGGAAGACTCTGAAGGATTATAGTAACCTGGGACTCGGGATCAATCGTCCATCCCAAAACCTCAATCTAGTTGAGGTGGCTCATCATCTCGAGGACATGTTGCCTCACAGATGTGCCTTCCTTCATAGTCTTCGTCATGATACTCCGAAAGGCTTGAGACTTAGCCGTTCGATTCTGAGTACCAAAAAGATTTGCGAGATTTTGCATAATCTCGGCGGCAGTTTCCATGGTGGAATGCTGATGCTTGAGAACTGAAGACATAGAAGCTAACATGTAGCACTTAGCCATCTCATTCGCCTTATACCACCGTCTATGCGCATCTCGCAGTGCCTGCGCGGCGCTAGCCGCCGGCACTGGGGGGCGTGGAGTAGTGAGCACAAACTTGTACTCTTCAGCTGTGAGAACGATATCCAAATTTTGTTTCCATTCTATGTAATTTTGGCCATCGAGTTTGTTTTCTTTGAGAATTGCAGAAAGAGGATTAAAAGACATCTTGACGGATTTTATTGCACTGCAAACAGAAGAATTTACTATTTGTCATAAACTTATGTAAGGAAATTGAGTAGGTTAACCATAAAACTTTTCAAAATCTTACAACAGCAAAATTAATAAATTGTATCCTCCAAAGGAGGTTTATACGCATTAAAATTTTGACAATTTTACTGGTCACAACACCGACGAATAGTCCAGAGACCACAAGACATGGCATGGCCGCCTAATGTTTCCTAAGCACGACCATCAGATTTAGCATTACAGAATTTTATTTATACAACACACTCCCATGACAATGTTTATGTGTTGATAACAAAATCAAGCTATCTCATAAATTCTGATTGAACCCTGAAACTCGCAGTTCCATAGGATTATTGTCCCTAAAAAGCAGGTGGCAATAATATTGGGAACCACTTTCTAGTTCATTCTATTTATTATGTGAGAAGTCCGCCCTTATGAACTTACTGTTTTCATAGGATTATTGTCTCTACAAAGCAGGTGGCAATAATATTAGAAAATCAGCTTCACAAAATTTGGCAGTCCAACCGATGGAGACCATATATAAACTTTAAGTTCATAATTATCGCTTAGATATTTGGGTTATGGTTTTTAATTAATTATCCTTTATCCTTAAGGCATATTAAGACTAATTAAATTCTGTTGGTATTTAATTGACTGGATAATTAAATCTTTTATTATCTTTAGTATCTTAGTTTAGGAATTAATTAATCTAGAATTTAATTCTTATTCATGTCATACTATAAGATATATCTAAAATAAAGTACATTATTTAAAATCTTAATTACTTATGAATTAAATAATCATTAAAATAATCTTTCATCGTTATCTCGTTGTTCGAGGTTTGCACGAATCAACACGACGAAGATACACCGGCGACACTCTTGCCGGAACGGTGAATTCGCCGTCCAGCCACCGCCGGTCAGCCCGCGCACGAGGCGCGGCAGCTTCCTCTCTCCTGATTTTTGCGGCGAAGACACGCCGTGAACCTCCCTTCGTTGGCGTCGCCTGAACGCAGCTTCTCTCCGTCGCTCCGGCGACATCCCTTCTCCGCCGTCGATCTCGCACGAACCAGTGACAGCCGCACATGGTGGTGCAACTCCGGTCCGGCGTCGACTAGCTTAGGGTTTGACTAGGGTTTTGGTTTTTAGGATTAGGGTTTTTCCGCGATCTCCAGTGGCTTTTCCACCCGATCGCTTCGTCGGCGGTCCAGCGCTGCAGCAACGAAGATGGTTACGATCATGCCGGCAGCGTGGACGAGCTCCTCAGCTCGCGTTCACGTCGCCGCATGTTCATCTTCATACTCCCACTGGCCCGTCGCAATTAGCCGGGCTTCGCATGGTTCGGCTGTCACGTCGGCAGTGCACACGAGACCACTCTCGTCCGTGTATCACCGGTGGATCGCTCCCTATGCTCCCACTCGCTTGACGACCCTCATCTCCGATCGAGCGTGGCGCGATCCGTCTCGACGCAAGCGCCGACGGATCGCACGTCTCGCGTGATCGAAAATTCAAGTTCTATTGATTCGAATGTTCTTGAGTTCATCATGCATAAATTTAAACAATAAAACAAGAACATGCTTCGTAATCAAATAACACATGCATACATGAATTTCGCGAAATTTAAATCCAAATAATCAGAGCCAAAGACTGGCTCTGATACCAATTGAAGGAACTGGCAGCGGAAGCGGTGCGACGGATTAACATAATTTAACAATTATTAATCGCACAAATAAATCACATAATAATCAGATCTATTTAGCAGATTATTTAGACAAAATCTATTCGCGTAATTCTCACATGTATCATGCTCATAACTTGAATTAATCATGCTTTAAGAATATTGAAACCTAAAACATGCTTTTCTACGGAGCAGAAATAATACCTAATTAATTCTCTAAAGAATTGAAGATGGCTAGCAGCTTCTCCACGTGACGCTTTGAATACTAGACCACAGATCTTCTCTCTCCGGTTCCCGAACTGTACTCCAATATCAGTGTGGGCTGATCTCTCCAGAATACTAGGTCTTAAATAAAGAAGACAGAAGAAATCCTTTTTCGAATAGGAGAAAATTTCGAGCTCCTCTAGGATAGAGGGGGACGAAAATTGCAGTCTAAAAATTGTGTATTTTCTGTCTCCTTTATTCTCCTATTTATATTAAGTTCCTTTTGAGCCCAGACAGAGATCTATGGTAGGTTTTGGATATGGGCTCATCCAATTTACTTTTTACTAATTAAATTGAACCCACAATTTAATATAAGCTTTAATTGAAATATTACAAGCAGCCACTACAGAAGTAATATTGAACTCTCCCATCCAAATCCGAAATTATAAGTAATCCGTGTTTCCGTTTTAACTTTCATTTCCCGCGCTTAAGATAAAAATGTCCATTAATTAATTAATGTCTGCTATGGACTTAATTAATTAACTTTTTATTAATTCCAAGAGTGGACTTAGCATGAAACGCTTATTTATTATTCATAGAGTAATCAAACTCCAACTAGCTAGGTTCCGAATAATAAAACCTTGTTTCGCGCTCCTCTTGAGGACATTATCAAACGAGACTCACCTCGTGCACGATTCAATATAATAGCAATCTTAGCACCGCTAGATATTAATCACCACTACCCAATATATCAGGTTTATTGGGTTACGAAAAACCCGCACCATTTGATAAGTCAAAGTAATGCATAATCAATATCGTATGCTCAACGCTAAACTACATTGATTGAGAAACAAATATTTATCAAGACCTCGCCTTTCAGTAGATAGCCTAAGGACAAGTCTTGCTGTTTGATCCGTTCAGTCGTAAACCACACCAATGTCATCTTATTTCAGTAAGGCTTAAAAATATGCGGACTGACATTGCAACCTTTCACGATGGATAGTCTAATTCCATCTAGGTTGTGAAATTCCCCTTTTTCTTTGTTTAGGACTAACTGTGTTACCTTAAAGTGGACGTCGCCCACAACCGGTCTACTAAAACAAAGACTTAGACTTTGTTAAGTTAACTTATACATTTAAACATGCAATTAACATCCATTAAATGTAAAACATAGCGACATTATGACAAAAATAATTTGTTTTATTCCTTGGAAAATAAAATAGGAGTTTTACAGTATTCAATCACTCGAAACGTGATTTCTAGTATACAAACTCTAACAAGCATGATTGTGTCCCTCAATGAATTGATGCACAACATAATAGTTAACAACACAATCAGAATAAAACTTGAAACTGATCCTCGCTCGACACCACACCTTTTTTGGACTACGTCTGCGTTTCTTCTTTGAAGAAACTTCATCATTATCTGACACATACCCTTCCTCAGATACACTTCTATTGACATCCAACGGATCAACTGTAAGAAAACCTTGTCTGTTGCAAACAACATACTGAAAAACAACAACACCACCACTAGACCTATTTCCAAATCTTCGACAATCAATACAAGCCTCCTAAGCATACTTTTCATAAAAGAGAATTCACTCCTCAAGTGAAGAAAATGTTTGACCTTCATAAGGCCTTAACTTAGCATTGCAAATTGAAATAACAGATCCTACAACATAATGGGAAAATATGACAACAAGTTGAAACAAATAATGTCAACTAGCATGTCTTAACTGACAACATACAGAGTTTCCAAAATCCAGGATCAAAATCTCAACACTACCTCACAAAATATACAACATATCAACTAGCATAATGTCAACTAACATATCTTAAATGACAACATATCAACTAGTATAGCGTCAACACAACAGGATATAAACTAACATCCAAATATATCAACCAGATATCTTAATGATGCACTATTTATTAGCACTAAAAATACTTGCAAGCATACAGGGTAGATCTAGTATAGCTAAAGGTCAATACCGGGATATCGAACACAGGGAATAAGATTGCAACTGACTACCATATACTAAGCATCATATATTATCTAGAGACACGGAGGTTTTGGGTTGATTTATTAAACTAGACAGAAATAAATAAACAAATAAAAGGAAGCATAAAAACATATGATACAAAACAGGTGTAAGAAAGTAGAATTTTAGGATTCAAAACACAATTGGCTTCCTTGAATTACGGTCTCTAGAGTTATTAAGTCGGTCACTTAACTAGATTAAACCCCCTCCCAAGGTGAGAAATCCGTAGGTTAGGTGTAATAATTGAAGTCCCCTTCTAATTCTTAGACCTAACTCCTAAAAGATTGTAAAGACCAATGACCTCACATGAAACCTCAACTCTCCCGAGTTCTATTGAATTAAAGTGTGAATTATCCCTCGTCCAAGTCAATTATTTCGTCTCCCGAGTACTCTAATCAACTCTAACATGTATTCAAAAGGTAGCTAATCAATTGAATATAGAAGGCACGCGTATAAATTAAATAACTGCAAGAGCTAATACGGAAAATCAATTGAATATCTTCACCAAAAAATCCAAAAAAGATGTTCTAATCATAGACAAGTAAATACTACAAATAAAGTACGAGACATGGAAGAAATTGATAAAACCCAAGGTTGAATCTTCAATCTTCAGTCTTCTCTTGTCTGGAACTGCAGAGCTCCGCTCCAATGGAAGATGGATGAATTAAATGTGGAAAATGGAATGGAAGAATGTGTAGAGGGGGAAGGATTGGAGGCTCTGAGATGGAGAACATGAATTAGGTTAAGAGGTATTTATAGGGTGGAAAAAGGTTTAGCTTTGATAATTTTCGTTCCCTACAATAAATGGGAGAGATTGGGCTTCACAATATAATAATTTCTTTTCTTCCGTGAATTTCCGCCTAAATTCCCTTAGCTTTGACTGCACTGCGCAACGTTCGTAGAATAGACATAACTTTCTCCACCGAACTCCGATTCAGACGTGCAAGATATCCACGCGAAGCTCTTTCGAAGAGGAAGAGAATGATATGCATAAATCACTGATTGGACTCCAAATCTGATGGCAGAATGGGCTCGAACAGAGGCTGCTGCACCTTGGCCTTTTTGCACCTTTTTTTCTATCTTTTTCTATCATTTATCGACAAACACATTAAAAATACCAAAATGTATAACATATGCAATTTAAGAACATAATTTGCATGATTGACATTTAAAA
Source organism: Salvia hispanica (assembly GCF_023119035.1). Classification (NCBI taxonomy): domain Eukaryota; kingdom Viridiplantae; phylum Streptophyta; class Magnoliopsida; order Lamiales; family Lamiaceae; genus Salvia; species Salvia hispanica. The sequence continues at coordinate 26,939,515 of NC_062966.1, read as the reverse complement.
CAAGTCAATCTAGCCCTTAAAAACATGTAAAATCCGTGTTTGTCACTTAACTGACAACATAAAGAATTTCCAAAATCTCAAAACTTCATCTCAAAATATGCAGCACCAACACACCAGCACCAACATCTCACACACCGTACCATGGACTCTCAAACCTATCCAAAACCCCTTCCTCCACCCACAAACACCACAGCAGGGGCTTTTGACTATTTTGTATGTGAACAAAGAGCATAGATAAATAGAATATTTACCAGGTAACATACACCATGTCAACAGATTTGCATTCATGTCAATAGAACATTAATTCAAATATCAACAGATTTGTATTTATGTAAACAAGAAATGATCATCATAGCAACAGAGAGTATACATGATATCAATAAATACTACATAGAATGTCAACAAATCTGCATTTATGTCAACATAGTATAATTCACCAACAAAGTACAAAAAAGTCATGTTAATGAAAATCAAACCAAAATACCTTCAACATTCGTCAATGTCGACTCTGAATATGATGAAGAATCCATCAGATAACACCTTAGGCTTTGATTATGAACTGAACTCGAAGCTAAAGATGAAAAGGCAAAAAAAAAAAAAAAAAACTGATTAGGAACAAATTTGACTGGGCATCAACAAATAAAGCATAAAAATAGAATTAAAGTCGATAAAATCAACATAAAAACTTCAGATTCAACCAAACTTCGTCGAATTACTTGACTTTTTTTTGAAAATTTATCAATTTTCAGAATCAACGATGATAACAATAATAAACAAATGAGATTCCTTCAGAAATACATCACAAAAACCTAAAACTGAGAAGAAATAGGAGAGATTTCGATTTGAATCGAGAAAATCGCGTGAATGTTGAGATCTCACAGAAATCGCCAAACGCTAAAGAACATTGACGCCAAACGCTGAAGAAAGCAGTCGAAATTACCATTCTGCCCTTTCATATTTAATTAATCTGAAAATATTTTCCATGTGGCAAATTTTGGGCCGCTCATTTAATAAAAATGAGTGGCTGATATTGCATCTCATTTCTCAATTACCCTAAAAAATCTCAATTTTTATTGTGATCAATATTGTGATCAATTGAGATTTTGGGCCACTCATTTAATAAAAAATCTCAATATTGTGATCAATTGAGATTTTTATGCTAATTGAGAAATGAGATGCAATATCAGCCACTCATTTTTATTAAATGAGTGGTCCAAATTTTTCCACATGGAAAATATCTTTAGATTAATTAATTATGAAAGGGCAGAATGGTAATATCATGGTACATTTTATTCAATAAATATTTTTTTTAAATTTTTAATTTTAATTTTTTATTAAATTTTTAAATTTTTTTTAAATTTTTTAAATTTTTTTATCTTCTTTTTTTATTTTTTAAATTTTTTTTTTTATTTTTTAATTTTTTTTTATTTTTCAACTACATATACAATTCATGTCAACTACACACATATAATATTAACTATGTGTACAATCTCATGTCAACCACACACACAATTCATGTCAATTACACGCATATAATGTCAACTATGTGTATAATCCATGTCAACTACATATACAATTCATGTTAATTATATAATATAATGTCAAAAACTACATGTACAATTCATGTCAAATAGTATTTATTGAATAAAGTTGTTGACATTTGATGTGTAGTTGACATGAACTGTACATGTAGTTGACAACAAAAATGAAATTTTAAAAAAAAAATTAAAAAAAATTAAAAAATTAAAAAAATCTAAAAAAAATTAAAGAAAATAAAAAAATCTAGAAAAAAGTATTTATTGAATAAAGTTGTTGACATTTGATGTGCAGGCTATTGGCGATAATACCCCTAGTTGAAATAAACTACATGTTGTTGACATTTCACAAATATTCTGGATGAGTGGCTGAGATTGCATCTCAATTCTCAATTAGGTTCATACATCTCAACCTAACAAGACCCTATATATGCATGGAGTTTTGTACGTACGCATAAAGTTTTAGACTAGATCGAGGAAAAGGAAGAGATTAAAGAAACTAACCTAAATTGGAGTCAGGTAGAGAAGAGAATAATTTGAGAATGATATAAACATAAATACTTCCTCCGTACCTAAGAGTCACATTTTGCCATTTCAGTCTTTCTCACAATAAGAGTCACATTTCACTTTTAACATAAATGATAATTACGTCCCGGATTCCACTAACTCACTTCACTCACATTCTATAATAAACCAATATAAAAAAGTGGATCTTATATTTTTGTAACTTTTCTAATTCACTCTTCTTTACGTTTCTTAAAAATTAAAACTCATGTACACACTAAATGTGACTCATATTATGGGACAGAGAGAGTCCATACTAATATTAGTTTCTTATTGATTTTTATCTAGGACTATAACAAAATATCACATATAAAAAAATCAATTCAAATCAAAACAAAATCCTACAAGTGTAGAAATATATCATGGAAACTAAGGCTAAATAATATCGTGTGGCTCATTCTGAATATATATAGTACTCCATTGCTACTTATTATAAATATACGCTACCTCCGCCCCATTTATATAGTACTATTGATTTGTTATTTAGATGAAATATCAATCTTTCTTCTATTTCATTTATATATAAATAATAAATGAAATACAAATAAAATAGAACGATTGATATTTTCATTTGTAAAATATATCACTTTAAATAAGAAATCAACAAAGAAAATGACTTATTTCAAGTGGTATGGATGAAGTTCTACTAGTATTAGTTTCTTTATTGATTTTTATCTAGGACTATAACAAAATATCACATATAAAAAAATCAATTCAAATCAAAACAAAATCCTACAAGTGTAGAAATATATCATGAAAAATAAGGCTAAATAATAACGTGTAGCAAATTCTGAATATATATATATATAGTATTCTCTCCGTCCCACAAGATACTCCCTCCGTTCCCTCATAGTTGAGGCGGAACTTTTCCGCACGGAGTTTAAGAAATGAATGTTGAGTGTGTTAAATAGATAAAAAAGTAAGAAAGAGAAAAAAGTAGAGAGAATAAAGTAAAAAGTGAATAAAGTAGAGAGAATAAAGTAAAAGAGAGTAAAGTAAGAAAGAGGAAAAAGTTACTATCAATGGAAATGACTCAACTATGAGGGAACTTTCCGAAATGGAAAAATGACTCAACTATGAAGGAACGGAGGGAGTATCATACTTGTGAGATGACACGAGATTTTAGGAGGTTTTGTTTTGTATGTTAAATGGAGAGAGAAAATATTTATGTGAGAGAGAACATTTTTCTAAAATAGAAATGTAACATCTTTTATGAGACAAATTAAAAAGGGAAGTATGACATCTATTATAGGACGAATGAAGTACTGCTACTTATTATAAATATAAGCTACCTTCGCCCCATTTATATAGTACTATTGATTTGTTATTTAAATGAAATATCACTGCTACTTATTATAAATATAAGCTACCTTCGCCCCATTTATATAGTACTATTGATTTGTTATTTAAATGAAATATCAATCTTTCTTCTATTTCATTTATATATATATATAAAATAAATGAAATACAAATAAAATAGAACGAAGTTATTTTCATTTGTAAAATATATCACTTTAAATAAGAAATCAACAAAGAAAATGACTTATTTCAAGTGGTATGGATGAAGTTCTACAACCTTTAATCACGTACGTACGGTTTTTAGTCCCAGACACTAGTAATTTTAATAGTGAATAACTATATATTCCCTCAATTTCTTAAATTATTAACTCTTTTGTTTTTGGTTAATTTCTTAAAAATAAAATATTTTCATTTTAAGATATGGACCTCACAATTCACTAATATTAATTTTGTTATTTTTTTTGTTTCTTCTATCTTATTTTTATCATATTTTTTCTTGTTTCTTTTATTCCTAACTTTACATTAAAACCTCTGACATTTTTTCATATTTTTAAGAACCGGAGACAGACTATTTATCACAAAGCATCTATTATATTTGATTATTATCTTAAATTTTAAATTAACGAGGGACGAAGGGAATATAAGATTGTAAGTATTTTTTCTTTAGCAATTTCTGAAAATTAAATAAACCCTAATCAAATGCGGGTTATTGGTAACAAGGGAATGGATACATGTGTGTCGGTAGCTAGGTGACTAAGTTATGTGGAGTAGAAAGTCTAGGGCTTATTTTTTTTATTCTAAAACGTTGTCAATATATTAATTTTGGTTTGTAATATTTGATATTAGTGTAGCTCAGTATAGTATTTTCAAATATTTCGGACCAAAATTGATACCTTAATTAAGTTTGCGGACAAAAAAAAGGTTATCTCCCTTTGTCCTTTTGTAGTAGAGACATTTCTTTTGAATACGAAAATTAAAAAATTGCATTAAATGAGTTGAGTAAAGAGAGAATAAAATAAGAAACGAAAACGGCACATAGATAGAGATATGAAAAGGAAATAAAGTAGTAAGATAAACGAAATATGTTATTTTTTTGCCAAAAAAGAATGACTCAATTATAGTGGGATAACAAAAAAGCAATACAACTCTGCTACAAAGAGACAAGAGACGGATGAGTACATGTACTAGAAATATTGACACATGTGAGTCCACATCGTCAACTCAAATTGTCACGTTTCAATTTTTATTTTAAAATAAAATCGAAATAAATCTTCTAAATATTCGCTTCATTCCATTGAAGATAGACCAACATTTCTTTTTAATTTATTCCAATCAAAATAATTTATTATTATAAATAAAAATACTTTTATCTCTATTTTATTTCTATCTTATTTTTTTACTTAATACATAAAATTAACCTACATAAAATCTTATAGCCCATGAAAAGACTCATTTTCCTTGGATTCCTTTGGATGGGGCCATCACTGCAATTACTGTCAACACTTTTACAGCTATTCGCAGGGTCTAGACTGTGAATAACCAGTATAAATGTTGCAGTACTATTCCTTTATTTATCGTCTTTCCACCACTTGTGTACCTTTCGTTTTGGTTTTTTTCACCATACTAATTTTATTCTCTACGTTTAGTAATTTAATCGAAATACTCCATGTCCGCGAACAGGATTTTCATTTTTTCATTTTAATCTATACGCGATTGAGAGTCTCAGTTCATTTTTACCATAAATGGTAATAGGGTCTCACCTTCACCTAACTCATTTCACTCACATTTTATTTAAAACTAATATATACAAGTGGAACCTCCTATTCCACTAACCTTTTCCATCCACTTTTCTTAATATTTCTTAAAACCGTACCGCTAAGGAATGAGACTCCTAATAGCGGACGGAGTATTAGAAAACAATTGTCAATATATACTTAACGTGATAAACGGGGCGAATAATATTTCTTTCTTTATTATTCATCGATAAACAGAGTGTAATTTTTATCAAACTCCAACATATTTTTACGATCTAGACATGTACATTTTTCTTTTAGTCCATTCAATAAGAAAATTATACATTTACAAATTTTTTAGGAGTATATGAGACTCCATCTTAGGAGTATATGTCCCTTTTTCAAATTATCTTGTAGTATATGACACTCCATTTTCTTTTAGTCAATTTGTTTGAGTGGAATAAGAAAAATATACATTTTTTTAGTCCATTCAATAAAAATTATACATTTACAAATTTTGAAAAAGTATATTCAACTACCTGTCGATTTCACTCTATCTTCATTAATATCCCAATTACCTTTTTTTCTCTACATATTAGTATATTTCAACTATATTTCCTAGCTCATTCAGATACTCCATTACACAACAATTTCTAAAATTTTGTCGGTCAGCAAGTTTGACATACTATATTTGTTCGTATTTAATTTAATTGCTTAAGCAAGATACTATAGTGAAAAATGAAATTAGGGCTTCTTAACTAAGCTTATTCAAGAATTGATATGTTTTCAAAGCTCATACAGTGTTTCTATAGCTGTAAAGATGCAGTGTCTTAAAAGCTTATAAGATGTAAAAATATTTGGATGATGGTGCTTATATGCTAGAGATTAAATAGAGATTAGAGAAAATTTTAGGTCATGAAAAAAATTGAATAGAGAAGAAATTAAAAAAGTATATGTGTTGAGAACTTACTTTTAGATATTAAAACTTGTTTTCAAATCTCATAAACTGTTTAGAACTTATTCTTAGACAAAAATGAAAACATTATTATATATACTATTGGTCTTGTTTGATTATGTCTACCTTCTTTGGTCATAAATTTATCATAGAAAATTCTCTTTGTTTTTATTCCACCATTCTTTTTCCTCATTGTCCATAAAAATCATTTTTTCTTAATCCTCATTTTCAATCAAGTGAAGTTTTGATCTGATAATAGTATCATTCATTGCAATGAAAATTAGGAGTGATTAACAAAGCACACCTAAGAAGTCTTAGCAGTTAAATAAGCCCAAGTTATAATTATTGGTTGAGACCCAAACCTTCTAATTCGAAAAGCCCAAAACACATGAATGCCAAACAATTGTAACTCAATTGCCACTCATGGATAAGGAAGCAATGGATAGTAGAACATTACTTAGAAAGTTCCACATAAGATGCAAATAAACTTGAGAAAACAACAATGCCCATTATTCAACATTCAACATCAAAGGTTCAACCTTGCTATCTTCTTCTTCTTTGTAGTTCCACATTTCCTCTACGGCTTCTCATCTTTATCCTGTAAAATCTGTAGATCCATTCCACCAACCATTTAGGCCTTCCGTACCAAAGAATCAGACAACCCACAGTCACACCGATTACGAATCCACATCCATATTAGGAAACAACAGCCTGCCACACAGAATCCTTCTAGAATACCATAATCATGACCATCTTCTTCCAGCATGCTTGAATTTCCAATTGTACGAGAGATGGATCCACTTAAATTGTTGTTAGCCGACCATTGGACAACAGATGGATCCAGCCGGTCCGCTCGCCGACTCCAATGGTTCGGCTAGCCGATCGGCCAGCGCGACGAATCGGCTAGCCGGTCGCTAGCCGACCATTGGAGATGCTCTTACCTAAATTCAAGATCTCAAGATGTTTGAATTTCCATATATTTAGTGGAATTTGACCTACAAATTATAGAGTCCGTTAGTCCCTCATGTAATTACTGCATCTTCTTTGTAATTGACTACATTCACAAAAAAAGTACGTAGAATTTTAGTTTTTTTTTATGTTAATTTATAAACGAATTCAGTAATTTTACATTGTGTGGTGTGCAGTGGACTAACATACTAACGATAATGAAGGGGAATAATAATGTATATGTATATTAATATGTAAAGATGATCATATGAGAACTTTTTGTATAGTGAGAACAGATTCAGATATATCAAGGAATTCAGATTTCCTATGATGTTTGGGATAGCCTGAGAATCTGTTGGATGACATGTCGATGGTTGTCATGGTTTTCAGAATTCTGTTATATTCTCTATCAATACCTTTCACTGTTAATGTCATTGCTATTGTCAATGAATCTATATATAATCGAGACAGATCTCGTTCTCCTCGGTGATTCTCCCATACATCCATCATCGCTTAAAAATTCATCAAATATTCATGGGGCATATTGCCAATGAATGCATTATGGGATACATCAAAAACTTGCAGCATGGGGAATGGAAGAGTAGCATTGGAAGTGTGAGAAGGAATGGTACCACTAAAGTTGTTGGATCTCAATATGAGGACACGAAGATCAGTGAGATTTCCAGTCCAAACCGGAAAAGTGACTTGTATATGTTGTTTCCAATATCAAGAACCTGCAGACTTGGACAATTAGAAAGGGATTGGGGTAATGATCCTGCCAACTTATTAGCATTTAAGTCGAGTGACTCGAGACTACAACCCACTGGAATTGTAGTTGGGATGAATCCTGAGAGTTGATTCTTAGATAAATCCAAAACCTCCAAACTTCTCAAATTTCCAATTTCAGGAGGAATAATACCTCTGATGCTGCAGTTAGATGCTGTAAAGCTGGAAAGATAAGTAGACAAGTTCCCAATGGAAGCTGGAAGGATACCATTCATGATTGGATTGTTACTGATATCCAACCAAAACAAATTTGGGCAGTTTGTTAAAGAAGAGAGAAATCCCAATTCTTGATTCGGCGAGTCTACTCCAGTCAGATTATTTTCGCTAAGGCCAAGGACTTGCAGCTGTCTTAGATTACCAAAGTCGGGAACAGAACCGGTGAATGAGTTACTGCTCAAGTATATATCAGTAAGCTGAGAAGCATTGGTGATAGAGGTTGGAATTTCACCTGTGAGTGTGAGTCTGTTATGATATAAATCAAGCAATAGGAGATTGACTACCAGAAAACTGAGTGGCATCAAAATTTGATAAGTTGATTATGGAAGAGCAGACAGTTATAATTCAAGTTTGATTAATTAAAAACTTTATGAAGAACGCACAAATTTATAAGCCAAATAATGAAATGGACAAATTTACTTTCGAAATTTATAATATATTGTTTTAATATGATTTATTTTGGTTACCAGTTTTTTCAATATAATCTGCTCACCTCTACTTGTGCATGTATCATAACCAGAGTGTATATCAAAATATAATAGCCATATGAAGATATAGAGTACATTTGCGACACGTATTATGGGATTGACTTACGTCTGTCAGGTTGTTATTATAAAGATATAACTGCTCCGGCTTTGGTAGATTACATTTGTGACAATATCATGAGATTGGCATACATACCTGTCAACTTGTTACGATCAAGATATAAAATCTCAAGCTTTGGTAAATTCAGGAAAGTTGGAATACTTCCTGATATGCTATTGTCAGATAAGGTCAAGTATGTCAAGGAAGACAAGACATGTTGAAGATTGAAGAAGGAATATCTCCGGTAAGAGAAGCATTGCCAATGTTCAATGTCTCTAGTCTTGAAAGATTTCCTATTTCTGCTGGAACTCCTCCTGATAAACCTTATATAAGTAATTTGTGTTTGTAGATCATGATCAATTTTGCAAATTAGGATAGTATAGGTTAGTGACTTTCGATCATTAGAGTAGGATCACATATATATTGGAGGAGTAATGATAAAATGCAAAGTCTATATACTATACAAACTTCAAACTATGATTTGGACAGTTAGAAAATGTTGTTGTTTTGAATTGAGGTGTAATTGTATTTCATATCTTTCTGAATGAATTGTTTACATGAATTCTCCATCTATATATAGGCGATGGAGTATTCTATATGGTAAGAATAACCTCCCTAAATTTCATTAATCTAAACAAGGTAAAAATATTCTACTAATCTTCTATAATATTTGACCATATTTTCTTCCTTGTTTAACACTCCCCCTCAAGTTGAGTAACGAGATTCCCGATACTTAAACTTGCTAAGAAAACTTAGAAAATTCTTAGTGACTACTGCCTTCGTCAGTATATCCGCGAGTTGATCTTCAGATCGAACATAAGGAAAAGTCACAATCCCAGCCTCAATAATTTCCTTTATGAAATGCCTATCGACTTCCACATGTTTTGTTTTCTCGTGTTGAGCTGGATTTTCTGAGATAGCCGCTTTGTTGTCACAAAAAAGTTGGCATGTTTTCTGTGAAAATAGATCTAATTCCTTCATCAATCTCCTCAACCACGATACTCCAGTTAGTCCACTCCTGATCCCTCTGAATTCAGCCTCTGCACTAAAAAGTGCTACTACTTTCTGCTTCTTGCTCTTCCATGTGACCAAATTTCCACCAACAAAGGTGAAATATCCGGCGGTAGATCGTCTGTCAATCGGATTTCCTGCCCAGTCTGCATCAGTGTACCCCATGAATCTCCAAATGGTCATTCTTTTTAAACATAATTCCATGATCAAAAGTCCCCTTCAAGTATCTCACAATTCTCAATGCTACTTCAAGATGATCCGCTGGGGTTGATGCATAAACTGGCTCACTACACTTACCGCATAGGCTATATCTGGTCTAGTATGAGATAAGTAGATTAACATCCCAACCAGACGTTGATATCGTCCACGATCCGCCAATGGAGCTCCCATGACACCCACTTTTTGCTACATTTCTTAAAATCCATGCCAAATCAACCGGTGTCAATTATGATGGACTGAGAGAGTAGTTTCATAGAATGGCTTTTGATAAAAATCATTGCTATCTCCATTGCATTCTCTCACAAAATTAATCTTGTTCGAGTACAACGCACCAAGATTGAACATTAATCATTTTAAATCTGATTATTATCTTAACTTTTAAACTAGCTTCTAAATTTTATTATGTACAATATTTGTAAAGATTTTTTCTTAATAAAATTAGAAAATTAAATAAAATCCTAATTAAATAATTTGGGTTATTGGGAATAATGGCAAGAATACATGTGTGTCGGTAGCAAGGTTACAATGTTAAATTAAGAACATAATTAAATTAGAAAAGTTTGTTACATTGGGATAAACAGTCCTAGCCTGTGCCATTAAATTAGAAGAGTCCAAGATTAAATAAACGAAAACAACCCATAAGAATTAAATAGGCAGCCCACTTTGCTTTTAATAAAATGTGAGCTCAAAATCCAAATGCTTAGTGGCCCAGTCAAAATAGAAGCCTAACCCGGATTCATAGATAGTAGTATCAGTCTATCAGATAAATTGGCAGCTCTCAGAAAAATAGTGCACAAACATACTCCATTTATCAGCATTCACTCTTGCTAAATTTGTGACACTTTGAAAATTACACTTGGCATTGGAATCCTGCATTGTATCATTATCTTTGTGTTCCATATCGTGTTGTTTGTTATGACACTTGAAAAAGCTATCCATCTTAAAAGAATTCAAACAAAATCAATAATAGACAAGTACAAAGGGCCAAAAATTATACATCTTCATCAATATTCTGAAAAATAAAAACTAAGATAGCTGACTCATTCATCAAATCATGAACTACTACAAATGGCAGTACAAATCTAATGGATTAGTGTTCACATAACAGTGACAAATAAATTGATTTGAGCAACTATACGTCCATGCTAATATGCTATCAAACTCCATTATTGGCGAACAGAAACAGCAAATCGTGGACGACGAGTTCTTGTAGCTGCCACAACAGTAGCATAGATCTTGTGCAGAGCTGATGCTACTTCAATCATGTTGATTCTTTCATCTGCTGAATCAGCTACACATTTCATTGCCAATTCAAATATTGACATTAAACATTGCACCTTGGCAGAAAAATGTTGATCTTCCCTTGAAAGTAGAGCAGGCGCCACCAATTCAGTTGCTGTATTTTCATCTAATGCTTCACTTACCCACTCTTTTATACTCCTCTCTTCACCAAACATATCGTCTGTTGGCCTTTTTCCAGAGAACATCTCTAGCAGCAATATCCCAAAACTGAACACGTCCCCATTTGTTGATACTTTGCCTTCCATTCCAAACTCTAATTGTGTCACATGCATTCAAAATTTTGTTAGAACTAGGTAAAACATTTATATCTGATGAAATTAAAGTTTAAAAAATCAGTATAATGAGTCACCTGGTGCTGCATGACCGATGGTTGCCATTGTTTGTGTTTGGATGACCGTTTCTCCTCCATCGAAAAGCTTGGAAATACCAAAATCAGCAAGATGAGCAGTCATGTCTTGATCAAGCAACACATTGCTTGGCTTTATATCACAATGAACAACGGGGAATGTGTGGCCATGATGAAGATATTCCAAGGCTGCTGCAACATCGAGTGCTATTTTAAATCTCTGTATAAGATCCAGATCATACATCTCATAATGTAACCATTTATCCAAGCTCCCCTTTGGCATATATGTGAGGATCAATGCTTTAAACTCCATATTAGAACAACATCCAATAACTCGAACTAAGTTTCTGTGTCGAATGCTGCTTAATATAGCAGTTTCAGCGTCAAAGCTCCTTGTTGCTCCTTGCAATTCCAAGTTGAAGACTTTAACCGCAGCTTTCAACCCATCAAAAAGTGTTGCTTCGAATACAGAACCAAAACTACCTCTTCCAAGTAGGTTGGTTTCACTAAATGAACTTGTTCCTCGTTCAAGTTCTATATAAGAAATTCTCTTACATTCAGTAGTTAATGGTGGAATATAAGTAGAGAGTGTCACGTTTTTCTGTTTACACTTTCTTATGAGAATAAGCGTTACGATGACAACAATGACAGCTAAAACTACTGATGGCACAATGAGTTTTTTCAACCATGATCTATGATGATTTTTTGGGCAAGGTGCAACTTGAAATTTTATTGGACCACATAGATGTAAGTTGTGGGAAAAGGAGGGAGCACTGAAGTTTCCAAAACAACCACCATGTGGAATTTCACCCTCCAGTTGGTTGTTGGAAACATCAAAATTTTCAAGAAAGTGGAGGTTTTCTAAGGACTTGGGAATAGATCCGGAAAGAGTATTGTAAGATAAATCCAGTGTAATCATACCCTTGACATCTCCCAAGGAATGAGGAATGAAGCCACTAAACATATTATTTGAAAGGTTAAGAAATGTTAGTGATTGGCAACCACCAATTGAGCTGGGAATAACATCTGAAAATTGATTGGATGACAAATCCAAAGAGTTGATCATCTTAAAATTTCCAACTTGAGTTGACAATTGACCGCTTAAATGATTGGAAGACAAGCTCAAAAACACAAGGTCTGTGAGAAACCACAAGCTAGGAGGGATTTTTGAAATCAATTGATTGGATCCTAAGTTGATGACTTTCAAGTATTTAACATCACTTAAGCATTTAGGTATTGGACCCACCAGCATGTTATGAGCAAGGCTCAACTCCCCCAACTGATACAATCTACAAAGATTGTTAGGGATATATCCCACTAATTGATTGTCACTAAGATATATTCTTTGGAGACGGTTCATTTTTCCTATTGTTGGTGGAATGTGACCACTCAGTTGATTCTCATTCAAATACAAATTTAGCAAACTGCTTAAGTTTCCTACTTCAAACGGAATGATACCCATGATGTTGCATGCTGATACATGAATTCTCTCAAGAGATGAGGAAAAATTTCCAAGTGAAGCAGGTAGGATGCCATTTAGTGGATTTCCGGATACTTCCAGCCTCTTCAAATGTCGACAACTAGTTAATGAAGAGAGAAATGCCAATTCCTGAGTTGGGAATTCTGCTGCGCTCAAATTATTCTCCCAAAGGAGTAGCTGCTCTAGGAGCTTCAGATTACCAAAGAAGGGTATGGAGCCACTAAATGAGTTGGAAGACATCTCCAAGATAGTAAGTTTAGAAGCATTGGTGATAGAACTTGGAATTGGGCCACTGAAGTTGTTCCAAGCCACAAGAAACCATTCAAGATCGGGAAGTGAATTCCCCATATCTAATGGAAGGGTACCAGAAAAATCATTGTATGAAGCCTGTAGATTCTTCAATGTTGAAATGTTGAAAATCGAAGATGGAATAGATCCATATAAGGAATTATTGAACACAATGAAAGTCTCAAGTATTTGCAGAGTGCCAATCTCTTGTGGTAATTCACCTGTCAAATATATCCAAATTGAATATTACTCCCTCTGTCCGGGCAGGGAAGATGAGATTTTATGCACTCTTATTTTAAGGAATTTTAAAGTATGAAAGATGAATAAAGTTAGAGAGTGAAAAGTTAGTTGGATGTTTGATTGTAAAATGTTTTAAAGTAGATAAGATAAATAAAATAGGAGAGAGAAAGAATAGTTGAATATCTTAATTCTTTCTTAAATAAGTATGTGCGAGATAGATGAAAAAAAGAAAGTGTGTCTATCTTCGATGTAATTGAGAACACATACCAAGTTATACACTCCCTTCGTCCATGAATGGGAGTCCCGTTTTTTCATTTTAATCTGCCACGAATAGGAGTCCCGGTTCATTTTAACTATAAATTGTGATAGGGTCCTACCTTCCACTAATTCATTCCACTCACATGTTATTTAAAACTAATATATACAAATGAGACCTACATTCCACTAACTTTTTTCCACCCACTTTTCTTAACATTTCTTAAAACCCGTGCCGCCTAATGGCAGTCGAAGGGAATAATAATTTAAATAGAACCCTTAATTCACCTACTCAAAATTGAAGGTTTTTTTTTATTAATTTGAAAAAACAGTTATTAAAATTTATTCTAACGGGATGCATTTACTAAAGAATTTAAATTATCATAAAAAATGTTATAAGTGCAAAAATGTTATAAGTGCGTAGAATCTAAAAATGGAAAGTTGTTAAATTGGTAAAATCCATGTGAGGAATTTAATTAACACTAAAAAATACGCAAAATAATGACTGAATTAGTGACGGCATCCAACAGCTCAACAACTAATGACAGAATTAGAGACAGATTAGTCCGTCACTAATGCCAGTAGTCACCTACAGTTTCCGTCATAGTAAATTTAGTGATGGAAAAACCGCCACTAATACTTTTTACCGACAAGTTCATTAATGACGGATCTGCCCAAACTTGATCTGTCACTATCCGTCACTAATTGGCGACTTTTTTGTAGTGTAAGTATCGAACTTCAGGTTGAACTAATTCATACAAATAATTTGATGAAATCATAAACAAAAGGAAGAAGGATCAATTATAGTATACCTGAGAAACAGCGACGGATCTACATTGGGACAAGCCCCCGCGCCAACGGGGGCTTCGCCGGCCCCAAACCCTGACTCCCCTTTACATGGCCGTCCTCCGACCAGTCTCCGCCCCAAGATCCAGCGAATCCCACCGCCTGATTTTCTAAAATTGAAAATTTAATTAGGAAGGAGATCACAAGACTTGGGCGATGAAGTGGAGAAGAGGCCTGAGATAAATAGTTGTAAATGTGTATCAGTGTATGCAAAGAGAGGAAATGTGGAAAGAAGAAAAAGGGGATGGCGCGGCTGCCTCGAGAAGAAAGATGAATAGGGAAAGTAGACAAGATCTGTTTTTTAACTTTTTTTATTCAATAAGAGATATTTACCCAATTTTGACGTGTCAAATGATAGAAAAAATAGAGATAAATATCTATATTTACCCAGTTCATCTAGTAGAGGTAATCACAGGAGTATTTAATTTATTTTGTTCTCTCTAACATATCTATAGTCCAATTGAGAAAGTACTTTATAATTTTAATTTTATCTCTAACAAATTTAATTTATTATCGAACAATGTATCTCTAATTTGTTTAATTTTTTATCTTATAAAATATTTTCATCATAATTTAATTCCACCCTTAATAATTAAAATCAAATCATCATAAAATATTTAATTATTACAAATAATGAAAAAGCTTAGTTCCAAACATTCTTAAATTTCCTAAGATACAGAATATTTGTGAAACTTATTAAAATAAATTTATCCTTGGTCGATTGAGTGTATAAAATGGGTAGTGAAAATAATTTTCTACAATTTCAAGATATAACGGGTCGTCTATAACAATTATTATCTAATTCTTTCTAAAATTGTAATGTTTGTTATATGTAATATTTTACTATTATTAGTATTCCATCCGTCTCGATTAAATTGACCCATTTCTTTGTCGGCACTAGATTTTAGGAGGTTTTTATTAATGTGTTTAATTGGAGAAAGAAAATGTGAGCGTAAGTAATAAATGGAGAGAAAAAAAGAGTTGAATATTTAATTGAGGAGAGAAAAAAGTGGTTGAGTGTATTAATTGGAAAAAGAAAGTTTTCAAAAATAGAAATGTGTGATCTTATTTGGGATAACCTAAAAAGAAAAGTGTGTCATCTTAAATGAGACAGAGGGAGTAAATTTTAAAATTTTCAGCCCCGGATTGTTAAAATTCCTGGATCCGTCACTGCTGAGAAATGATTATACGACAAGTCCAACTCTCTAAGCATGCTCGTATTTCCAATCTCACGAGAGATGGTTCCACTGAGATTGTTGTTGTATAACCTCAAGATCTCAAGATGTTTGCATTTCCATATATTTAGAGGAATATGACCTACAAATTATAGAGGTTTTAAATTAGTCACTTCCGATTGTTTATTCTGTTAGTACCGTAGGTAATTACTGATTCTATTATGTAAAATAAATATTTCACATTTTAAAATTTGTTGGCACCATCTTATACATTAGAGATGCGTATTATTGGATTGGCATACAATACCTGTCAACTTGTTATTCTCAAGATATAACATCTGAAGCTCCTGGAGATTGTGGAAAGTTGGAATACTTCCTGTTTAACTATTGTTAGATAAGCTCTCAAAGAAGACATGTTACAGATTGAAGATGGAACATCTCCACTTGGAGAAGCGCCGTCAATATTTAATATCTATAGCTAAAGATGTTGCATATAAAGATAGGATACACGTTCACTAACTTTTTTCATACATTTTCCTTTATATTTCTTAAAAACTCATGCAGTTCAAAGTGGGACACATATATTATTGGATTGACATGCATACCTGCAACTTGTTATCACAAATGGGGCGGAGGTAGTATGCATTAGAGACATATATTATTGGATTGACATGCATACCTGTCAACTTGTTATCACAAAGATATTACTCCTTAAACTTCGGGAGATTGTCGAAAGTTGGGATACTTCCTGACAAACTATTGTCACATAAGCTCAAGTATGTCAAGGTAGACATGTTGAAGATTGAAGATGGAATATCTCCGATTAGAGAAGCACTAGGAATATCTAATATCTCTAGTTTTGAAAGATTTCCTATTTCTGTTGGAACTCTTCCTGAAATTATAAAATGAAAATAATAAGTGACCTCGTATACATAATCAGGTTATATGTGGAGAAGCTTTTGTTTTGCGTAGATAATGGTCAATTTTGCATGTTTGGATATGAACATTAGTGTTTTTCGAACATGACAACAATCACATACCGGAATAAGAATAATTTTATACCTTGAAAACCAATATTGTACCCCAAGTACAACTCTGTAAGCCTTCCCAATCGTCCAATTTCACGTGGGATGTTTCCACTGAAATTGTTGTTGGATAATGACAACACCTCAAGACGAGTGCATTTCCATATATTTGGCGAAATCTGCCCTTCAAGTTGGTTTTGACTGAGTGATAATATTGTGATGTTGTGTGTATTGTAGCACATATCACTTGGGAGCCAACCTGATAGGCTATTATTTCTAATTCCAATTTCTCTAAGGGAAGATATATTGAAGATACCACGTGGTATGGACCCACTCAACTGATTATTGTTCAAGTATAACATCTGTAGCTTAGAATTGTTAGACAAAGATGCAGGAATTGTACCTAAGAAAATGTTCTTGTACATATAGAGTTCTTCCAATTGAGGTAGACTGCCCAACCATGTTGGTATTTTTCTGGTGACTGAATTTGCTCCCACATTCATCACTTTCAAACGACGAAGTTTAGAGAGCTCAAACGATAAGAACCCCGCGAAATTGTTGAAACTGATGTCCAAATATCTAAGAAACGTAAGGTTTCCGAGATGTGGAGTAACGGTTCCAACAAGGCCGTATCCAGAGAGATTGATAGCAGTGACACGGCAGTGTTTGAGACCGCACGTCACACCATTCCAGTTACAAATTGATGTATTTTGAGACCAATTGGTGCTCAAGATAGCATAAGGGTCGGAAGTGATGGAGTTTTTGAATGAAATGAGTGCATTCTTGTCAGTGGTGATAGAATCCAAGGAGAGGGTAAGGCTACTTAAGAATAAGATTGAAAGAGCAACAAAGAAGATAAAAGACTCCATTAATTTGGTGCTTGGTTTCATTTGATACACTGCGTTCTTTAAAACATATCTATGCTTCATATATAGGGTTAGCATTTTGCAGTGTAATAGTTTTACTCCCTCCGTCCCAGCTAAGATGACACATTTTTTGGCCGGCACGAGAATTTAGGAGTTATTAGTTAAAGTGTGTAATTGGAGAGAGAAAAGGTGGGTATAAGTATTAAAATAGAGGGAGAAAGAAAGATGAATATTTTAATAGGAGTGAGAAAAAGTAGTTGGGTGTATTAATTGGAGAGAGAAAGTTACCAAAAAAAGGAAATGTGTCATCTTAGTTGGAACAAACTAAAAAAGAAAACGTGTCATCTTAAGCGGGACGGAGGGAGTAGTATGTATAGAGGAGTATAACTAATTTCTTAAATGATTTTTATTTCAGTTCCTTTTAGATTATAAGGATGAGTCTTCGTCAACCGAAATATTCGTCCAAATATTGGGATTAATTGCATCAGATCTTTTTTTAAGGCTTAGTTTTATATTACCATTTAGAATGTCCATAAAAATAGTCTCATTTCTAAATATAAAAAGTTTCTTTCTTATAATTTACCCACTTTTTCTCATCTCTCATCCTTTACTTACTTTTTTCTCTATATTCCTCTTTTTTTATATACTTTTTTCCTTTTATCTTAGTTTAATAATTTCTCATTAAGATTCATATCATATCATGCACAAATGAACTATTTTTATAAACGGAGAAAAGTACTAGTATTTAATTAGGAAGTTAATTTCAGTTGAAAAAGGATAAACTTGGACATTTGCTTGCCGTTTCATTTTGAAGCTTAGTTTCACATATGCAAATGTCCACAAAACTCGTGATTTCAAAAAGCTAACACTTTTATTCTTTTAGTTTATTCCTAATTTATTCTATCTCTTTATATTTTATTCAATTTTTATCACCCTTGCTTTTTCATTTCTATTATTTGTTCCTAATTTGTACCATCAGTTTTGATCGATGTTTCCTCATACCAACGTATTTTAAACTCTATAAGTATAGATAATTCAATCACCCAATTTTGGTACATAATGAATTTGACTGTTAGAATTTATATGCACGACTATAAACAGTTGTGTGTATATACTTTTCTTTACGTGATCGATGGGCCTGGCAAAGGAGACTTGAGTCCCATCAACTCAAAGTCTCCATAAAGTTTTTGACACGCGTATGAGAAAATAAGTGCTCGTAGATTAAATGAAATAAAAATAAAATAGAATACTTTAATAAAAAAAATAGAGATTTATTTTCAAATATAAAAAATGGACATCTTAAGTGAGACAAATTAAAATATAACGGTAAACATCTTGAGTGGAACGAAGGAATACTATGCAAAGTAGAAAAGAATAGATCGACCCAAGTAATCTTATAATTCGACTTAACTGTCATGCAAAGGAGAGAGTATTAGTGTGAATTATCCTCTGCTTGTAGGCTTCTGATACGTACTTCGTCCGTCCATGAATATGAGTTTTAATAAATATTAATAAAAGCGGGCTGCCACGTGGCAGTTTGAGAATCACACGATCTTCAAATCTAACGGCCTAAAATGGTAATATGGTGTTACAATAAAGTGGGTTGTCATATTAATACATCCATGTATCCTTCCTATATATATATACATATATATATATATACATTCATGTCATATTTGAATACATCCCTATATATATATATATATATATATATAGTTTTGATCTATGTAAAACCCATTCTTAATACAAAAATACAGAACCAAGCATACAGAGGTCATTTTTAGGTCATCGTAAGCTTATTTTTATATCATTATAAGAAGGATGACATAAAATGATCTTAACATGACCTCAAACCCAAATTTTATAATATGACCTAAAACTTCTTTAATGACCCACCATGTTTTTCTTTAATTATTGACCATTAGATTGAAAAATCTCATGGTCAGGATTTAGTCTGGATTTTGTATTGAGATACATTTTTGTATTGATCATTAATCTAACGGTTACATCACAAGATCCAATGGCTGAGATTTGCTTTGATTTTTGACAGTTCACTTATGGGGGATGTGATCAGGCCCATAAGTGAAATTCTGTCAAAAATCAAAGCAAATCTTGGATCTTGTAATGTAACCGTTAGATTAATGTCACGTGTCACCTAATAATGTAGATTGTGTAGTCTAATAATGTAGCTCGGCTAATAATGTAACACGATGTAGTCTAATAATATAGATTGTGCAGTCTAATAATGTAGCCTAGTTAATAATGTAACGCTTTTAGTGTAATAATGTATTTCGGGTATTATGATCACAACTATCTAATCTGAGGATCCAAGGGCTGAGATTTGCTTTGATTTTTGACAGAATTTGCCTTATGGACCATAGTGCGCCCCTATATATATATATATATATATATAAATAATCAATACAAAAATTGATCCAAGTACAAAATCCAAACCAAATCCTGACCATGAGATTTGACAATCTAATGGTCAATAATTAAAGAAAAACATGGAGGGTCATTATAAAACAGTTTTAGGTCATATTATAAACTTTGGGGTTGAGGTCATGCTAAGATCCTTTTATGTCATCCTTATTATAATGACATAAAAATAAGCTTAACGATGACCTAAAAATGACCTATGTATGCTTGGTTCTGTATTTTTGTATTAAGAATGGGTTTTACATAGATCAAAACCCATTTTATGTAAAACCCATTCTTAATACAAAAATACAGAACCAAGCATACATAGGTCATTTTTAGGTCATCGTTAAGCTTATATTTATGTCATTATAATAAGGATGGCATAAAAGGATCTTAGCATGACCTCAACCCCAAAGTTTATAATATGACCTAAAACTGCTTTATAATGACCCTCCATGTTTTTCTTTAATTATTGACCATTAGATTGTCAAATCTCATGGTCGGGATTTGGTCTGGATTTTGTATTGGGATCAATTTTTGTATTGATCATTTTTGTATATATATATAGGGAGATGATCAAAATAAGTATGTGTTTAAATCCAGAAATGCAGCCCAAATCTTAGCCCTTGGATTAGATGATCTAATGGTCAATAATTAACCAAAAATACGGAAGGTCATAATTAAGCAGTTTTAGGTCATGTTATAAGATTTAGGTTTATGTCATGTTAAGATCATTTTGGGTCATGCTTTGTTAGCATGACCTAAAAATACACTAACTATGACTTAAAAATGCCCTACGTATGACTTTGTTTTGCGTTTCTGTATTTAAATCTGGTCTTCATAGATCAAAACCCTATATATATATATACATATATATATATATAGAGTTGTGATCAATGTCGAACCAATTTTAAAGACCGAACTAGAGACCAAATCTGGGCCATTAGATCTAGTTTTTTTGATGAGATGTGCTGCTGTGAAAATTTTTTCGGCTTCATTACAAGCCCATTTTACTTCATTATATAGGTTTATTACTTCATTCTGTACTTCAAATGCTTCTACACATACTTCATTCCAATAATTTATTACATTATTCCATGTGTTTATTAAACCATATTAGCGCCATGGCGTTGGTGATAGATATTGTAGAGAGAAAGAACGGCACGCGACGGCGAAACCACATTTACGTACTGGAATGAAGTAAAAACCTACTGGAATGAAGTAAAAACCTACTAGAATGAAGTAAAAACCTACTAGAATGAAGTAATATATTCTGGAACGAAGTTAAATCTTCGTAACATGTTAGTATGACTTATTTGTTGGTGCACGCAGCGGAAGAGCATGTAAATAAATCACATAATAATCAGATCTATTTAGCAGATTATTTAGACAAAATCTATTCGCGTAATTATCACATGTATCATGCTCATAACTTGAATTAATCATGCT
>NC_062966.1:26883310-26917871 GCF_023119035.1 Salvia hispanica | reverse complement strand
ATTGGGTTACGAAAAACCCGCACCATTTGATAAGTCAAAGTAGTGCATAATCAATACCGTATTGCTCAATGCTAACCTACATTGATTAAGAAATAAATATTTATCAAGACCTCGCCTTTCAGTAGATAGCCTAAGGCAAGTCTTGCTGTTAGATCCGTTCGATTGCTATACCACACCAATGTCATCTTATTTCAGTAAGGCTTAGAAATATGCGGACTGACATTGCAACCTTTCTCGATGGATAGTCAAATTCCATCTAGGTTGTGAAATTCATCTTTTTCTTTGTTTAGAACTGACCGTATTACCTTAAAGTGGACGACGCCCACAACCGGTCTACTAAAACAAAGACTTAGACTTTGTTAAGTTAACTTATACATTTAAACATGCATTAACATCCATTAAATGTAAAACATAACAACATTATGACAAAAGTAATCTGTTTTATTTATTGGAAAATAAAATAAGAGTTTTACAGTATTCAATCACTCGAAACGTGATTTCTAGTATACAAACTCTAACAGTAAGAATATGGGAAGTGGGTCGAGGCAGAACCATCAGGGTTTCCGTCAGCAGCCGAGGGCGCCACCTACGGGCTCGGGAGCAAACCGGGATCAACCACTGCGGCTGCAACAGCCTGTCCGCCCAAGACTTCCCGCCCCGGCTAGAGCGTATGCTATAAGTCAGAAGCAGCCCAAGATCGAGCAAGGGAAGCCCGAGAGTGGAAATTTAGCAGGTATAGGCGAAATCCTTGATACCCCTATTGTTGTTTTGTTCGACACGGGCGCATCTCATTCGTTCATCTCTGAGTTATGTGTGCATACCTTGAGCTTGCCTACTAGGAAGTCCGAACATAGAATGATGGTGTCCTCACCAGTAGGAGGACTGGTAGAGATCTCTCGGTTTTGCTTGAACGTAGAAATCGTACTAGGAGAACTTAAGTTAGTTGCTCACGACCTGCGAGTTATGGCGATGAGAGACGTTGACGTAATCTTAGGAATGGATTGGTTAACTGCAAACTTTGCGACGATTAGTTGTAAGAAGCGACAGATAACCCTACAAGCCCCGGGTACGGAACCCGCCATGTATCACGGCATCTCGATGAACCGACGAATCGCCGTAGTCTCTGCGTTACAAGCCACCGCCATGTTGAGGAAAGGACGCCCGACCTACCTTGTCTATCTCCACGGAGAAGAGAAGGAAGAAGCGAGGCTTGAAGACGTTGCTGTCGTACGAGATTTTCCCGATGTTTTTCCCGAGGAGTTACCTGGACCGCCGCCAGATAGGCAGTTAGAGTTTACGATCGACCTTGAACCTGGAGCCGCACCTATATCGAAGGCACCATACCGCATGGCGCCTAAGGAGTTAGAGGAATTAAAGATTCAGCTGCAAGAGCTCATGGACTTAGGTTTCGTTAGGCCCAGTGTTTCGCCATGGGGCGCACCGGTGCTCTTCGTTAAGAAGAAAGACGGGTCAATGAGAATGTGTATCGACTATAGAGAGTTGAACAAATTGACCCTCAAGAACAAGTACCCTTTGCCGAGGATAGATGACCTGTTCGATCAACTCCGAGGAGCCGGAGTGTTTTCTAAGATGGATTTGAAGTCCGGATACCACCAGCTGAAAGTGCGAAAGGAGGACATCCCCAAAACCGCATTCCGAACCAGATATGGTCACTATGAGTTCGTTGTGATGCCGTTCGGTCTGACGAATGCCCCAGCCGTGTTTATGGACTTGATGAACCGAGTTTTCCACCCGTACCTAGATACGTTCGTCTTAGTGTTCATAGATGATATCTTAGTCTACTCGAAGGATGAGAAGGAGCACGCGGAGCACCTACGGGTCGCGCTGGAGACATTGAGGAAGGAGAAGTTTTACGCCAAATTCAGCAAGTGTGAATTCTGGCTGAAGGAAGTCAACTTTTTAGGACACATCGTGTCAGCAGAAGGAATCCGAGTGGACCCCGCCAAGGTTGAGGCGGTGCAACAATGGAAGTCGCCATCGACACCGAACGAGATTCGGAGTTTCCTGGGTTTGGCATGATACTACCGAAGGTTCATAGAAGGGTTCTCTAAGATAGCGAGACTAATGACCCAGCAGCTCAAGAAAGGAACCAAGGTGAACTGGACACCGGAATGTGAAGCGAGCTTCCAACTTTTGAAGGAGAAATTGACCACAACACCAGTGCTAGCTGTGCCAGAGCTTGGAGTGAACTACGTAGTTTACACCGACGCTTCGAAAGTCGGATTAGGATGCGTGTTGATGCAGAACAACAAGGTGATCCCTTACGCGTCGCGACAGTTGAAACCGCACGAGTTGAACTACCCTACCCACTATTTAGAGTTAGCCGCAGTAGTACATGCCCTAAAGATTTGGAGGCACCATCTCTACGGAGTTAGGTGTAAAAATCTTTACGGACCATAAGAGTTTGAAGTACTTCTTCGAGCAGAAGGACCTGAACATGCGACAACGGAGATGGCTCGAGCTGGTGAAGGACTACGATTGTGGTATCAACTACCACCCTGGCAAGGCAAACGTGGTAGCAGATGCTTTAAGCCGTAGAGACCATTCGCAACTCGCTGTTTTTCTAACAGAAGAGGAAAGTTTAGTACGAGAGTTGAGTAAGTTGCGGATAGAAGTAGTTAGAACACCCGATACCGTGGAAGGTCAAATCGCCGCGTTAGTAGTAGAACCTGATCTAAGGACGAGGATCGTTGCAGCACAACGGCTAGATGAGAAATTAGAGGAGATTCGAGTCGAAGTAAGGACCGGTGAATCCGGAAAGTTTAGCGAGGCTTCCGACAACGCTCTCACCTTTGAAGGGAGACTATGCGTGCCGAACGATGAAGGACTCAAGAACGAGATCATGAGCGAAGCTCATGAAACCCCATACAGTGCTCACCTCGGGAGCACGAAGATGTACCAGGACCTGAAGAAGTTCTTTTGGTGGAACGGAATGAAGAGAGATGTCGCAGCTTTTGTGGAGCGCTGCTTAGCCTGCCAACAAGTGAAAGCCTTACACCAACGACCGTACGGGAAGCTGCAACCGCTTGAGATACCCGAGTGGAAATGGGAGCGCATCGCTATGGACATCGTGACTGCATTACCAAAGACCCTCAAAGGGAACACCGCGATCTGGGTGATCATAGATCGACTTACCAAGAGTGCGCATTTCATACCAATCCCCGTAACCCATGGATCGGATAAGCTAGCTCGAATCTACATTCAAGAGATCGTGCGATTACATGGAGTCCCAGTGACGATTACGTCTGATCGTGACCCGAAGTTTACCTCGAAATTTTGGATTAGTCTACAACGCGAGCTTGGAACACGCTTAAACTTTAGCACCGCTTTTCACCCTCAGTCCGATGGACAATCCGAAAGAACGATACAAACTCTCGAGGATATGCTAAGAGCCGTGGTGCTCGACCGAGGCGGAAGTTGGGAGACCGCACTCCCTTTGATCGAGTTCGCCTACAACAACAGCTTTCAAGCAACAATCGGCATGGCGCCATATGAAGCACTTTATGGGAGAAAGTGTAGATCTCCGCTCTACTGGGATGAAGTTGGCGAACGAAGAGCGCTTGGACTCGATGCAGTCGAAGAAATGGTCGAAATCGTTCGACAAATCCGCGCGCGAATGAAGGAAGCTCAGGACAGACAGAAGTCGTACGCCGACGTTCGACGGACGGACTTACAGTTCCACGTTGGCGATAAAGTTTTCCTCAAGGTATCCCCATCGAAAGGGATAGCGCGTTTTGGAGTCAAGGGCAAACTGAAACCACGTTTTATCGGGCCGTACGAAATCCTAGAAGAAGTAGGACCCGTAGCTTATCGTTTAGCGCTGCCGCCCAGCCTTGGGAACGTGCACAACGTTTTTCATGTGTCGCAGTTGCGAAAATACGTGTTCGATCCGAAGCATGTGATTCGTTACGAGGATATTGCTGTAAGCCCGGATCTGAGCTACGAGGAGCAACCCCAGATAATCTTAGATCGAAAGGTCCAAACCTTGAGAAATAAAATCACTGCCTTCGTAAAGATTCAATGGAAAAACCACGGGCCCGAGGAAGCCACGTGGGAGCGTGAGGATGAGATGATAAACTCTATACCCGGAACTCTTTCCATAAAGGTACCAAATTTCGGGACGAAATTTTTTTTTAAGTGTGGTAGGATGTAACATCTCGGAATTTAGAACCCTAATTTTAGAGCCCTAGAATTAATTGTTGATGACGTGGAATCGAGAATGCATTTATTTCATGAGATGATATGGTCGAATTGAGTCTAGGGTTTGCGTTGAAAGTTTGAAAAGTCAAACCTATGGATTTAATGATGTGGCATGTGATATATTAAATTATGAGATTATGTGGAAAATTATTTGTGTAAGGGTGAGTGAGAATACTAGAGAAAATTTCCATAAATACTTGTCACCCTAATTCTTGTAATTTTCGAACCCTAGACCCCCTTTGAAGAGAAATTCTATTTCTCCCGGATTTAATTTAATCCTTGGGATATTTATCCAAATTAAATCCAAGACCCAATTATTTCCTTATTCTAAAGAGGGGAAAAATCGACACCCCTTGTGCCTTGTGATTTTCGAAAATCTCCAAAATAAGGGAGGGAGTATTATTTTTATTTTAATTGATCCCTTATTTGATTTCCTTCCATACCTAGAATTTAAATATTCAACCAAATCTTTCCATACTTCAAGAGATCTTGCCTTAACTTATTCTAGACAATATTTAAAATCCATGCCTTATTTAAGAAGGCAAATAGACGCCTCTTTTGACTCCAAGTGGGAGAATTCTTAATTTTATTTTGTTCCGTGATATTTTATTTTACTCCGTAAATTATACCAAAACGAAACCATGGCTAATTAGAGGACCTAATTTTCGAAAATTGCCATGCTTGATACCTAGTCTATTTTTGTTAATTCTTCTTCCCTACTTCACAATATTATTTTATTGTGTAGAATAAAATCTTACCAAATATTCTATTCTAATTACCTAAAGCTCTTGTTGAGCTCTATAAATAAGAACCAAAACCCCAACCCTTGCCCCCATAAATTTCGAAACCCTCCCCCATACACTCTCAAATTTTCTTCTTCTACTCTCCAATATTTTGCTATCTTTTGGAGAAGAATTGAAGTTTAATCCAAGAACTTTGAAGAATCAAGGCTAATACTTGTTTTCTACCGATCGTTTTTCTCTAAAAGGTATTTTGTTTAAGAGTTATGCTTGTTCTTCTTCTACTTCTTCTTTTTCTTCTTCTAACCGATTAATCGGTCTTCTTGAACCCTCATGCATCTTGGTTGAGTGAAAGAGGGATAAAAAGGGGTGTGGGAACATGTATGTGTGTGTGTGTATGCGACGTGTGTGTGTGTAGTGTTTATATGGTGTGTGTTTGATGGTTAAATAATCTTGTGTGATAAACATGATCTTGATTAATTAGTAATGATAAGATAAATCATTGGGAAAAAGGGAAAGGTAATAAGACATGCATGAGTACGAGTAGTATTGAACCTAATTTGTGATATGTGCCTATGTGATTAAAAGGTGAAACTTTGGTTGCGAAGCCGGATAACGGAAAAGCGAAACTACTTGAAAACTAAGCAGTCGAGGTGGGCTTTACTCTTAAAACTCTCTTTTATTTTTGTCAAAAATATTGATTGGTGTTAAAAGGGTGGTTTAACTGTTATGTCATGCCTATGTCTGTTTTATTGTGATATTGTGCGCCTGATGCCTAGTTTGTGAGTTAGCTCCATTGGGCTAGGGCTATGGATATGTTTATACGAATTCGGGTCTGAGTATGGGCCGCAAGCCCTACCAGGCTGTGTACACGAGGGGATCGGGAGCCGTCCTTGCTAGTCGGCCGGTCTTGTGGGCGAAAAGTGTGGCCACACTTTCGTCGCACCATGGAATGATTGTGATTGTTATTTTGATGAGGAAAATGGAGAGTTATTATGATTGACCAGTCTATGGAAAATATATTTTGTGATACTCGTGATATATCTCTTATAACTGCTTAAAACTCGAGTTCACTTTGTAAGGGTGGCATAACCTATAAAATGTTTTGGCAATGAGCTCACTGAGTATTTCAAAATACTCAGCCCTGCATGTGTTTTCCTTATGTGCAGGTTGAATGATGACGAGCGGTGGCGGGTGTTGAGCAGTTTAATTAATTAATATGGACATTTTGAACTTCAAGCGTAGTTGTGTCTTCATACATAGCTATACTTTCTCTTGGTCGTTTTCCGCTGAATTTTGATACACTTTAGAATTTCTTTTGGAATATTTGCATCTTGCCTTCGGTTTGAGGCCTTAGCCTTTTTCTTGTGACTTTGTCTTGGATATTATGTCGTACTCCTAAGATATTTTGATCGTCATTTATGATATCTTCTTTCATTTAAACTTCTAGGTTAAGTTGTTGCATTAAATACTCTGATATTTCTTCCAACTCTTTTGGTCAGTACTCTTTAAATGAAACCCTAGCCTATGTTTACTTCTTTAGAGTCGGTTTTGGGTAGCAGCCGCCGCATTTATTATACCCTAGGAGGGCGGGCTGTTACAGTATTCCCTCCGTCCCATAAAAGATATCACACTTGTGAGACGACACGAGATTTTAGGAGGTTTTGTTTTGTATGTTAAATGGAGAGAGAAAATATAATTTTTATATTTATGTGAGAGAGAACTTTTTCCTAAAATAGAAATGTAACATCTTTTATGAAACAAACTAAAAAGGAAAGTGTAACATCTATTATGAGACGAAGAGAGTACGGCTATTTATTATACATATAAGCTACCTCGCCCCATTTATATAGTACTATTGATTTGTTATTTAAATGAAATATCAATCTTTCTTCTATTTCATTTATATATATATAATAGAAATACAAATAAAATAGAACGATTGATAACTTCATTTGTAAAATATCACTTTAAATAAGAAATCAACAAAGAAAATGACTTATTTCAAGTGGTATGGATGAAGTTCTACTACTTTTAATCACGTACGGTTTTTAGTCCCAAACACTAGTAATTTTAATAGTGAATAACTATATATTCCCTCAATTTCTTAAATTATTAACTCTTTTGTTTTTGGTTAATTTCTTAAAAATAAAATCTTTTTATTTTAAGACATGAACCTCACTATTCACTAATATTAATTTTATTATTATTTTTGTTTCTTCTATCTTATTTTTATCATATTTTCTCTTGTTTCTTTATTCCGAACTTCACATTAAAACCTCTGACATTTTTTCATATTTTTAAGAACTGGAGACGACGTATTTATCACAAAGCACCTATTATATTTTATTATTATCTTAAATTTTAAACTAACGAGGGACGGAGGGAATATAAGATTGTAAGTATTTTTTCTTTAGAAATTTCTGAAAATTAAATAAATCCAAATCAAATGCGGGTTATTGGTAACAAGGGAATGGATACATGTGTGTCGGTAGCTAGGTGACAAAGTTATGTGGAGTAGAAAGTCTAGGGATTATTTTTTATATTCTGAAACGTTGTCAACATATTAATTTTGGTTTGTAATATTTGAAATTAGTGGAGCTCAGTATAGTATTTTCAAATATTACGGACTAAAATTAATAGCTTATAAAGTTTGCGGACAAAAGAAAGGTTATCTCTCTTTGTCCTTTTATAGTAGAGACATTTCTTTTGAATACGAAAATTAAAAAAAATTGCATTAAGTGAGTTGAGTGAAGAGAGAATAAAATAGGAAACGAAAACGGCACAGAGATAGAGATATGAAAGGAAATAAAGTACTCCCTCCGTCCCACAAAAGATGTCACACTTGTGGGACGGCACGAGATTTTAGGAGGTTTTGTTTTGTGTGTTAAATGGTGAGAGAAAATATAATTTTCATATTCATGTGAGAGAGAACTTTTTTCAAAGAGGAAAATGTGACATCTTTTGTGTGACAAACTAAAAAGGAAAGTGTGACATGTTTTGTGAGACGGAGGTAGTAGTAAGAGAGACGAAATATGTTACTCCCTCCGACCCATAAAAGTTGAGACAAAACTTTTGGGCACGGAGATTAAGAATTTATATTAAATAAATAGGAGAGATGAAAAAAGTAGGAAAGATAAGAGAGAGTAAAGTAAATAATGGAATAAAATAAGAGTGATTAGATGATTTGTCTTTTGTTATAAAAGGAAATGACTCAACTTTGTTGGGACGGATTGAAAAGGAATACGACTCAACTTTTATGGGACGGAGGGAGTATTTTTTTGCCAAAAAAAAAAATTCAATTATAGTGGGACAATAAAAAAGAAATACAACTCCGCTACAAAGGGACGGCTGAGAATATGTACTAGAAATATTGACATGTCTAAGTCCACATCGTCAACTCAAATTGTCACATTTCAATTTTTGTTTTAAAATAATCGAAATAAATCTTCTAAATATTCGCTTCATTCCATTGAAGATAGACCAACTTTTCTTTTTAATTTATTCCAATCAAAATGATTTATTGCTAAAAATTAAAATACTTTTATCTCTATTTCTATCTTATTTTTTACTTAATACTCCCTCCGTCCCGCTAAAGATAGGCACGTTTTCCTTTTTAGTTTGTCCCAATTAAGATGACACATATCCTTTTTAGGCAACTTTCTCTCTCCAATTAATACACTCAACCACTTTTTCCCACTCCTATTAAAATATACATCTTTCTTTATCTCTCTACTTTAATACTTACACCCACCTTCTCTCTCTAATTAAACACTTTAACCAATAACTCCTAAAATCTTGTGCTGGCTAAGCAATGTGTCATCTTAGCCAGAACGAAGAGAGTACTAAAATTAAACTACATAAAATCTTATAGCCCATGAAAAGACTCATTTTCCTTGGATTCCTTTGTATGGGGCCATCACTGAAATTACATGTGCTGTCAACACTATCACAGTTATTCGCAGGGTCTAGACAGTGAATAACCAGTATAAATGTTGCAGTACTACTCCTTTATTTATCGTCTTTCCCCCACCACTTGCTTACCTTTTCGTTTTGGTTTATTCACCATACTAATTTTATTCTCTATGTTTAGTATTCAATGCACTACCGAAATATTGGAAAACAATTGTCAATATATACTTAACGTTATAAACGGGTCAAATAATATTTCTTTCTTTATTACTCACTCTGTCACCGAATACTTGACACAATTTGTCATTTCGGTCCCTGAATACTTGACACAGTTCACTTTTTCCATTTTTGGTAGTGGACCTCATATTCCACTAATTCATTCCTACTCACATTTATTATAAAACTAATACTTTAAAAGTATGACTCACATCCCACCAACTTTTTCAACACACTTTCCTTTACATTTCTTAAAACCCGTGTCAGGCAGGGGCGGATCCACCTTAAGCATAAGTGGGGCATTTGCCCCTCCTCATATTTGTTACCATATGTATATTTTTTTTATTTTTCATTTTATTGCTTTTAATCGTTTACTAAATGCCTCTCCTCAGGTTCTTAATACTCCTTCGTATATAAATTTGCCCCCTTCCCTACAAATTCCTGGCTCCGTCCCTGGTGCCAGGTCAAACTGTGTCAAGTATTTGGGGACGGAGGGAGTATTATTTATCGATAAACAGAGTAATTTTTTTTATCCAACTCCAACATATTTTTGCGATCCAGACATCTAGTACTACAAGAAAATGGAGTGTCATATACTAAGAAAAATATACGTACATTTTTCTTTTAGTCCATCTGTTTGTTTTTTAAGTCCATTCAACAAGAAAATTATACATTTACAAATTTTTTAGGAGTATATGACCCTCCATCTTAGGAGTATATGTCCTTTTTTACAAATTTTCTTGTAGTATATTACACTCCATTTTCTTTTAGTCAATTTGTTTGAGTGGAAATGAATAAGACGGCGGAATAAGAAAAATATACATTTTTTTAGTCCATCCAATAAAAATTATACATTTACAAATTTTGAAAACGTATATTCAACTACCTGTCGATTTCACTCTATCTTCATTAATATCCCAATTACTACCTTTTTTTTCTCTACATATTAGTATATTTCAACTATATTTCGTAGCTCATTCAGATACTCCATTACACAACAATTTCTAAAATTTTGTCGGTCAGCAAGTTTGACATACTATATTTGTTCGTATTTAATTTAATTGCTTAAGCAAGATACTATATAGTGAAAAATGGAATTAGGGCTTCTTAACTACGCTTATTCAAGAATTGATATGTTTTAAAAGTTCATACAGTGTTTCTATATCTGTTAAGATGCAGTGTCTTAAAAGCTTATAAGATGTGGAAGTATTTGGATGATCGTGCTTATATGCTAGAGATTAGAGAAAGTTTTAGTTAATGAAAAAAATTGAATAGAGATGCAATCCAAAAAATATATGTGTTGAGAACTTACGTTTAGATATTAAAACTTATTTTCAAATCTCATAAACTGTTTAACAAAAATGAAAACATTATTATATATACTATTGGTCTTATTTGATTAATTATGTCTACATTCTTTGGTCATAAATTTATCATAGAAAATTCTCTCCGTTTTTATTCCACCTTTCTTTTTCCTCATTGTCCATAAAAATCAATTTTTTGTTAATCCCCATTTTCAAACGAGTGAAGTTTTGATCTGATAATAGTATCTTCCATTGCAATGAAAATTAGAAGTGATAAACAAAGCACACCTAAGAAGTCTTAGCAGTTAAATAAGCCCAAGTTATAGTTGTTGGTTGAGACCCAAACCTTCTAATTCGAAAAGCCCAAAACACATGAATGCCAAACAATTGTAACTCAATTGCCACTCATGGATAAGGAAGCAATGGATAGTAGAACATTACTTAGAAAGTTCAACATAAGATGCAAATAAACTTGAGAAAACAACAATGCCCATTATTCAACATTCAACATCAAAGGTTCAACCTTGTTATCTTCTTCTTTGTGGTGCCACATTTCCTCTACGGCTTCTCATCTTTATCCAGTAAACTCTGCAGTCCATTCTATCAACCATTTAGGCCTTCCATACCAAAGAATCAGACAACCCACAGTCACACCGATTACGAATCCACATCCATATCCGGAAACAACAGTCTGCCAACAAAATCCTTCTAGAATACCATAATCATGACCATCTTCTTCCAGCATGCTTGAATTTCCAATTGTACGAGAGATGGATCCACTTAATTAATTGTTGTACCTAAATTCAAGATCTCAAGATGTTTGCATTTCCATATATTTAGTGGAATTTGACCTACAAATTATAGAGTCCGTTAGTCCCTCATGTAATTATTGCATCTTCTTTGTTCACAAAAATAGTACGCAGAGTTTTAGTTTTTTTTTTTGTGTTGATTTATAAACGAATTCAGTAATTTTACATGTGTGGTGCAGTGGACTAACATACTACCGATAATGAAGGGGAATAATGTATATGTATATTATTATATAAAGATGATCATATGAGAACTTTTTGTATAGTGAGAACACAAAGCTTTTTCATCCAATGGTAGTTCCATCTCTTTATTGGAAGAATGTATGTAAATGCTGATTCGAATATCGTAGACAACGTAATTTTTATATTTTGCTTAGTTCAGTTTTATCCTCTATACGTCAAATTCAAATTTATCTCTATGTCTTATGTCTTACTGATAGAACCTCGTTCTATCGGGATTGAGTACACCGTTTGTAACGAGAACAAAAGAAGATAAACCTAGTTGAAGTGCTAGGTTTCAGAACCAAGAATGAGAATATAAGTTAATTCATATTTCTCAATGTCTTTGATACCAAATTGATCTCCTATATATAGGAGAAAATACTCAAAATTAGATTACATGAATAATTGATGAAATAATAGAAGATATGGAATCTTAGATTGATATGCTAATCATTCTCTAATCATTTTATCTTCCCTCCTGTGCGGCTGATTTGGCTCTAGGTTTTGCTTCCTTGATGGGTTGGGCTTGTGAAGACTTCGGGTTGCCACTGCAAGGGCCGGCATAGAGCTACGGATGGCTGCACGCTGATAGACTTGTATCAGAGTCCAAGTCCCTATCAACTCCCCCACGGTTGAAATCCACCTTGCCCTCAAGGTGGAACTCAAAATAGCGATAAGTAACATAAGATCAATGTCACTATGCCCTTTCATCTTCATTTGAAACGTGACCTTGACAGCAACATGAATGCCTTCGAGCAACACACTACGGTAAACAGGTTCAAACCTCTCCTCAGCCAACAATGTATATTGATCAAAATGAGACGTTGCTGACATGAAGCTAGGGAATGTGAATTTGAGCAATGGCTTTTGAAAGATCACCACCAGCACTGTTTTTGCTTGCTTCACATCAGCCACCCAAGTAGTCAAATATGTGTGGAACGAGATAGTGAGCTCTTCTTTACTAGAACTCTGCTCCATTGGCCACATTGAGGCCTTGATTCGACACCCAAATACCAAAAAGAGCAGCCCCACAAGCACTAAAACCAACGTGACGGTTAGAGCCACCTCAAGCTTTAGCTCTCTATGCTTTGGAGATCTCATCTGGAAGAAGGCTGGAGCGGCAGCAATGAGGCAGCTGTTTACTGATCCAACAGATACATTTTGGAGAATCTCGGGGGAGAACCGTGACCCGCAAAAGCTGAACCTCTCCGACTCATGGAGTTCTTGCATAAGCATGAATGAGATCTCTCCTACTACTTTGTCATAAGAAAGATCAAGAACTAGAAGATTATTTGCAATAGTTCCAGGTATATGGCTGCAAAGATTGGTCGTGGATGGATCACGAATCCTCAAACTACCCAAATGAGAGGCAGTGCTAGTAATCTCACCAATCAAATCAGTTGTTGATAAACTCAGATACTGTAAACCAGAAAGCATATCAACTTTCAAGAGCTCTTGCTCTTTAAACCTATTTTGTGCAAGAATAAGGTGTCTAAGATTCATAACACGACTTAAACTAGTCGAAAATCTCCCACTAAAAACGTTCCCAGATACATCCAAATGCAGCAAATTCGACCAACTGAAAGTGGAGCTCAAATTTACCTCAGCAACGTGGCCTTCAAACTGGTTCCTGCTCGAATCAATCACTTCCAATGGCCCCACAAAAACATCAACGACAAATCCCTCTGGAACTAACGGGTCATCCCCATTAAATTGTGGTGTCTCGATCTGTACGCACGGCCTAGACTCGGATGGCAGCGAAGCTGCTGCCTCGTAGAGCGATGGCGGTGGGCGCCATGTGCGTGTGGATGAGGCATTTTGCGGTGTATGTCTTGTTGGATTGACTGGAATCTTACCAGCCGAAATGGTCTCACCCGCGACGAATGGTGTCCATTGCCTGCTCATTGGTTCTTGGTTCATGCGGGCAGCATCATCACCACCACTTGCTTCATCAAAGCAAGCAGATTTCTGCTTCCGAAGAAGACGAGGATTGAGTGGATTCTTGCTGGCCAAAGCTTTCTCGCCTCCGACGAATGACGACAGTTGCAGGACCACTGAAACTTGCTTCAGGTTAGTGGCTTTATCGCGTGGTGGAATTGAGCGGCCATCACCGGCCATCGCTTGCAAATGATGTCGCGTTATTGGCTGTTGGCCCGAGGCAACAAAAGGAGCAACACCATCATCAGGAATGACATCGTTGCTGGGAACATCTGGATCCATGATCTCATTCGAAGATGGAGCAAAGTGGCGATGAAGCGCTGCTGCGTCACCTGAAAGTCCTTGAGTATGACGTACCTCTTCCTTCAAATTACCATTGCCATCTTTGCAATTCTGGAGCTGCATTGCAACGCCCATGCCCAAATATGCCAATGAAAGATTGGACTCGGAACCATCAACGCACGAGAAGGAATCAACATCCCTTATCTCAGTAACTGCAAACGATGCATTTCGCTGCTCAGACTCAAAGGGAACATGGGTCACAATATCATCTCCAGATTCAGCTCTGTTCGAGCTATGTGTTCCAAAACAGCCTCGTTGATGTCGCACAATGTAGTAGCTGCCTCCGGTTGCTTAACCTCATCTACTTGTAACATCTCTGTAGTGAATTCTGGACAAAAATGGTGACGAAAGGCTACCACAAACTCTTGCCAAGATGCATCCGGGTTGTTCTTCTTAAAGTAACCAAACCATTCGAGCGCCGGAGAATCTATTAACAAAGACACCAGGTATATGCGATCTGATTCTTCAATTAAGGAGTAATCAAAATACCTTTGAATACCATAGATCCATCCAGTGGGGTCGATTCCTGAAAAACGAGGCACCTTAACACCAAGCAATAATTCCTGGCGATTTATGGCCTCGCGCAATTTCCGCAACATGATGCCGAGGTCTTGCATGATGGACTCATGTACAACGTCGTGCAAATCCTCCGCAAGTGGGTTGGTTGTCATGTTGACTATGAACGGGGGAAGAGAACAAATGAAAGCACCAATTTGATAGAACCTCATTCTATCGGGATTGAGCACACCATTTGTAACGAGAACAAAAGAAGATAAACCTAGTTGAAGTGCTAGATTTCAGAACCAAGAATGAGAATATAAGTTAATTCATATTTCTCAATGTCTTTGATACTAAATTGATCTCCTATATATAGGAGAAAATACTCAAAATTAGATTACATGAATAATTGATGAAATAATAGAAGATATGGAATATCTTAGTTCTCTAATCATTTTATCTTCCCTCTTGTGCGGCTGATTTGGCTCTAGGTTTTGCTTCCTTGATGGGTTGGGCTTGTGAAGACTTCGGACTGCCGCTGCAAGGGCCGGCATAGAGCTACGGATGGCTGGACGCTGATAGACTTGTATCAGAGTCCAAGTCCCCTATCACTTACACCAACAAAATCTTTTTAAATTCATGTTCTATAAAATAACATTCATATTTCAAAATTTAAAATTTGTTGGCCCAGCCTATACCTGCGCACTAGCCATATATAATTAGAGACGTGTATTATTAGAATGATACAATGATAAGGGTATTTCCCTTATCACGATGCCGGAGACGATAAACAAGAAGTCTCGGGAGGCGGAATCCCGTCGACAACTCAAGCTTTAAACAAAGTACTAAAATAAAACAAAAAGAAACGTAAATTTATATATTCATTTTATGATTGAAGAAAATAACAATAGTCCTATTTATAATAAGGATACTAACTTAATGAGCAAGACAAAAGATATGAAAAAGATATGCAATCCCTAAATTATCTAACTAAATAATGCAACTAAATAATAATGCCAGATATGATAGAGATATGGAATAATGAACGTATCAATTCCCCGCGGTTAAAATCCACCTTGTCCTCAAGGTGGGAACCACAAAGCAACGAAGAAAGTTGCGAACATAAGTTTTGGCAAGGTAACCCCTCCTGGATCAAATGTGTGCCTATGCGCAAGATTTGCACAAAGCTGACAAAGGTACGAACATCCGCGGTGGAAAGAAACTCTTCCAATGTCCACAAATAAGTGTTGTCCATGTACGTCATTCTGATTTTGTTAAACAAATCACACAAAGCAGTTGTTATGGAAACACTTGATATGTCACCATTAGCCTTGGAGTCATCAACGCCTACTTTTTCATGTATAACAGCAGAAATTGCTAGAGTAGATAGCAACCCGTTAGTTTCTTTAGCATCATCTTTCCCAGAAAGAGGTCTTTCTGGATCCTCATTTGAACTGTCATCGGCATCATATAATATCTTCTTAGAAACACTGCAACAAGAAGTATCTTTATAGATGTCAGAATCAATTTTGCATTTAACATCTGATTCCACAAAATCTTTTGTCCCATATTGTCCAAATTTATAGCCATTTTAATATGAATCTTCTAGGTTGGAATTCACTCCATCGAAATTATCAAAATTGCTTGGAGATGAATATGCATTTTCACCAGATGGCTGATGTGGCAGTGGTGGCTGCAGCGAGCAATCTGATCGCGGCAACAATTGCTAGGGCTGGTATTCCGGCTGCCAACAGGTAGGCGGCTGTGGTGGGGGTTGATCATATGTCGGGTGTTCCTTAGGTGCACGGTTGGCTGGCAGACCCCAACATGATGGCTTCCACGTGGGTGGCTGATCGTATGCTGGCCAACTGAACTGCTGGTGTTGGTATGGTGGTTCCCAGCACGACGGCGGTAGTGACTGCCCCTGCTGGAGTTGTTGTGGCGGGTTCGGTGGATACCAACAAGAGTTAGCGTTTGATCGAGGGGGCTGCTGGTGGGTGTATGGATACGGCAGCTGGTCGGTGTTTGGAGGCGGCAGCTGGTAGCCGGAGAACTGGAATTGCGGCTGTGTAGCTGCGTACAGTGGTGTTCCATCGGGTGGGTCAGGTTCTGGGCGCAACGGAGGGAGCGTGGCTGCTGCCCTACGCTCATGCTCAATCAATCGAGTCTCGAGTCGGGCATGCCAAGCGAGGATATATTCCAACGTTGCAGCTATTGAATTCAGTTGCAAGTCTTTAGATGCTTGCGATATCTCCGGCCATGAGCAAAGATTGACTTCGGCCATGAGTTCGAGGATGAAAGCACCAATTTGATAAGGGTATTTCCCTTATCACGATGCCGGAGACGATAAACAAGAAGTCTCGGGAGGCGGAATCCCGTCGACAACTCAAGCTTTAAACAAAGTACTAAATTAAAACAAAAGGAAACGTAAATTCATATATTCATTCCATGATTGAAGAGAATAACAATAGTTCTATTTATAATAAGGATACTAACTTAACGAGCAAGACAAAAGATATGAAAAAGATATGCAATCCCTAAATTATCTAACTAAATCTAAATAATGCAACTAAATAATAATGAAAGATATGATAGAGATATGGAATAATGAACGTATCATATACATACCTGTCATCTTGTTACCGTTTAGATATAACTCTGTAAGTACTCTCAGTCTCCCGATTTCACGCGGATGTTTCCATTGAAATTGTTGAAGGATAATGATAACACCTCAAGATGTGTGCATTTCCAGATATTTGGCGGAATCTGCCCTTCAAGTCGGTTCCTATAGATTGACAATCTTTTGATGTTGGGCATATTGTTGCACATATCATTTGGAAGCTGTCCTGATAAGCTATCATTTATAATTTTGATTTCTCTGAGGGAAGACACGTTGAAAATAGCATGTGGCATGAAACCACTCAATTGATTATTGGACAAGTCTAATACTTGTAACATTGAGATGTTAAACAAAGACGCAGGAATTGTACCGAAGAAAGTGTTGTTGTACAAATAGAGTTCTTCCAGTTGAGGTAAATTACTCAACCATGTCGGTATTTCTCCTGTGAATGAATTGACTCCCGCATTCATCACCTTCGAACGACGCAGTTTAGAGAGCTCAAATGATAAGATCCCCGTGAAACTGTTGGAACTGATGTCCAAATATCTTAGAAACGTTAGGTTTCCGAGATGTGGATCAACAGTTCCAGCAAGGTCGTAGCCAGAGAGATTGAGAGCAGTGACACGGCCGTGTTTGAGGCCACACGACACACCAACCCAATTACAAACTGACGTATTTTGAGACCAATTGGTGCTCAAAATAGCATAAGGGTCGGAAGTGATGGAGTTTTTAAAGGAAATAAGAGCATGCTTATCTGTGATGACAGAATTGAAGGAGAGGGTAAAGCTGCTTAAGAATAAGGTGGAAAGAGCAAAGGAGAAGATAGAAGACTCCATTAATTTGGTGATTGGTTTCATTTGATAGACAGCGATCTTTATAACATATCTATGCCTTATATATACTTAGCATTTACAGTATTACTTATTGCTTAAATGATTTTTATTTCAGTTTCTTTTAAATTATAAGGATGAGTCTTGTCAAAATAATCGTACAAATATACATGTGGGACTATTCGTTCCTTTTGATATTTAGGTTAGTCCTAAATTTGGATTGTTAGAAATTTAAATACATTGCCGAAATTTAGGAAAAACAATTGTCTATATTCATATTACGTGATCAACACAATTCTTCAAATAGTATATGGTGTGAATTAATCTATACATCTATAAAAGGCGAGTTTTGGGCCATTTTGAATGATAATTTTGTGCAAAGGATGTAAATGCAATTAAGGAAAGCTGAGCTGTTATGGCTTTTGTAACTCCTACTAATTCATGCGATTATACATATATTTAGATAAGATTAGATTTAGTTTAATAGTATAACGGTTACAAATGTTATCATTGTGAATATTTATAAGTTTTAAGCATTAAGCTTCTCACGTCCAACAATCACTATGGATTTAAATTGACATTTATTCTCCAAGACGTTTTCAAATTGCCTTCATCATTATTGAACGTTTTTTTGAAAATGCCATGATCATGGTTAATTAGCTAAATAAATGAGAACTTTTCGTTTCTGTTTCAGTGATGAATGGCGCCTCACATCCAATCACTGTATATATATACAGGACTATGATATACACATTACCCTAAAATTCATAGATATATTGAGCATGGAAACGAAATCCGACTCCAGCACATTGCCTATTGCCTCTTCATCCTCCGCCACCATGGAACGACTGCATAGGAATTGACGGTGAATATCCTCCAAAGGTTTGCATACTGAAAAGCTATTGGAGAGTGCGCATAAAGTGTGTAGTACATGGTGGCGACTATGCAAGGATCCCACCAAGTAGCACGTCATTGTTATGGATATTTGACGTCCTGCTGCCACCAAGTGGGACGTCATTGTTATGGATATTTGACGTCCTGCTCTCCGCAATTTTTGGAATATTTGCCGTTGCGCTGCCCGCGAATATGACAACCTGTGTCAAAAATTTGAGAACATTGACTTTGTGCAGTAGATCGTAGCCAGAGAGAATATGTTGAGCTAAAGTTTGCCATTTTTGAAATGTATGGGTTGCTAAAATATGTAGCCGACTGGTAGAATTCTTCTATTTGCTCTGTTTGCTTATGCATTTTGTGTGTTTTGGTTTATTCTACTACCAAATCTGGATTAAACCTGCCTTTTGTTATTACTCTTTAGAATTTTGAAATGCTAAGAAACTTAGGAATTCAAATGCGTTCACTTTTAAGTTGGCGAATTGCACTGTTACATTGTTTTTTTATTTCAAATTGTCGAAAGCATTCTTATTGACGGGTGTTTTGTGTTCAAATTTTAGTTTGAAAACTTATTTAATTGTATGAGTTTTCATTTGTATTGTGAATTGTTATTATATACAAGTTTAGAACTTCTAATCATATTGTTTCTCATTTTAAAAATACTGGACTCATGTTTCAAATTAGTATAAGTAGAAAGTGAATTAAGTCGTGCATCGCACGGGGTGTGACACTAGTTAATTTAATATACATCTGCTTCTAGGCTTCTAACTTAAATAACGAATGTAAATACGTGTGTGAAGTCTTTGATAATAAATTTAGACTGACAAGCCGTTTTACATGATCATGAAATAATGTAATGTCTGGTTATTATCTTGACTTTTAAAATATTGATTAGATTTTATAACTATATTTAAGCTTGTAAGGATTCTTTTTCTTCACAAAATAGAATATTAAACAAATCCTAA
Organism: Salvia hispanica; assembly: GCF_023119035.1. Lineage (NCBI taxonomy): Eukaryota > Viridiplantae > Streptophyta > Magnoliopsida > Lamiales > Lamiaceae > Salvia > Salvia hispanica. The sequence goes on along the minus strand of NC_062966.1, from coordinate 26,898,363 downwards.
TTAATTGATTTGGGTTTATGTGTCATTTTAGGAAAAGAACACACCTTTTGAATTTGAACACATTTTATCTCTAAGATCGCCTCTCATTTTTCACGCATGATCACTTAGTATTTGTATGAACATCATTTGATTGATTCTAAAAATTCTGTCAAATTTGCTGGTATCTAGCGGGCTTGAGGTGCTTCTAATCGTCGGGAGGTAGGTGTTTTATCATTGGGCACAATACATCAATCCCACAGTCCTAGCCGGAATATAATTGCGGAATGAAGACTTTCATTGACTCGCTTTACAAATGTTTTGTTTTATTGCTTCCATTTTGTAAATTTTATTCTTTTTGATAATGTTATTTTCTTTATGTTGAATAGTTCGAGTATCGCTTGCGCGTGACTTAGAATTTTCTATATATTTCTAGCAAAAAATTTCATATTTGTCCAGTGCAATTAATTTTTACTAAATATAATAATTTTATAGGAAAAATGCAAGTGTTCTCGCGTTCTCCTTATAAAACTGATTTTTTTGAGGGTTGCGGCGGCGTGCTTCACGTGGAAGTTGTCCGCAGAGTGTTAGCAAATGTGAAATGCAAGAAAATGGAGAGCGTGATTGGTTGTGTTTCACTGTGTTTCTTCAACTTTACCGTTGTGGTCCCAAATGCTAACTAATTAAATTAGGTGATTCAATTGTTTGTGCTAAATAATCTAACGAAATAACTAATCGGATGATAAATAATTAATTTACTAGAAAAACTAATCGCATGGGAATTAGTTCGTTATTTATTAATGGGAATATTGGCATCTAATATCACGAAACTTTCAAAAAGTTAGGTTTTTCCCACGGATTTTAAAATTGGCAAATAATATCACGAACTTTACCCCGGGTTTGTTTTTTCCCACGAATGAAAAAATTCATGTTATTTTAATAGATTGAAGAACAATTTTGGAGGGTGTGCTTCAAGAAAAACTATCTTCAATGATTGAAAAACTTGAATCTTCCAAAATTATCGTCGAGAAATTACGAAAAAAAAAATCCGTATCATAATATTATTTGTGGGAATTTTTCATTCGTGGGAAAAAACACAACGGAGTAAAGTTCGTGATATTATTTGTCAATTTTAAGGTTCGTGGGAAAACACCAACTTTTTGAAAGTTTTGTAATATTAGATGTCAATATCCCTTTATTAATTAAAGTCCAACCTCATAATAAACCTTTAGCCCAAAGCTTAACATACCATAAATGGCACAACTCGGAATTTGGAGCTCATTTGACTTAGGGCACTCCCAATGGTTAGGCGTTAGGGTCGGCGAAAAATCGCCGAAAATCGCCGGATTTTCGCCGGGCGTTGGAGTGAATTCGGCGTTAATTCTACCGATTCATCGCCAACTCCCGATTCATCGCCGATTTATCGCCGAATCATCGGCGCCTACTGTAGGCGCGATTCGGCGATTTTCGGCGATATATATATATATATATATATATATATTTTTTTTTTTTGCAACCAACGGCTAACTCCTACACTATATATATTTCCTCCTCCTCCATTCATCACACACAATCTTCATTCTCTCTCTCAATTTTTCAATCACATTATCTCAATCTTCAATCTTCAAAATTATGAGTTCAAGTAGGAAAAATTCCCGATAAGGTAAGGGCAAAGAGCCGAGTACGCAATTTCCCACTGATGAAGCAAATCAGCAGTGGATGAACTCGTTGTTGTCGATGGGTTCTCCTCCCGGCCAATATCCATATGCGGGTCCGTCCCCATTGCAGACTCCTCCGGTGCGCAGACTTTCTCCGTACTTCCAGTCTGCCTCAGCATGCCCTCTCCAGCCGATAATGTGTATCGCCCCCAGATAGTCACATCGTTGTTCGACACCCCTGGATCCACCCCAGACGACGAAGGATCTCGGGACGCGACGTACACAACGGATCCGACACTTAGCACGGACGACTACGAGGTGGAAGAAACGCCCGCCGAGCCGCCTTCCAGGAGCAGAGAAGGGGAAGGCGCCGGCGCCGGCGTCGACGGCTGCGACTGATACGGCTTCCGATGAGAAGCCGAAGCGGGTAAGGACTACTTACACTCTGCAAGAGTCCGAGCTTATAGCCAACTGCTGGGCGGACACGACGCAAGACTCGGAGCGCAGCAACTACCAGACTGAGCTTGTGTTCTGGGAGCGGGTTGCGGAGAAGTACACGAGCAACAAGACTGCCTCGATGAAGGACCATGGCAGCGAGGCGATCCGCCGGCATTGGGAGCGCCTCATGAGGGACTGCGGCCACTTCAACGGTATATACTCTAACTTGATGACGAACATGACGAGTGGCCAGAACGAGCACATGGTCCGAGATGAGGCCATGCAGAGGTATAATGGCCAGTTCTTATCAAAGGGCTTCAAGTATTGGAACATCTATGATAGGCTAAAGGATCTCCCCAAATTCCGGACGGGGATGCACAGCGTGCTGCACGGGAAATCGGTGCGCTCGCGACTTAGCGGTGCGGAGAGTGAGGGAAGCGCGACCCCCATCGACTTGACTGGGGATGGTCCGCACGAGCGCCCTGTGGGAGCGAAGAAGGCGAAGGGGAGGCGGAAGGGGAAGGGCGCATCGTCGGATGCCCAGTCGGAACCCCGGTTCATACAACAAGCCACGCTCTCTTCCAATGTCGCCAATCTGACGCAGCCCTGTACACGCTGTACTTCACCGGCGGCGGAACCCCAGAAGAGAAGCGGTCCCTCTGGTCGACCATCCAAAATATGAAGATCCTGATGGGCCTCCCGCCGGACGCCCCTCCCTCTTAGTTTTTTAAATCTTTGTTTTTTATGGTTTTTTATTTGTAGTTTTTTTTTCTCGTTGTATTATATTTTCCAATGATTAATACAACGATGAATTGTTCATTATAAATCTATTTATTAAACACATTTGTAGGGAAAATTAAATAATATTAAAAATGATGATGTAAAAATGAAATGTTGAATTAGGGAAAAATAAGGGAGAAATAAGGGAGAAACCATTGGAGCAGTTGGCTAAAAGTTGGCTAAAAACTGGGGATAAATTTTGGTGCTGATGTGGCGCTGATATGGCAGGAGTTAGGGAGAAATAAAGGAGTTTTTAGGGAGAGCATTGGGAGTGCTCTTAGTCGTACAAATCCCTTCTCTGATTCTGCTTCTCTCTCTCAAAAATTTGGAGTGGAGAGGGTAATCAAGAGTTTACTCTTGGGCTTATTGGGCTTCTCCAAGTGGACTTCATCAACATGAGTTGAGCTGAAGAGAGTCTTAATTCCCTTTATTTATTTGCTAGGCCCAAATATATACACACTTAATTTCTTAGATTTTATTCATTTGATTTAGCTTCATGCCTTTTTCAACATTTCATTTGCACATATCCTTGATTGGATCCTTTGAGGAATTCCCATCATTTGCTAATTCGAATACTTAAAACGTGAACTGAACTTGAGTTCTTCAGGCTAAATGTTTGGCGTTCTTCCGAAAATAACTAAAAGAAAAAAGGCTAGGGTGTTACAATGTTCTCTTCTATTTTTTTTCTCTCTTCTAATTATTCAACCTCAATTAACAATATTATTTGTAGTGTAGGAGGGAGTATTTCATAACAAGATTGAAAGAGCAAATGAAAAGATAGAATTCTCCATTGGTATATAAAAAAATAGTCTTCTGAAAAGGAAAAAAAGAATGAATGAATTGGGGAATACTATGGAAAAAGGTGAAAATGTCTGTTTTATTAGCTTGACATGGAGTACAACTAAATGGAGTGTTATATTACTAACTCAATATCTAATTACTAACTACAACTAAATAATAGCCATTAGATATTCAAATTAAATGCCTAGATCATCAACCAAGAAATATCAATATGATAAAAAAAAAACGTTAATAAAGCCATATGATTAATTCCATAAAATATCAATATGGGTATTAATGTCAATTAACTACATGTTTAGTTATAACTAACTTTTAAAAGAAATCCCAAAACTTTAAATTCATATAACATATATCAAATTGAAGATAATTTTATAAGGATTCCAACGATATCATATATGCATATGTTCCGACGTCAAAATTTGAAAAAAAATTCAAAAATTTTTCAATTTTTTCGTAAAGCAGAAATGTCAACATACTATATAAAATATGTCAATATAATACATGTAGAATGTCAATATAAGCAATGGGTTAACATTCTTAAAGCATCGTGTTGACATTCTCAAAGCATTGTGTTGATATTTCCGAAACACTATATTGACATTTTTCATCTAAAACCCTAATTTGGCGTTTTTTTTTAATCTTTTTTAATTTTATTAATAAAAACGAAAATTACACGTGGCAAATTATAGACCACACGTTTTCTAAAATCCTATGGCCTTAAATTAGTTGTAGTTAGCAATTAAATGATGAGTTAGCAATTGATCACTCCCGAATAGCATCAATAATTGATAAGGTATAATATAATATGATTTTGTATTGGAAACTTGGGGGAAATGTCTGTTTTATTGTGAATTTCTTCTTTGTGTTGGATATTAAGATTCAATTTCAGATTTTAGTATTTTAGGTTCGAAATCAGATTTGCTTAACGGATTATTCAAAGATGCAATAAATTGGGAAAGAATAAGAGAGGGATATATTTTTAATTCAATCAAAAGTTGTAACTCATTCACTGGAAGAACCAACATTTCAAACCGATGGGGTCAAGATATTTCATAGCTTCAATATGAAGTTAATCTTGAAATCAACATACAAGTTAAATTTACACTTGTTTTTTCATATTGCAATGTGAAATTTGAGTGTGCTATTGGAAAGCACTCACCTATGTGGTACATCAATCCAAATTCCAACTAAACAAAAGAAAACATATAGTTTCATCGCAATCATATTCAAGATTTTTTTTACCACTTTCGGTTATAAACCCAACCTTATAAATAACATATAACTTGCCAATGAATGTGAGAAAACAGCAAAACTCATTACTATTATACATCAAATCTCAATCTCAACCTTCTTGTCTCCTTGTTCTTCTTCTTCTTTGTGGTTCCACATTTCCTCTACGGCTTCTCATCTTTATCCTGTAAAATCTGTAGATCCATTCCACCATCCATTTAGGCCTTCCATACCCAAGAATCACACAACCCACAATCAGACCGATTACGAATCCACATCCATACCCGGAAACAACAGCCTGCCAACAGAATCCTTCTAGAATACCATAATCACCATCATCATCTTCTTGCAGCATCCCTGTAGGCGAAGACTTCACATTTTCGTGATAATGGAAATCCACATAGTCCAGAATTTCCAACATATGATGTATAGTCGAATGTGGGAAACTGGCCACTGGATTGAGGTATCATCCCTGAAAGATGATTCATGGACAGGTTTATCGCCGAAAGAAATTTGAGCTTTGTAAGCTCTGTTGGAATTTCCCCTTCCAATCGGTTTGAAGACAGGTCCAACGACTCGAGTTGTGGCACGTTTCCAAGAGATGCAGGTATACCTCCTGTGAGGCAATTGTGAGACAGATTCAGATATATCAAGGAATTCAGATTTCCTATGATGTTTGGGATACTGCCTGAGAATCTGTTGGATGACATGTCGATGGTTGTCAAGGTTTTCAGAATTCTCTTATATTCTCTATCAATACCTTTCACTGTTAATGTCATTGTTATTGTCAATGAATCTATATATAATCGAGACAGATCTCGTTCTCCTCGGTGAATCTCCCATGCATCCATCATCGCTTTAAAATTCATCAAATATTCATGGGGCAGATTGCCAATGAATGCATTATGGGATATATCAAAAACTTGCAGCATGGGGAATGGAAGAGTAGCATTGGAAGTGTGAGAAGGAATGGTACCACTAAAGTTGTTGGATCTCACTATGAGGACACAAAGATCAATGAGATTTCCAGTCCAAACTGGAAAGGTGTCTTGTATTCTATTGTTTCCAATATCGAGAACTTGCAGACTTGGACAATTGGAAAGGGATTGGGGAAAAGATCCTGCCAATTTATTAGAATTTAAGTCGAGTGACTCGAGACTACAACCCATTGGAAATGTAGTTGGGATGAATCCTGTGAGTTGATTCTTGGATAAATCCAAAACTTCCAAATTCCTCAAATTTCCAATTTCAGGAGGAATTATACCTCTGATGCTGCAATTAGATGCTCTAAATCTGGAAAGAGAAGTAGACAAGTTCGGAATGGAAGCTGGAAGGATACCATTCATCATCGGATTGTTACTAATATCAAAGAACTCCAAATGTTGGCAGTTTGTTAAGGAAGAGAGAAATCCCAATTCTTGATTCGGCGAGTCTACTCCAGTCAGATTATTTTCGCTGAGGCCAAGGACTTGCAGCTGTCTTAGATTACCAAAGTTGGGAACGGGACCAGTGAATGAGTTACTGCTCAAGTATATCGCAGTAAGCTGAGAAGCATTGGTGATAGAGGTTGGAATTTCACCTGCGAGTGGGAGTCTGTTATAATATAAATCAAGCAATAGGAGATTGACTACTAGTTGAATATGGAAGAGCTGACAGTAATAATTCAAGTTTGATAAATTAAGGTTGCGTTCGGTTTCCTAGATATATTGAGGGTTCAACTTAGTCACTTCCTATTGTTAGTCTGTTAATCGCTCATGTAATTACTGTATTCACAAAAAAATTACCTAACTCGGAGGTGGAAATATTTTAATTTTTTTCTAGTGTTAAAATATACAACGAATTCACTAATTTTACATGTGTGATACTAACATGCTAACACTAATAAAGGGGAATAATAATGTATACTCCATTCATCCCAAAGTAATTGAGTTGTATTCTTTTTTTGTTTATTTCATGATAGTTGAGTCATTTTTTTTTTCTTTTTTGGTAAAAACTTTATTCCCTCATTTACTTTACTCTCTCTTTATCTCTCTTACATTATTCCATCTCTTACTCTCCTCTATCTACTTTAACTTTTAACAAATCAATTTTTTAAATCACGTGCCCAAAAAGAAAGGCTCCCACTACTTTGGGACGGATGGAGTATGTATAAATGTTGAGATGTTCATATAGTACTTTTTGTGCAGTGAGAACGTGAAGCTTTTTCAACCCATGGATCACATTCACAATGATCCATGGCAGTAGTTGCATATGTTGGAGTGGTCATTTTTTATAACTACTCGGCTGAAATTCCGCCTGAAATTTTGTTAATTAACAAATTTCCCATTGATATCATCGCAACAATTATATGCAATTTCTGATATGAAAGCTGTAAAATGAAATATATTTGAATATCCAAAATAAATACTTCTATAAATCAGTTTTAGTACTATTCAAACATATTAGTACTATTCAAACATATACTAATATGTTTGAATAGTACTAAAACTGATTTAATTAAATACTCCATCCGTCTCATTGAAGATGACCCACTTTCCTTTTTGGTTTGTTCCAACTAAGATGACCCATTACTTAAAATGGAAACACTTTTATCTCTACTTTATTCTCTCTCTCTTACTTTACTCTCTCCTCTTAACACACAAAATATAACTGCATAAAATCTTGTACCGCCCAAGAAAAGGGTCATCTTCCTTGGGACGGAGGGAGTACTCATTTATTTCTTCTAAAGCATCTTTTGAATCATAGTAGCCGGGCGTTCGTGCGCTGCACAAACTATATGGTCATAGAATGACTTTATCAACTCAGCATGGTTTCGAGCTCACCATGATGCAGTTTATAAAATTTGTCTTATGCATTACAAGCACTACTCCTTCCATCCCTTAAATTTTTTCAGAGAGGATTTTAAGAAATGTAATGAAAACTAGAAAGTGAGTTGAAAAAGTTAGTGGAGAGCGTGAGTTCTACTTTTATATATTAGTCTTACAATAAATTGTTAGTTGGAATGAGTTAATGGAATATGGTTCTACTACAAAAAATGGTAAAAAGTGAAATGTGACAAATTTTGGTGGGACGGACGTCAATGAAAAAATATGACAAAATTTAAGAAACGAATGGAGTATTAAATATTTTGACAATGACATTCATCCTTTATTGCTTTTTCGTATAAATATTCATGGAAGTGTATGGAAACATACTACGAAAATGACCTAATTCATAGGAAAATTAAAGAAATTCCAGTTTCTTGAAAATAAAATTTATTAATATTGTCAAACTGACTGCAAAATAATAAAACTCACATTCTCTAAGTAATCTAAAATCCCTAGGATTGTAAAACGAAATAAAAAGAAATTACAAAAATAAAAATAAAATTTGCAAAAACTATAAATTGGAAATAATAACTTTCAAATCATTTATCCGTTTCAAATTATGGAATTGTATTATAGAAATTATATGTAGAGGTAGTAAAAAGGAGATGTGTTTACCTGTGAAATCGTTAGCACCGAGCAACAACTCTCTAAGCATACTCAAACTTCCAATTTCACCTGGGATTTTTCCATTGAAATGATTTTTAGATAATGCCAGCTGCCGAACATGTTTGCATTTCCATATATTTGGTGGAATTTCTCCAGAAAGTTGGTTGTTCCAAATATATAGTACTTCAATATTTGGGAGACTATTGCACATATCACTTTGGAGCAAACCCGATAGACTATTATTGTTAAGTCTAATTTCTCTAAGGGAAGACACGTTGAATATACCATGTGGTATGGATCCACTCAATTGATTATTGGAAAAGTTTAACATTTGGAGCATCGAATTGTTAGACAAAGATGCAGGAATTGTACCTAAGAAAGTGTTGTTGTACATATAGAGTTTCTCTAGTTGAGGTAAACTGCCCAACCATGTTGGAATTTCCCCGGTGAATAAATTGACTCCCACATTCATCATCTTCGAATGCTGCAGTGTAGAGAGATCGAATGGTAGGATCCCCGTGAAACTGTTGAAACTGATATCCAAATATCTGAGAAACGAAAGGTTTCCAATATGTGGAGAAATAGTTCCAACAAGGTCGTAGCCAGAGAGATTGAGAGCAGTGACACGACCGTGTTTGAGGCCGCACGACACACCAATCCAATCACAGACTGATGTGTTTTGGGACCAATTGGTTCTCAAGGTAGCATAAGGGTCGGAAGTGATGGAGTTTTTGAAGGAAATAAGTGCATTTTTATCAGTAATAGAATCCAAGGAGAGGGTAAAGCTATTTAAGAATAAGATTGAAAAAAGAAAGGAAAATATAAAATTTCCCATTAATTTTTCTGCTTAGTTTTATTTGATAGACGGCGTTCTCTATAACAGACTCTTTATATATAATTATCATTTGATATAAATGGAGTATGATTTTTAATTTTTTTTTGTTCATATTTATTTTATTCCATTTGATTTGTAAGTATTCAATTTATTTGAGTCTTCGTTAATAAAATATACGCCATAATTTTTACCAAAAAAAAAAATATATGTACGCGAAAATATGCATGTGGAATTTATTAATGGGATTCTAGTGAACGTACATATGACGATGAGAAGGATATTCAAATGTGGAAATTTATGTGTACTTACATAACTAAGAACAGGTTAAGAAACAAATGAAAACGATGACTATATATGTGTTGTGTATTAAATGGGGGCAAGCGATGGTCGTCGTGTCAACTCAACTTGGCACACTTTTATTTGTTTAAAATAAAACAAATGGAGTATACAAGATGTGAAGATTTTATACTCCCTCCGTTCCACAATATGAGTCGCTCTTATTGTGGACACGGATTTTAAGAAATGTAAAAAAAAAGTCAGTGAAGTGAAATATGAGACCCACTTTTTTATATTAGTTTTATAATAAAATTTGAATTAAGTGAGTTAGTGGAACGTAAGTCCAACTTACCATTTATGATAAAAATGAAGTGTGACTCTTGTTGTGGGACAAACCAAAATGACAAAGTGCGACTCTTATTGTGGGACGGAGGAAATATATGGTTTCAATTAAATTCACAAATATGAAATTAAAAAGATTGAGTAAGCAATGTGAGTCGTCGTCGTCAACTCGACCTGTGATTAGATGGAAGATAATTTCGTATTACGAGAAAAGTTTGGATAGATAAACAATTAAATGTATTGACGAAATTTTGGAAAAACAATTTCCATAATGTCTACATTTTAACATTACATGTTCAATAGGGCAAATGAGGCTGGGTCGTCATCAGCTCAAGTCTCTCGACAATTGTTTTTATGATATTATTGCATATGTATGTGCTGTGAATTAATTTCAAATTCATAATAACGAAAAGTGCAAGCTTCCTCATTTCATTATTTGATTGGGATATACTACTCATATATCGGCATCAATTTATATGAGCAAACTACAAGAATAGGCCTTTCTAGTTTGGGCTGAATTAGAACTTGAGATCTTGTCAGCCCAATTATAAATGGTTTTGCCTAAATAAATGCGGAGTATTGATCAACGTATCAATCATATAGGCCTATTAGCGGTATAGTCTTGCACGAAAACCAAAAAAAAAAAAAAAAAAAAAAAACAAACAAACATTGATATAGTCATTATTAAGATTTAAGAGATGATCAACCCACCTTCTCAGGTTAGAAAAATATAAGTAGTGATCAAGAATGTCTCTCCATATCATACATACTGATCCCTCCCATCGGTAGGTGAAATATTATTGTCCAATTTTATTATTTCAGTTTGTCCATGAAAATATTATCCACTTTATTTATTTATTCATTATTTTTAGTAAATGAACCTCACTTGCTAAAATGAAGATTTGAATTGGAATGGAGAAACCTCCGTTGAAAGAGGATGATGAAATTGGATAAACTTGTAGAAGACGAAACTGTCGACTAAAGAAGGAGAGAAACCTGAGAGAAAAGGGGATATTCATTAATGACTACATTTTGGCAAAAGTTACAGCAAATTACAATTAAGAGCCTTATATATGGTTTAAGTAAAAAGGCTAACTAACTAATAACAACTAATTACATTTGATTTTTCTAATTTCAACATCACTTTCCAATAACTCATTACACTCACATATAATTTTACACTTCACTTATATTTCAGACATGTTTAAAAATACGCTGCGATTTATCAGCAAAGTTTATGTTGGATAGAACTACTGTTATATGACATTACATACTTTAATCGAGGAAATTGAAAATTGTAGAGATCCGAACAAAGTTAAACATAAACTAGTTGAATAACATCAAACATCAAATCCTACGCAACTAATACAATGTTTATTGTGTAGATTTATCTGAACATTATGGATTGCTACATGAAGCAAACATACGGCAGTTATCAGCATTCACTTGATATATGGAATCCTACATTGTATCATTTTCTTTGTGTTTCATATCCTGCTGTTTGTTATGAAACTTGACAAAGCTATCCATCTTGAAAGAATTAAAAAAAAAATCAATAATAGACAAGTACAAAGGGACAAAAATTATACATGGAAATATTGAATGTGTCGCATCTTTTTTGCAAATGATTTATGAAAATTTAATCATTTATTTTTTTTAAACAGAGATTTTTTAACAGTAAATAATACACTCGCCGTCCTATGAGAATATGCACTTTTTTCCTTTTTATTTCGTCCCATACGAATATGTATTTTTCAATTTTGGAAACTTTTTTTCTCTCCATTGAGGTGAGACTAATTCTCAACTAACATTAATACTTTAATTACTTTTTCTTGCTACATCTCTCTTATTTTACCAATTGCACATTAAAACTCGTCTCCAGCCAAAATTGAAAGTTTTTATTGGACGGAGAAAGTATGATGCAAGGTTGTAGATGTTATTGGGACTTTATTTATCTTCATGTATGGACTAAGCCCATCACTGTTGTTCATCCTCGCTATTCGCTATAATTTTCATTTTCAAGAAAATCAATACTTGTAATATTTTTCATTTTAAAGAAATTTAATGCTAATATTTTCAATATTACCTATAAGAAAGTAATTTTAATTATTTTTATCTTGAACACTAATCGTTAAGATGGTATTAGTATGATTTAAAGGTATGCACGATGTTGAAAAATATGCAAAGGATACACAGTCTGAATATATATTGGTTCGTCTTCGTCAACTAAACTTGTCATATTTCTATTTTTTCCATTAAAATTATCAATTAGAAGTATTCAAGTATTGCTATTATATGTGGTGTCTATGAATTTCTAACAATTTGAAGATAAATAGATTGACTTCGTATAAATTTATTCGAGTCATTTTTGGGGCTTCCCACTCAGTCCAGTCATTATTCCGAGCAGCGGCGATAACACAGGTCCTTATCACTATATAATTTTGGTCCAAATCGTCTATTTCAGCTCTTTTTAGGTATAAAACTTATCAAATTCCTCAATATACCAATAAATATATATTTTGATAAAAGTAAGTGTATGTAGTATTTTCTTAACATGACTCTGCACGTACAAAAATTTATATAGTACTATCTAATAAACTTTGGATAGCTTCATAAACAAATGATGAAAACAATTTTCAGATTGTCATAATCTGCATAGACTATATTGTATTACGTGATCAACGGGGTGATCGACACTGGTCGTCATCGTCAACTTCTATTTTTGTTTTGAAATTATGCGAAAAAATCTATCAATCAATGATATTCTCAGAACAAATTTCTATCAAATTTGATCAAACTAGCTAATACAATATTTCTGTTACATTTAATAGAATTAATTTAGGTGGATAGACTTGTATAGATTAATATCGACGATTTGACTCTATAAATTACACAGCTATTCACTGTGAATAACAATCACAAACCTAATAAACAAATTACTACTAGTAGTATATAATTTCGTTAAGACATGATGTTTGATATTTTTATCAATATATTATTTTATATTAATTCGCAATGGTCAAGTCGTCTATATAAATCTTACAAGTCTAAATTTGGTATATTTTTTTTTCCAAAATGTATTTCATCCGTCCGGAAGAGTAGTCAATATTTGGGAAAAAAAAAAAGATTTTTGGTCATCCATCTATATGTGTAAAGTGCTAACTCCATTTAATAGGGGAGTGATCAGTTGATAACACATCATTTAATTGCTAACTACAATTAATTTAATGTCATAGGATTTTAGAAAACGTGTGGTCTACAATTTGCCACATTTAATTTTTGTTTTCATTAATAAAATATAAAAAGATTAAAAAAACTCCAAATTAGGGTTTTGGATAAAAACTGTCAATATAGTGTTTCGAAAATATCAACACAATGCTTTGAGAATGTCAACACAATGCTTTAAGAATGTTAACCCATTGCTTATATTGACATTCTACATGTATTATATTGACATATTTTATATAATATGTTGACATTTCTGCTTTACGAAAAAATTAAAAATTTTTGAAATTTTTTTCAAATTTTGACGTTGGAACATATGCATGTAGGATATCGTTGGAATCCTTATGAAATTATCTTTAATTTGATATATGTTATATGAATTTAAAGCTTTTGGATTTCTTTTAAAAGTTAGTTATAACTAAACATGTAGTTAATTAATATTAATACCCCTATTGATATTTTTTAGAATTAATCATATGGCTTTATTGACGTTTTTTGTTGATTGTATTGACATTTAGGGATTGATGATCTAAGCCCTTAATTTGAATATCTAATGGCTATTATTTAGTTATAGTTAGCAATTAAGTTATTAGTTAGCAACATAACACTCCCCCATTTAATATTGGTAAAAAAACATAAATTTTTAAAGGTTGACGTCCTAAGGTGGACTCGAACTCGTAAGTTATTGTTTGAACATTAACCACTTTACTTATTGGTCAAGACACACACTAGTGTGTTAATTTCTAATCCTAAAAATATTTTGTTTCATATTTAATGGTTGCATAAAAAATAAATGATCAGATATGGTTTGACCGTATTATATATGATTAAATGTTAATATAATTAATCAAATTAAAGTCCGAATTGATCTTATACATTTATACAAAAAGTCTACATCTACACATCATATACGTAAATGTGTAAGATTCCGATTCTAGATAATATGTTTTGATGAATATTTAACATATATAATCTGAATACGACTCCAGATAAAGAATTAACACAAAAAACTCAAGAAATTAAACATGAATTAAACCTAATCGAAAGACTCAATGTTGAAATTAACGTGCTGTGATCTATTACTTGGCGACATAATCTTTCCACTGTGCGCGCAGGCCTTGTAGTTACACATTTCGGACGTGCGTGGGCCGGTGTGCGTATGCTTCTATGGTGTCTTGGACTTCGACATGGTCATTCTTGGCTGCTCCTCGGGTCCGTATGTATCACTATTCTTTTGGTCCAAATCATTCCATCTTTTGTTCTAAGTCTATTTCAGCTCATTATAAGTTAAATATTTTAGGTTGAATGAAAGAAGTAAGCAATTTTCAGATTGTGAAGATGTCTATAGATACAATACATGATCAACGGGGTAAATGAGGCTGTGGGTCATCGTCGACTCAAGTCTTCAAACACTTTTTCTACGTTAAAATATGAATAAAGAAATCTAGCATTAAATGTAGTTCATTATATTGCAATTATATGTGCTGTGAAAGTTATTTACTTTTACCAATTTTGCAAATGGCTGGTTGGTACAAGTTAACAGATGAAATTATAAAACTAAGATAATGGATGGCTGGTTCTTATTTAAAGGGGCACATATGATATTATTGTCAAATGCTTGTTCATTTTGGTGCGAATTATATTCAATGCTCAGATTGTCGATACATCTTCCTTGTTGGATTTTGCAGACTCAGGTTAAAATTATAGGAGAAGCAAAAAAATTTTATTTTCAGCGTAGTTATCTTTTCAGAAGTTACCTTATAAAACAATTTTAATAAAGTAACTTTCGAAATTGAACGAGCACAACCCGGCCACTTTTCTTAACAAAATTGAGTAATCTGCGACTAAAGGATGGATATAATTTAAAAGAGGGCAATAGAAAGAGGGAGAATTTAATGTTCAAACAACCTAACAATAATGGGCTATAAAAATTATATCACACCTTAATTAAATCGGGAGATTTAATCACTTAGAATCCATTAAGTCGGAAGATTTATTTTCATCTAATTAATTAATAAC